>NW_026000170.1:430630-493314 GCF_001458135.2 Marmota marmota marmota
AAAAAAAAAAAAAAATTGCTGGGTGAGGTGGCACACACCTGTAATCCCAGCAGCTCGGAAGGCTACGCAGGATGATCACAAGTTCAAAGCCAGCCTCAGCAACTTGGCAAGATCCTGTCTCTAAATAAAATATTAAAAGGGCTGGGGATGTGGCTCAGTGGTTAAGTGCCCCGGGTTCAATCCCCAATACCAAAAAAAAAAAAAAAAAAAAATTATATATAGGATAGTCAGTGAAATGTGAACACTGACAATTAAAACATTAAAGAATGACAGTACTATCATTATTTTTAAAAGGAGTTCTTGTCTTTAGAGATACATCTGAAGTATTTATAGATGAAATAATATGTTTGGGATTTTTTTCAAAATACGGGGGATACAGAAGCACAAATTGGCCACAAATTGATACATGCTGAAGCTGGATAATGTATACCTGGGAATTCACTAGTTTCTTTACTTTTCTATGTTTGAAATTTTCTATTAAAAAGTTCTCAGAACTATCTCATCTCAGTAACAAGAGGCACTCTAACCTCAACACATCAGTCCATGCCATGACATCATTCTCTTGAACTCAGAATGACCCTTTGGCACATGGATCCGTCGATTTTCTCTCTCAATTTCCTTTGACTATTCCTAAGTCATAAATCAATTGATTGCCCATAGAAACTGCAATCAATTTTTCTGTATGTATAGGCAAATGAGTACTACTAGGAGTGCAGGCAAAACGGCCCAGATGGATTCCTTAGAAACTCATGGTCCATGATAGAATTCATGCATGTATTAATCTTTTACTTGACCTTACTCAGCTCTTCATGGTATTCTCCTTAGGAATTACCTCAAAGCATTTCATTTTTTTTTTTTAAACTCACGTTTCTCTACTCAATCACACAAGCCACAATTATGTATTCTGAAGAACACAGCTTTGGATGTATTCGTGCTTATGTTTCCTTACAGATACTATATTATAAAAGGTATGCCCATAAAAGAAAACTCATTAACAAGATTTCAGCAAGATCTTTCCAAAAACCAATGAAGTTAAGTATTGTTAAAAACTTACTATTAACAGCAATCCACTCATTGAGGTCTTCTCCCTCTGGCAACATAACAGCCTGTCTCAGATTCCCACTTCCTAGAGTTGCTTCTGCATGTTTTAAGAGTTCATATTGGTGAGAGCCTTCAGGAATATTCTTCTTTGGCTTGAATGTTTTAGAAGAACGGCTACTGCTGTTGGATCAAAAGTAAAAATGTATGAATTTTTAGTACTAAAAGCAGAACGGCACAATTTTAGGCATATAAATCACTGTGTAAAATGAGAAAAAAAAATTCCTAAGGCAAGTATGATGGCAACGCTATAACCCTAGCCACTCAGGAGGCTAAGGTAAGAGTATCGCAAGATTCAGGTCAGCCTCAGCAACTTAGCAAGGCCCTAAGCAACTCAGTGAGACCCTGTCTCTAAATGAAATATAAAGAAGGACTAGACATGTGGCTCAGTGGTTAAGCACCCTGAGTTCAATTCCTAGTACCAAAAAAGAAAAAATTCCTTGGAAAAGGACAGGATGGAAGGGATTTGATGACCACAATAAAAAGAATGTTTTAGGGATGGGATGTAGCTTAATGGTAGACTGCCTGCCTAACATGCACAAGGGCCTGATTTTAATCACTAGCACCTCCTCAAAAAAAAAAAAAAGGTTTATATTTTTCACTCATGAAAACAGAATTAATAGCACAATTTTACAAATAAGGCAATTTTGCTGGAATGAAAACCTACTATAAAGGATACTTTAACCAAAGAAAATACTTGGATTCTAGTCCTTGATCTGCCACTAGCTCTGTGACTACCTGAGAATCCTAACCTTTTGACCTAATTTCCACCTGCAGAAAATAGTGAAGAGAGGGAGTTAGCTCTGAAGTTCTCCGTTTCAGAATCCAGTTTTCTACACTGAAATATTTGAGATGCTATCAAAGGAAACCACAGAAAAAGAAACAAACAATCTGAAGTTGTAGCAGGGAAAATAAATGAGACAGATGTAACTTGTTATGGGGAAAGTTTTTACTCCTATTTTACACCATCCACAAGGTCCTCCTAAAATGAAACAAAACCTAGAAATCTTAAAGAAAAAAATTGAACAATTTTAAATCAGAACAATTAAAACTTCCATAAAAGAGCAAAAAGACAGGCAACAACAACAAAAAAGTACTTGCAACATATTTACACAAGATTAACTGAATAAAGGACTTCTAGAATTTGTTAAGGAACCCTTTAGAAAAATGGGCTAAGGAGACAAAAGAGGCAATTTAGAAGTACAATGATCAATAAACATGTGAAGAAAAATTGTTCAATTTAAATAAGATACATTTTTTCCTAGTCTGAGTGTCAAAAGTTAAAATGATTATATTAATAAGTATGGAGAAATGAGTATCTTAACATGCTATCACTGGAAGTGCAAAGTGAATAACATTTTAGTAGGGTTATATGGCAGTACCTTCTAACACTTTTTGAAAAGCTCCCCAATCAATCCATTCCACTTTTAGGTAACTCTGCTAGATGTGGATAAGGATTTGTAAATAAGGATTTCCAAGATGATGATGATGATGATAATGATTTTGGTACTGGGAATTGAACCCAGGGACACTTAACCTCTGAACCACATCCCCAGCCCTTTTTATATTTTATTGTGAGACAGGGTCTTGCTAGTGGCTTAGGGCCTTGCTATATTGTTGCAGCTGGCTTTGAACTCACAATCCTCCTGCCTCAGCCTCCCAAGCCCCTGGGATTACAGGTGTGCACCACTGTGCCCAGCTCCAAGATTATTTTTAATAGTGAAAAACATGGAGGGGATTTAGGGGTACACACCTGGTTCAATCCCTAGTGTCCAAAAAAAAAAGTGAAAAACCTGAAACGATCCTAAAGTTTACCAGTAAATGAATAAACTAACTATAGTACATCCACATCATGGAATACTGTACTGTAGTAAAGAAGAAGACAGAATACATATGTCATACATATGTTCACATGAAAGATTCAAAACATGGCTAATACATTACAGAACCAAATGTACAGCAGAAGCCCAATCTGTTAATGCATAGAGTATCAAAGCAATACATGTTAAAACTGGTAATTATTTCTAGGAAGGGAAAGGAAATAAACAGTGGACTTTCACTTTACCTGAAGATTTTGAATTTTAAACAAGAGTGTAAGAAGTAAAAAAGCCAGGCATGGGGGCACATAAACCCAGGTTAGCCTGGCAACTTAGTGAGACCTTGTCTCAAAATAAAATAAAAAGGGCTGGGGATGTAGCTCAGTGGTAGAGCATTTGTCTAGCATATGCAAAATCCTATGTTCAATACCTCATACCACCACCACCAAAAAGAAAAAGAAGAAAAAAAGAATTGTGAAAACAGTAAAAATCAAATATAGATAAAGATTTTATTAATATGATAAAAAACTACATTTAAGAGGGAGTATTAAATTAGAAGGACCAGCCCTTTACACACAGAAATAAGCTGTTAATCACTAAATCTAGAAAACTAACATGAAATAATTTCTCAAGATTCAATATAATCTTCGTGTAACTCAAGACTGTTGCACTTCAAATTACACCACCAAGACAGTGAAAATGATCCACAGGATAGAAGAAAATACTTACAAATCACAGATGTGGTAAGAAGTTTTTATCCAAAATTTATAAAGAACTCTTACACCTTAAAAACGACAATCGGATAAAGGGTATGAATAGACTTTACATAAAAAAGATGCTCAATATTATTAGTCATTAGAGGAATGCAAATAAAATCAGGAGATCCCACTTTATACTCAGATGGCTATAATCAAAATGACAACTAACAAGTGCTAGAGAGGGTGTGGGGAAATTGAAACCTTCTCACAGTGCTGATGGGAATGTAAAATGCTGTATATTTGGCAGTTCCTCAAGAAAGTAAACACAGAAGTAACATATAAACCAGCAATTCCACTCCTAGGTATATACCCAAGACGGGGTAGCCACACAAAAACATGTTCATAGCAGCATTCATGAATAGCCAAAATGTGTAAATAACTCAAGTGTCCATCAACAAGCAAAATACTAGAAAGAATCTAAAATTTCTCACATTAAAGAAGGGGTAAACTCTGGTTATGAAACACTGTATTTCAATAAAATTTAAAATGCCAAACAAGTGGATCATGTTCATCACTAAAATGATTATTTAAGCATACAGCTGAGCAATACTGTATGAGAGAGAACCACCTAAGAATAAGATGCTATAGAGCAAGGCTTCTCAAATCTCAATGTGCATAAAAATCTGAGAACTTAAAAATTGTCCATTTAAGCCTCGTTTGGGCCCAAGCTTTCTTTCTAAAATGAGATTCTACTGAGGCCAAGAGTAGTTAAAAAGTCATAAAATCAGTAAGTGGGCAGAATCGAAAGTGGACAGGAGAGTCTGGCTGCAAGGCCCACATCTTACTTCCAGCTCTCTCCAACTATGATATTACACATTTTCCTGGGGCAGCATTTTTCCATGGGGGTAATTTAATACTGACAATGACGAAACCAGACATACGATAGAGTAAAAAGCTAAGTCAGCAAGAATCGTCACTAGAGTTCGAGACTGCAGAGAAACTGGGAACCCCAGGCAAGGCCAGGCCTCCAGAACGCCTCCCCGCCCTCGGGGGTGCTCGAGCGGAAAAGTTTGAAGGCTCTGTCGGCCTCGGGGCCTTTCAGCGCCCCAACCTCAAGCTCAGCTTCCTTTGCCTCGACCTTCATCTCCGTCAGGCCCTCCCTACTGTCGGCCACCCCCGTGGACTCGAGGAGGGGCAGAGTGGACGCCAGCCACCCGACCCTGATCCTGGGCCGGGTCACCATCTCGGGACCCTGTTGGCCGTCCCCGACCTCCGCCCTCAGCCTGGCGCCCTCCGCCGGGCCCTACTTACAAGAGGAAGCTCATCTTCGGTCCTAGGAGAGCAGGGGAGGGGCCGCTGGCCCCCGCCCCGTCAGGATTCGGAACTGGCGCGGGAACCGAGAGGAAGAGAACGGTCCTCTGATCGCGGACAGCGGAAGGAGGGCAGCAGGGTCTCCGAGCTCGGGTTTTAGAGGCTGCAGGCCTGAGTGAACCGCTGCGTCTGGCTCCCCCGCCTCCCCCACCTCACAGATCCGAAATGCGGAACCAGCAAAATCTCGCGAGCCAAGCCTTCGCCCCGCCCCTCAGAAAGGGACTTGACATCCCTTTCATCCCGCCCCGCTCTTACAGATAAGCCAATCAGCGTTCTGAATGTCGGGACTTCTCTCTCCTGGAGGCGTGGCGAGGGAACGCGGTGGTACGGAAGAGGGGCTGGCTTTGCACTTGCTGGAGCTTGGTGTTGCTGTGTTTCATCCTTATTACCCAGGTAGCCGAGGCGCTATTATGAGCAATATACACCCCTGCAGTTGTTTAAAAAATTTAAACTAATTTTTAATAGAGATATATTTACATAGAATAAAATTCTCCCCTTCAAAATGTACATCTCATTGCGTTTTTTTTTTTTATTTTGGGTTTATGTATTAAGATTTGTGCAACCATCATCACTTTAGTTCTAAGAGCGTTTTCATCCCATACCACTCCCTGTCGCTCCCAACTCCTGGCAACCAATAGTCTACTTTTTAAAAAACTTTATTTTATTTATTTATTTGTTTATTTTTAGTTGTAGTTGGACACACTACCCTTGTTTTATTTATTTACTTTTTATGTGGTGCTTAGTATCAAACCCAGCTCCTCGCGCATGCTAGGCGAGTGCTCTACCGCTGAGCTACAACCCCAGCCCCTCTACTTTCTATTTCTATGAATTTTCTTATTCTGGACATTTCATATAAATAGAATCATTCAGTAAGTAATCTTTTGTGACTGGCTTCAGCATAATATTTTAAGATTCACGCCTCTAGCATATTTGAGGACTTCATTTCTTTTACAAAATGAATAAAATTCCATTGTGGAACACACCAAATTTTGTTTATCCATTCATCTATTGATGGACAAATTTGGGTTGTTTTTTATTTTTCGGTCACTATGAACATCCATGTACAGGTTTTTAATGTGGGTGAAGGATTCAATAACACCAAGTGACCACTAACACACACCATAGTGGAATGAAGAACACAAGGAAAAGGGAAATTGTGGGAGACTAGAGAAATACCTCAGCAAATGGTTGTGCAGGAGGTCTGGTGTAAATAAGATTGTCCCCTGTACCTGTTACCATGATTTTCATGTTGATTTTATTTCATTCAAATATCACCTGTTGTGTTGAATTAATTTTTTTATTGTGTTGAGTTTTGTAGTTTATAATTTAAAACATGATTTGATATACCTGAAGAGAAGCTATATACCTAAGGATGCAGACTCATACTTTTTTTCATAACTTATATTCCCTAAGTAATACAATTATCATAAAAGCATCATGAGAATAAAGGATTCAAGAATGTTTTTGAATTAAAAATTGGATTGTTTTTTAAGCCAAAAAATTATTAAATCAATGAAAGATCAGCAATTTATTAGATAAAGCTTTTAATATTGTTAGATTTATGGAGGAAAAGAGATAATCTTCAGGATTAGGTGAAAATCCCAGGCCAATATTTGACTGATATCAGTATAGTCCCCTTAGGAATAAAAAAATAAGATTTCCTGGTGAGAGAAGCAAATGGAGAAAGAGAAATTGCTGATTGCTAATTGCTTCAGGGCAATTTGTTTTCCACTAGACAGGGGCTATCCAAAGACTGGAGAAGTTTGGTTTTTTTAAAATTCCCTCCTTATCTCAGCTGAACAGAGAGATCACTGCACACCATCTGCTTATAGCAGATGCTGAAAACAAAAGCTAAATGGCAAATTATAAAGACACCAGTCCCTCCTCTCTTGAACCTCTCACCCACCCCCTATTCATCCCCTTTCCAGCTTCCTTGGACAGGATTTGCAACCTTGCATTTTCATTCTGTGTAAGTGTGCTGTCTCATCATTTGCAAACCTCCAGCTTTACACTATCAACTAAATCCACTTTGGTCACAGAGGGTTCCTGGTTCTCCTAGCCAGTTGGTACTTTCAGAGTTCATGTTTTAGCCTCAGTCACAGGTAAGTATAAAAGGACAGTAAAACTGCTAAGATGTCCCTGCCCATTATGTTGGGACTCAGGTTGTAGACTATGAAAGAGAAATCCAATTTATCAGACACTAAAAACTCACTCGAGCAAAAAAGCCACATGAAGGTTTCCACTCTGAAAATGGTTAAGCCTGAAGTCAGACTGTGGTGTTAGCCATATTCATTGCTAAACAAAATATTTGGCCTCTGTCTTCAGTTGGAGAATATATTAATCAAATGATTATACCAGTAGATGATATGTAATTACAGTTGTAGAAACTGAAGAGCATTGAATGCATTAAGAGCATTAAAATAATGTGACAGGAAGGACCAAAGAGAGACTGGGGAGTTTGAATGCCATTTAAACTAAGTCTCCAGAGGATGAGTTAGCTGATCGAAAGAAGAAGTGGGGTTCTGTTCAGAATCAACAGAGTATGCAAAGGCTTTGAAGCAGTCAGGAGTTTGCTGTGATCAAGGAACTGAAAGAAGCCAGTGCAGTGAGAATGTGACTGTCAAGGGGGAACGTGAAGTGAAATGAAAGCAGTCACCAAGAATCTTAACCTGTTTGAAGCCAGGTGGTCACCCTTGAAAGGTGTTCAGAAGGACAATGCTGTATACTCTTTTAAAAGCCAAAACAGATAAGAGGTTATCTTATTTGTCTGAGTGGAGATGTAGTTGACCAGGAATAGGTCAGTGGGGAGAGCTGTAGATGAAATTGAGAGATATTTTGGAGAGAAATTATACAAGTCCCAGTGAAGAACTAGATGTGGCGGTCTAGAGGTCAAACTTTTAGGTCAGATAGTCTGGGGGTGCAGCCTTGAGGGGATGAGTAACAGTGCTTCTAGGAACCAGGGAGGAATGTGACCACTTTATAAAAGGACATGATGTGCTCTGTTGGGTCTGAGGGAAGAAAGCAGGCAGGAAGACTGATTGGGATTGGGTATAGAAGAGCCTGAGCACCTCATCCCACAGAACTTGATCTAAAAATTGTCGTATAAAGTCTTTTTTTATTTCACAAATCGTATTTCAATATAATACTGTGGGAACATAGAAACACGTCCTTTTTGTTAAGCATGATAAACACCTACAATGATGTTCACATATAATTTCACTCTTGAGAGTTCACACTTTTGGCAAAGAGAATTCTCAAAATTTTAAGAGGGCTGGGCTTTTTGAAACTGGGCATGCCTATTTCCTTTCCTTCTTTACAGTTATAAGCCCAGGTAGCCAACCATAAGGTACTTCCATATGGAGTTTTCTGGGGACAGTTTCTGGGAATCATTGTACCTAGTCATATAACCTGTAGGCCATGCTCCAGACTATACGACCTCCCACATCCATTGTCTTGTCTTCTCAGCACCATATTCTTTTTCTTAGTCTTTTTTCTTGTTCACTGTATGTCTGCCTATGCTAAGCCCCAGGAGGTCAGAAACATCACTTTTTTTAAAGTTTGAAATAATTTCAGACATAGAAAGGTGTCAGGAAAAGTTCAAAGGCATATTGGCATACTCTTCCTTCAGATTCCCCAACTGTTACTATCTTACATTTGCCATTTGTTTGATCAGTTTCTCTTTATGTATACACATTGCTATGGACTGAATTGTGTCCCCACTAAAATTCAGTGTTGAAACTTTATCGTGTGTGAGTGTGTGTGTGTGTGTGGGGGGGTGCTGGCCATTGAACCCAGGTCCTTGTACATACAAGGCAAGCATTCTATGAACTGAGCTATATCCCCAGCCCCAAAACCTTATCCTTAGAGTGTGACTGTATGTGGAGATAGAGCCTTAAACAATAATTATATTAAAATGAGGGCATTAGGTTGGGCTCTAATACAATCTGACTATAAGTGTCCTTATAAGAAGAGGATATTTAAAATATATATATGTGTGTGTGTGTATATATATATATATATACACACACATATATATATTTTATACACACATGCACACACACACACATATATGCATATTTATTTATTTAATTATTTTTGGATACTGGGAATTGAACTCAGAGGTGCTTTACCTCTGAGCCACATATCTAGCTCTTTTTATTTTTTATTCCGAGACAAGTTCTCATTAAGTTGCCTAGGAGGCTGGCCTTGAACTTGCAGTCCTCCTGCTTCAGCCTCCTGAGCACCCGGGATTACAGGTGTGTACCACTGCAACTGGTATATATATA
Source organism: Marmota marmota marmota (assembly GCF_001458135.2). Classification (NCBI taxonomy): domain Eukaryota; kingdom Metazoa; phylum Chordata; class Mammalia; order Rodentia; family Sciuridae; genus Marmota; species Marmota marmota. Next base: position 439,901 of record NW_026000170.1, read on the forward strand.
TTTAAATATACACACACAAAAGTATGGAGAGGGAGAGGGAGAAAGATAGAAAAAGGAGCACCCAGCAAACATACTTATATACATACCCTTATTTTAATTACATATCCTTATTTTTTCTGGACCATTTGAAAGTAAGTTGTCCTTTTATCTCTAAAGGCAAGTAGTGTGCATTCTCCTACATGTCACAATATGATTAGCTAAATCAGGAAATTAGCATTGTTACAATGCTAGTAACTAATTATAGACTTTATTCACATTTTGACAATTGTCCTATAATGTCATTTATAGCAAAAGAGAAAAAAGAAGAGAAACAAAAATATTAGAGGGTCCAGAACCCATTCCATACTCACATATCGCATTTAGTTGTCATAACTAAACTCTTTTAATCTAGAACATTTCCTCATTCTTTGTTTTTCATGGTCTTGGCATTTTTGAAGAGTACAAATGTTTTATCTTGTAGAGTGTCTCAATTTGGGCTTGTCTGATATTTCCTCATGATTAGATTAAAACCTTATAGCATATTACCAATTTCAGGAATACGTATTTTCCCCCCCACATTTAGGAATATGTTTTATTTTTGTTTTTGTTTTGGTACCAAAGATTGAACCCAGGGGTGCTTAACCACTGAGCTACATCCTAACCCTTTTTATTTTTTATATTTGACACAGGGTCTTGCTAAGTTGCTTAGGACCTCCCTAAGTTGCTGAGGCTGGCTTTGAACTTGATATCCTCCTGCCTCAGCCTCTGGAACTGCTATGCTTACAGGTGTACACCACCTTGCCTGGCTAGGACTATGTTTTTGTTCTTGAACAGTTTTTACATTGCAGGTCTGTGATCTTTCTTCTCAATGTAAAAATGAGAAATCTGTAACACTTTATAGGAGACTTATAGTTTTCCTAAATCACTGCATTTAATTTTCAGACTTGTTTGAAGCTATGAAGTGATGTGTCCTCAGTGCATCTATTGAGAAACTCATAATATGTTTGTTTCATGTGGCGATGTTAAATTTGATCACTTGGATTTTGTTATTAATAAGTATTTTGCTGGGGAGAGAATTTGAGACTGTGCAAAAATGCTGCCAGATAAAATACAGAAAAACCAGTTGAATTTTAATTCCAGAAAAATAATAAGTGCTTTTTAAAATACAAATTTGACCTCCTCAAATTATTTATCTAAAATTCTAAATTAATCGCACGTCTAGGGGCTGGGGATGTGCCTCAAGCGGTAGTGCGCTCGCCTGGCATGCGTGCGGCCTGGGTTCCATCCTCAGCACCACATACAAACAAAGATGTTGTGTCCCCCGAGAACTGAAAAATAAATATTAAAAAATTCTCTCTCTCTCTCTCTCTCTCTCTTAAAAAAAAATTGCACGTCTAGTATTTTTATTTGCTACATCTGGTGAACCTATATGTAAGTATCTCATTCCACATCCAACTTTCATCCAGTTGCTTCGACATTCATTGAGGATTCCGAATCAGTTTTTACTATGACTTTACCAAATATTGACTTTCCAACTCCATTTTTATTTCTTTGTTGATTATCTGCCTTTTTATCCACACTTTACTGCAATCCACTCCACGAGTGACCCGGCACACAGTAGGCCCTCAGACATTTGTTCAATGAATGAATGAATGAACTCTAATTCCTGTCGGCCAGGCGTGGGTGACAATGGCTGCGTCAGGCAGGGGCTTGACTTCCTCAGCCAATCAGGCCATTCTACTCAGACTTATTAGCCTTCTAGAGCCAGGTTGCCGGCTCTTCTTGCTCCAATCATAAGCCGGGCTCTATCCTGCACCGCTTACGTTTAATGGAGACAACCGATTGGCTCTCTCGGCTCCAGGACAGCCGGCAGAGTGGGGCAGAGACCAATGGGTGTCGGTGGGAGGCGGGGCCTACCACGGGATGGAGGTATAACCGCAAGGCCCGCGCGCGCGTTTCTCTCCCGGCACGGGCACCAACCCTGGCGATGGCTGCAACTTCACTGTTATCTGCTTTGGCCACCCGGCTGCTCCGGCCCGCGCAAAGCTGCCACCTCCTCCATCATCCCTTCCACCTGGCCGCAGTTCGGTAAGTGAATCTGGAAGCGGGACATCACGGAAAGCCGGGGAAAACGGAGAACAGGGGCCGCCAGGCTTCCGGTGGGGTGCTGAGGTACGTCTTTCTGAGCATCGCCCTGGCGGTGGTGGCCGCCTGGAGGGGTGTGGCGGGGCGACGTGGCACCGAGTGATGCCGCAGCCGACAGTGCGGAGCGAAGGTTCAGAGGACTCTGGGGTGCCCCTTTTTACATGGGAACATAAGGAGGTTATCGGCCAGAACCTGCCGACGCTGGCTGTGAAGCGGAGAGTCGTCTTGGGAAACCTTGGGCGAGCGCCGGGAAGGGTTCCGAAAGAGCCGCCTTCTGTTAGCGGTCCTTTCCCGAGACCCTAGCGGTGGATGGGGTTGGTGCAGTCTGATGAAATCCCGGAGCCCGCTTGCTAGAGGGGTACCCACGCTTCGCTCCTCCTCCGGGGGGTGGGTGTGGCTCGCTCTGCGCTCCTAGAGCGGCTTCGCGGCTGTGAATGAATGTACTGAGGTCTTCAGGGCTTTGACTGCAATCCACTCCACGAAGTGACCCGTGCCAACCTGGGTAACTTGAGGTGATAAATACCCGGAGGTTTCCAGGGACTGGGGAAGGAGGAGTGGGGAGTTACTGTTGCATGGATAGTTTCGGTTTTACAAGATGAGTTCTGAAGATGAATAGCAGTGATGGTTGCCCTTCTATTAAATATGAATTATTTAATACAGCTGAACTGTAAACTTAAAAGTGATCAATATGGCACAGTTTATATGTGTATTTTACCACAATTAAAAAAAAATTGGAGAAAAAAATACCAGGAGGAAGACAGGGAAAGCTCTGGTTGAATTTCCTTAGGGAGGTAGGTAATTGGTTTTTCTTGATCTTTTTGAACCTCAAAGTTCCATTCCTAAACCTAGCTTGAAGAGTCTTTTGAGGGACTATGATTTCTCTTCCCACATTTCTGCACCCTCTTTCCTGTCAATCTTTAGATCTTTTGCAGCTAGAGTCCTATATCTTTAAAAGTAACTTTTATTTTTTTCCCCAACATATATTCACTGTTCCAGACACTCTGCTAAGGTGTGCAGATTTAGCGGGGATAAAACACTGTTCTTGTAAAAATGCTGTTAAAGATCTTTCCAAGGGGCTGGGGTTGTGGCTTAGTGGTAGAGCGTTTGCCTAGCACTTGCGAGGCACTGGGTTCGATCCTCAGCACCACATAAAAATAAAAATAAAGGTATTGTGCCCAACTACAACTTAAAACACACACACACATACACACACACAAGGTATTTCCAAGGCACTGCTGGTTACAGCTCATGATGTAGAATCTGTGTAGTATGAGTGAGTTTTTGAAGGAGAATGTGGAAGGGGACAATCAAGACTTTTTGGTCTGATTCTGATCAGCCTTTTGGTCTCCTCTTTCATTACTGTCTGTTCTTTTCCCTCTTCCTAAGTGCTGACCACATGTGCTTGTAGGACAGAGCCTTCATAGGCTTTTCTGATTGAAAAGATATTTATAAAGATCTTAGAACTAAACCAGTTTGCTTAAACACTGATGACAAATGTTCTGATTTTACTGCTTGCCTTTCTGAATTACTAGTGGGCTCCACATGTTTGAAGGCAATGCATGTGCTCTGCACTGCACATTTGTTATTAACAGAGCCCATGTTTTGCTGTTTGAGAGTTTCAGGAACACAAACACTGTGGTTAGATGAGTACTATAGCCTAGGAGATAGTGGGGGAGAGGGGTAAATGAACTCTGAGGCAGAAGTCTGCATTTGAGTCTTGTTTCTACTATCTTCAGTGTCCTCTTCTGTGCAAGAGGGTTATTATAATAACCCCAGGGTAACTGAGAGTGATGTATGTAAAAGTTTTAACAAAGTACCTACTATTAAATAAATGTTAATTCCATTCCCTTTTGTATCTTTCTTCACTAATTACTGGTACTATTAGTAAGAAGAAATAGACCTCTCCCCAAAATAAGTTGATTTTGAGCTGTAAAATGCCCCTGATGGTTGATGTTTGATGGAAAATGACTAAGCCATTGGGTTAAAGAGAAAGTGAAGATGGTGCTGACTTGAATTTTAATTTCAAATTTACTGGAACAGACTTCTTGACTTCTTCTATTCTGTTGATTCATTGTTTGAATGGAAAAAATTTCTAAACACATTTGCAAAAGCACTTAATTCCTAAATATGTGTTAGCTAAAAGCATTATAATGTTTGGATTTCTTATGGGACTGGGCTGATTCTTCCCATTTCCCTGTTTACTGAGGATAGCAATGACTTATCTGCCCCTGGGCAAAAGAGATGATAGGAAGTTAGTTAATGTTTTCACATTTTGCAAGAGTTGTGAGAAGCAGAGGAGGGCTAAAATGCAGTTATATTATGAAAGATCTTCATTACATTGTGGCTTTATTTTTAGTTCATGTTGCTCTTCTGACTTTTTTTTTTTTTAAGCAAATTGGCATAACACCCAGAACCTGCTTTTGGAAGCAAAGATTGGGGCTTGGAACACTGGCTTCTCCAAGAACCCTGTGTCCTTAACTTTAGTATATCATTTTTAGTCCAAGTGAGCTGCTACCATTTTTCTAAGTTACTGCTTTTCAAAGAAATTTTTTATGAAGGGCAAGCTAAGTGCTTCTCACTGAGTATATGTGTGTGTATTTGTGCGTGTGAATAATTCCTTTTGACTATGCGAAAATATATTCACTGTATATTAAGGATATATGTGTACATACAACCAAGAGAAGAGTGTAAGAAATTAATGTTATTGAACATACATACCTGACATTTTTATGTACATTACTTCATTCAATACACATGACTATCTTAAGTTGTTTCCTTTCTTTCTTTTTAATATTTTTTAGTTGTAAATGGATCTTTTAGGGCCTCATACAAGCCAGGCAAGTGCTCTACCACTGAGCCACAACTCCAGCCCCTATCTTATGTTCTTTTTAAGAAGTATTTGATACTGTAGCATTCTAGGGTTGAGGATGTATTTCTGGTCAAGGAAAGGTATTCCAGATACTTACTAATCATTCCTGATCTATATCAGGAATGTTGCCAGGGGTATTTATATCAGCAAAGCTCTTAATGAAGTTCTATTCAACTCTAGATGATTTGTGAATATTAAGAATGTTTTCAATATAAATTAAATGCTATTATATATTTTTGTACCATATTAGTATCATTACATTAAATCTGGGTAGAGATCTTGGTACCTTTTTTTTTTGTTCTTGTTGAGATCTTAATACCTCACAAGATAGAGTACAGATTAATATAAATTTTAGCTACAAATTTTCTCTATTACTATAAGACATTGAGATTTGGTTTAGAGTAGGTATTTATTCACAATGCAAATAAAAAGCAGGCATTAAAAAGATGTTCACAATGCAAATAAAAAACAGGCATTAAAAAGATTTAAAGATGTTAAAGATTTGAAATTCTGTCTTAAGTACCATTGGCCTTGAGTATTAACCCTATATGACCATGCAAGATGCCGTGTCCCTGAGAATTAAACATGTATTTATAAGGGGAATTGATGTTTCATTGTTCTTAAGGTTGGAGCAATGCTCATATGACACTGAGGGCAGAAGCCTAAAGAGAAGACTTGTTTTTGTGGGATCTTTTTGCTTAAGGACAAGATTCTTTTCTGTAAGTAATGGCACTTTACTAAACATGTAGCTGGACACATGTTCACCACCTCATACTAGGCACCAGGCATTTTAATCTAAGCTTTAAAAGTGTGGAGTTTAATAACAACTTACTTTTACAGAAATCTAAGCTATTTGGTTTTGTGACTCTGTTGCCTTCTGCAGAAATGAAGCTGTTGTCATTTCTGGAAGGAAACTGGCCCAGCAGATCAAGCAGGAAGTGCGGCAGGAGGTGGAAGAGTGGGTAGCCTCTGGCAACAAGCGGCCACATCTGAGTGTGATTCTGGTTGGTGAGAATCCTGCAAGTCATTCCTATGTCCTCAACAAAACCAGGGCAGCTGCAGATGTGGGTACGTATCACTATCAGACCTTTCTGCCATTCAGTTGAAGTTTATCTGAGGCAGACGCCATTATAATTTATGATTCCTTTTTCTGATTAGAAAACTCAGACAGAGGAGGCTAATATGACTGAATTGTATCCAAAATGTTGTGAAGAAATTAGATCCAATTTACTGGGGAGGCTTATTGACTGGGACAGGAGGAACTTGATTGGCATTCTTGGTGTCTTCTGGAATGTGAGCTAAATTCTTGGCATTAACATTCTACAGGTGATCTTGATATTTATATTTGCTTTTCTTGAGGAATAATGAGAGTCTCTGACTTGGGTGTAGCAGTTTTAAAGCAGCAGGGTAACGGGGAAAGATTGAGCAATACGACATTAAGTCATCTTAGTGATGTGGTTAAACAGTCACCGATTTGAAGGAAATGACTCCAACTTCTGAGAAATAGCTTTTGACTTCTTCACTGATTGATTGCAAAACTAATCATGCAATTAGAAGTGATTTGGGTCCAGGTGGTAGGAGGTTTGTAGGTCTTGCAGTACCACAGATTACTGCGTGACTTCCGACAAGAGGTGGTGGGTTCGGATTCACCTGTGCCCACTCACTTGTGGGTCAGTGGTCTGAGCAAAAGGTGCCCTTTCCTCTGGCCTTCCAGTGTGGCTGGATGGAGTTACCAGCCTCTGAACCCTTGGTGTACTCTGTGATCACTGAAAATTGAGACCTCCTGCCATTTTAGCTGAAAATCTGAGTTATATCTCAAGCTCCCCCCACAACCCCCCATCACTTTTTTTTTTTTTTTTTTTTTTTTTAAATTTAGAGACAGGGTCTCACTAAAGTTGCTTAGGGCCTCATAAGTTGCTGAGGCTGGCTTTGAACTTGCAATCCTCCCGCCTCAACCTCTCAAGCTGCTGGGATTACAAGCATGCACCACCACTCCTAGCACTAAGCTAGCTTTTTAATCTGTCTGCTTTAGTCTCCTTGTCTCTAAAATGAGAGTAATGAAAATTGCATAGAATAATGTATGAAAGTGTCGAGCTAGTCTTCTGTAGCCTATATATGTGCAAAGTTAAACTTCTTAGGTTTCTTGTGAGCTGGTTCAGCTGCCAGGGTGGATCCAATGATTAAAAACCCCTGTGGTAGCAGAGTTTGGCTGGCAACATAGTAGTGCTCACTAAGTAAGTAACTCATCATTTTCTTACAATAGGAATCAACAGTGAGACAATTGTGAAACCAGCTTCAATTTCAGAGGAAGAGCTGTTGAATTTAATCAATAAACTAAATAATGATGAAAATGTAGATGGTCTGCTTGTTCAACTCCCTCTCCCAGGTGAGTTTTACATTCTAGTTAATGGTGTCTGAGCCGTGGAGAGGCTTGGCTACCTTGTACACCTGGCCCTTCATGTGAATTTGACTTAAAGGCAAGGTAAAAAGATTATTTTATTAGAAATGGGACGGATCTACTTAGAATACCACTTGTCTCCATATTGAAATCTTTGTACAAACCACAGTGGAGGGAAGCAATGGAAAAAAAAGGGTGTTGGCTGCCATACTGGCATTTGACGTCTGTAAAGATGAAGTGCATCAGGGAGGCAAGTCAGAAATGGGATGGATCTGTATAACAAATCAGATAAGATGGAGTCAAATACCCCCAACTACAATATAGTGATTTAAAGCTGGGCTTTGGTTTCTTTACAGAACACATCGATGAGAGAAAGATCTGCAATGCTGTTTCTCCAGACAAGGATGTTGATGGCTTTCATGTAATTAATGTAGGGCGAATGTGTTTGGACCAGTATTCCATGTTACCTGCTACCCCATGGGGCGTGTGGGAAATAATTAAGCGAACTGGTAGGTATATCCCAGAATCTTATGTCTTGTTAGAATTATCAAGGAAGTATGGGTAAAGCGTTGTCAATGTTTGGATTAGGGATTCTCAAGTGATAAACTTATTTAATAAATAAATATATATATATATATATATATATATATATATATATATATATATACACACACATACACATACACATACACACACATACACACACACACACACACAATATGATAAAATTATAAAGATGAACTTTCTATACAAATATTCCAAAATCTGAAAATCTCTTGACATCTGAAACACTTCTGGTCCCAAGTATTTCAGATAAGGAATATGCAACCTATACTTACAAATGGCAAAAATTCCTACAGTTCCAATGAGTGGAGCCGTAGTCCACATCTTTTATTCCTACTCTGCTGTGCTTACCTCTTTTGACACTTGTCTGTGAATATTTGGAGACTTTAATTCAGAAACCTCAGGAAAGGAACTTAAGATTTAATAGTGGTGGTGGTCTACATTCTTATAACATTTTCTAATTTATAGGGCATATTCTCTTGTTTCCTTTTTTCTTCTCTTAGGTACTGGTAATTGAACCCAGAAGCACTTTACCACTGAGTCACATCCCCAGCCCTTAATTTTTTTTTTTTTTTTTTAAAGAGAGAGTGAGAGACACACAGAGAGAGAGAGAGATAGTGAGAGAGAATTTTTTTTTTAATATTTATTTTTCAGTTTTCCGCGGGCACAACATCTTTGTTTGTATGTGGTGCTGAGAATCGAACCCGGGCCGCACGCATGCCAGGCGAGCGCGCTACCACTTGAGCCACATCCCCAGCCCCAGCCCTTAATTTTTTATTTGAGACAGTGTCTTACTGAGTTACTGAGGCTGGCCTCGAACTTGTAATCCTCCTGCCTCAGCCTCTCAAGTCACTGGATTACCGGCATGTGCCATTGCACCTGGCTATCCTGTTTTCTTTTAGCCCTTTCTATGTGTAGCAAGTATTAACTCTGACTGACTAATGAGGCAATAAACTTAGTGATTTCCTTCACTATTAAAATTGGATTTGTGTCCCAGGTCATCTGTTGTTTTTTTTTTTGCACATTTTCGATGGATTGACACTCCTTTTAATGCAAAAATATACATTTTTTCATAGGTATTCCAACCCTAGGGAAGAATGTGGTTGTGGCTGGAAGATCAAAAAATGTTGGAATGCCCATTGCAATGTTACTACACACAGATGGGGCTCATGAAAGACCTGGAGGTAAGGAAATTGCTTTCAGAGCAGTGTTCTCTTCTCCCTTTTTGGAGAACCTTCAGAGACAACAGAAGTATATTTGTTGTAATTCTGTTAACATTTACTCAGTGAGTAACTTTTGTATAGAAACTACTCAGTATCATCAAGGAGTTTCAATTCATTTATTATGGAATTAACCTAGAAATCAATTTGAGTTTTGAGTAAGGCATTTTGTAGGCAATTAGAAATTTTCAGGTGTGGCTTTGATGGTTGGAGCTAAGAAGCACTTCTTATTTGAAGTTAATATAGTGTTCTGTATCATTTGGTAGAAAAATATCTCAGACAACTGCAAAGGGTTGATTTGATATGACTGCCATGTGTCATGTCAAGTTATGTTATTTTATCTAAGAAAAAGCCTCATAAATCATTTATCACATGTAATTGTTGCAATAACAACCTTACATGATTATATCAGAAATAGTAGCAAAACTATATTTCCAGCTATCTTTTTCATTAACTTAAAAAAACAAAAAAGCAGCTGGATGTGGTGGTATATTCCTATAATCACAGCGACTCAGGAGACTGAGGCAAGAGGACCACGAGTTCAAAGCCAGCCTCCGCAATATAGCGAGGTCCTGGGAAACTTAATGAATTCCTATCTCAAAATAAAAAAGGGGATATAGCTCTGTGTTTAAGCGCCCCTGAGTTCAATCCCTGGTACTAAATAAATAAATAAATAAATGAATAAATAAATAACACTTGTAACCTCGTGACAATTATATCTTAGACAAGATAAAATTCTTGGAAAGCTGTGAAGTACAATAAGGAATAAAGTTAATTATGTATGATTCCAAAGGGTAGAGCAAAGACTATGGGTAAGAGCTATACTGAGCATTAATTTTCAAAAGCAAATAACAATTAGATGTCCAGAAAATAGGGCACAAGCATTAAGTCAGTTGTTTTTCAGAGATCAGTTTCTACAATGACTTGATTAATTGAGACCTAATCAGCTTTGATTCAGTAATCAAGACATCTATTTTGTTTTCCCTTAGGTGATGCCACTGTTACAATATCTCATCGATACACTCCCAAAGAACAATTGAAGAAGCACACAATTCTTGCAGATATTGTCATATCTGCTGCAGGTAAGAACTCAAGGGAGAGGGCTTGAAGGACTTCTCTTCAGAAGAGTGAAGTTGTACCTCATCTCTTAGGATCCACCTGCCTCATTGCCATTCATCCTTCTCCTCGTAATGATTTTTTGAGCTGCCTTCAAAGATGAGGGTGGAGTTATGGTTGGAATACTGGTTTCTGGCACTCCATTATAGACTGGATAGGTGAAAGTTTTTCCTTACACCTAAAAATAGTTCCATTTACTATATGAATTTAAATGGTCCCTTGATTCTTTAACATGTTATAAAATACGTTAATTAGCTCTTTTAAGTCTCTAGAAATTGAAAGGCAAGAATCTGACTGGTGGAATCTTCTTTTTAGTACTAAGTTGATCATTCCTATCTCCATTGGCCAGGCATTCCAAATCTGATCACAGCAGATATGATCAAGGAAGGAGCTGCAGTCATTGATGTGGGAATTAACAGAATTCAGGATCCTATAACTGCTAAACCCAAGTTGGTTGGAGATGTAGACTTTGAAGGTAAATGATGTAATTTTAAAAATATATAAAAACAACAAATAAGCAGGGCATGGTGGTGTATACCTGTAATCCCAGCAGCTCAGGGTGCTGAGGCAGGAAGATCAAGAGTTCAAAGCCTGGGGCTGGGGTTGTAGCTCAGTGGTAGAGCACTCTCCTAGCATGCATGAGGCACTGGGTTCGACCCTCAGCACCACATAAATATAAAGATATTTTATTTTGTCCACCTAAAACTAAAAAATAATGAATAGTTAAAAAAAAAAAAAAGTTCAAAGCCAGCCTCAGCATCTTAGTGAGGCCCTAAGAAACTCAGCAAGACCCTGTCTCTCAATAGAATACAAAAAAGGGCTAAGGATGTGTGATTCAGTGGTTGAATGCCCCTGAGTTCAATCCTTGGTAACCAAATTAAAAAAAAATCATGGCGTATGGCTGGAAAACTACAGGTTATTAGATGTACAAAATTTCTTTGGTACTTTGGGCAAATTATACTCAAGATTTAAAAAATGTTGTAGGCGGGTATTGAGGTAATGCTTATTGTCAGTTACACCCTTCCCTACCTCCCCTACAGTTAACCTACCAAGATGTTTCTTTTTAAATTTATTTAACATGGAAGAAAAGTATGACCAGAAAACTATAGGGTATTAGATATTCATTGAACAAGTGCATGTTATGTGCATGTTATTTCACTAGTGTGTTCAAAATCATTTACTCTTCAGTGATGTAGATATAATTTTCTTTTAATGAGTTTTGAGGCTAATGAAGGTGCTTATGTTTATTATTGCTTTTTTTTTGTATGCACCTTTCATAATATGTTTTTTGCCGTAACTGAATCAGCCTGTCTTGTTTCCATGTAGGAGTCAGGAAGAAAGCCGGTTATATCACTCCTGTCCCTGGGGGTGTTGGTCCCATGACGGTGGCAATGCTAATGAAGAATACCATTATTGCTGCAAAAAAAGTGCTGAGGCCTGAAGAGCGGGAAGTGCTGAAGTCTAAAGAACTTGGAGTAGCCACCAATTAACTGTTGTGTCTACTCTGCCATGAATAGCACTTCAAGCCAGTCCACGAGGTGATCAAGCAGGTCATTAGAAATGCAATACTTTTAATTTATTTTACTGAAATGGTTTAAAATGATGCTTTGTATTTATTGAAAGCTTAAAATGGGTGGGTTTTGTGCACACATAGCTCTGCAGTACCTCACCAGGGAACACTCCAGTGTCATGCTGGATCATATGATCTAGCCAAGAGAAGCCATTAATCTAGTGATTAACATAAGAGACTTGTCACATCGAGAATGGATGCTTAACTTTGTCAAGCCACTCTGGTTAAAACTTTGCCTTTTCTAGGATTGCATTTCCCAAGTGCTTTTCCAATAAGAGTTGATACTCATTTTAGGTTCCAAGCCTTTTGAGTTCAACTGGTCAAACCAAAGGAAAAAAAAAATGTTAGAGAAAATTAGGGGAAAGGAAGAAATGGTAATAGAGTGGAGAAAAAAAAAAGTCACCATAATTTTTATACATATTGATCAATAACCAAATTTATCCAAAGAGAACTGAATTGGCTGGAAAAAAGAAAAACAACATTACTAGCTGTCTTTTTTTTATTTTTTGGCTTCGTTGTTAGGAAATGTCTTGGGTTGTTCCATTTGCTATTGCTTTGTGTTCCTTGGCCTTCAGTGAGTTCTCCCCATTGTAGTTTTCTAGGATTGAAAGGCTTGTTTTATAAATTATTCATGTGTATTGCCATATTTGGCTGTATCCTTTTTGCTAAATCCATTTTGCTATATCCTTAAACTTTATTATTCAGTTTTTGTATTTTAGTGGGTATCTGTATGGTTCTTTGTTATGTCTTGAAACCTATTTTTGAAAAATAACACTTGGGCTTGATAATCACTGGGCAGCTGGTGTAAATATGCAACTTTTCCACCAAAGAACTGTCACAGCTGCCTGCTTTTCTGTGAGCTTTCCTGAAAGATTTTTAAAGAGCTTGAGTTAATATTGAATTTAGACTTTCTGATGAAAGTTTTTTTGGTGTGTGTGTTTTTGTTTTTTAAAGAAAGGTGGGTTTTTTTTGTTTGTTTTTGTTTTTTTTAAATAAAACACATTTGTCTGGTGTGGAATGAATTTCTGAAATACTGTCTCCTACTACTGTCTTAGTTGTAGTCTAACCAGAGTGAACTTTTCTCATTGGATATAATCTAGTTATTTCTATATTTGGTAACACCCAGCCTCTAACCTTAAACAAATTGGTTTAAAGAACTGTGAAGAAACCAGCCTAGTCCTTAATCCCAGCAGGTAATGTCAAACTAGGAACTTAATCTGTAAATTTCATTGAAATGGTTCTGAGTGTTTTCTAAACCAGGCATTCAATTTACACATCACTACAAAGGATTTTCTCCTTTCTGTGTTCTCAACACACACATACATAGTAAAAGTAAATTTATTTCCCCATCACCACCTCTGCCCACCCTGTGTGTGTCTGTGCATGTGTGTGTGTGTGTGTGTGTGTGTGTGTGTGTGTGTGCGCGCGCACGTGCATGCGTGTGCATGTGTTTAAAGTATCAGTTTGATTAGGGACAGTGTGGTGCACATCCTGATACTTGACATAGGCCCCTGCGTATTATGAATCACAGCTATGTATCTGCACTTTCATGCAAGTAGCTCCTGCTCTAGGCAGTTTGAAGCCAAAAAGGAGAGAACTCTGGGGAGTTGATCTGCTCCTTCCTTGTGCTCTTCTAGCTTGCTTTATTCTTTTGCTAGTTTGTTGGCGATATTTTTGTAAGTGAGGTATAGCCTATGTCTATATGTCTTGCCTGCTGACTTTCCTAAATTATTAAACCTGGAGTCAGATGAGCAGACAGGATTAATTTTTATTGAATTTTAGTTACATTAAAAGTGGAAAAAATTACTGCATGGAGAAGTAATAACATGTCAACCTGTTAAAGACTTAAAATGTTCATGTATATACAAAATATAAAGGATATATAAGGTAAAAATTACATGGATCAATTTACAACAAAAAGCTAACATCATACTTTTCCAGTTTGTTTTATTAATCAAGCACATTTACTCCTGAATCCATAACATTTCTACAATTTAATGGGGACAGTACTATTTCAAATCAGCCAGGCTTTAAAACTTAAATGTTAGATTGTTAGCTCTCCCAGGATTGGTACAAATGAAGATAAAGACTTTGTACTTAAATAGGATGGTTCTGGATTAGTGAACAGCTAAATAATTTTGCTATCAGGTAGAAGTTTAGAGCTTTACCTCTTGGCAGTATTCCTTGGAAGGGAGCTCTGAGGTTAAATTTAAGGAAAATTCAAATCCATAGTTGTTTTGGAGAAGAAAATGTCAGATGCATGTGGTTATCTGGCAATAGCAGGTATTACATAAACAGTTGGTGCTCACTCATTCAATGTGTATTAAACCTAAAATGTCTAATCTTTTTAAGTTTAATGGGGAAAGGGTCTGCTTCATTAATAATTGGTGTTAATCTACCCAAATTGCTTCTAATCATTCTTTTAAAGGACTAGTTTGACTAACATTGCCAAGTTATAATTTTCCAAAGTGTTAGCTGCCTAACATGTAATGTTCATGTAAATAGAAATCTGACTTTGAGGATCAGTCATTGAAAACTTGTAGGAAGGACCTATTCCAAATAAAGAAATTGGAATCCAGGTGTGAAAAAAAAAAAACAGTGAATAAATTTAAAGGATCACTTTGTGGATCTCATGTGATTTGAGGTTCACTTTAACAGTGACTATTTCATTTTAAAAAACTTTATCCACTCTGATGCATTGGTTCCTTCATTAACAGACTTTTGGAACTGGCTTTTCAATCTAGGAAAGCCCCAGTCACACTTCTAGACCAAGGCCCACAATGCAGATTCAAACTGAGCTGAATGAGATTCAGAGAAAAGGTAGGACCTTTCCAGCATCACTCTGCATGGAGAAGTAATAACATGTCAACCTGTTAAAGCCAACCAAAATTGCATAAAAATATGCAATTTTGCAAAACAATATTCCAGCCTTGGCCTATTGTAAGAGTATGTTAAGAGTTCTTTAAAACCACCTAGATTTCAATCTAACCTTTAAAATTTTTAATTAATACTTGTCTTAAGTATAAAATTGACTATTGCCCATTTATCTTATGGTTTTAAGAGGCAAGCATTTTTTTTTCATTTCAAAAGAAATGTTATGATTTCTATGCTGAACTGCATTTTAAAATAAGGTATAATGTTTACATTTAGATATTGTAATAACTACAAAGGGATGAAGAGAGCTTTGCATCTAAGTAGGACTTTCCACTGAAGGATGGCCAGTTTTCTATAGGGCAGAAGGACCCACTCCGGTACATAACGAGACAGGCACAGAGAAGTTAAGACTCAATTAAAACTAAACCAGGCCCTTGCCCAGGCAGGGAGAAGCTGCATCATCCTAAAGGGTGGTCTCACCGTGGGCCTCTCTTCCATATTCTTCTAGGTCTGTAAAGTCATAGTCAGACTCCATCTCTATCTTCACCTGTGGCACCATGAAGACTGGGCTCCTGGGATAGCTGAAAGCAGGTGAAGTTGGACAGGAGATTTTGAAGTGCAAGGTGATGCTGAACAAGAAAGAGGAGGAGGGAAGAATGATTAGCTAATTTGGGGTGTTTTGAACCCTATTCTCCAGAGCAGGGCTCTAATGCAAACAGTTCTGTCTTTGCTTATGAATTCTCAACACACCAAGGAAACAAAGCATCCAGTCTGCTGGGCTTTTAGCCACAGCCATTGAACTGATCTCATGCCTTTTCAACCCATTCTTCAAATTGCTACCAAGTCGAACTTTCTAAATCACAAATTTGACTGGTTCCCTATTATTTAAAGAATAAAATCCAAGCTCCTAAGCAAGACAGGGCCACCTATGCTTGAATTCCTGCCTACTTTCCTAGTTTGAGTGCCACTCTGTCCCCTCTTTGTGTTGTATGTTTTCAAATGGTGCTTCAGACATGTTCCCACTGCCTAAGATGCTCTGTCCCACACTGTACGTCTGTCAGGGTCCTATTTATCTGTGGTAGATTCTCCTGATAAGGCTAATAACCTTCCTTAGACCACTGGCCTTCTCTCCTGTGTACCCATTCTTGTTCTTGCACATGGTACTCCCCTTCTGTTTACATGTCCCTCTACAACCCCAGGGACCAACTATCATGCCTGGTAGATCTCTGATGCTCAACCTTACTTAACTGGGTCATGTTGCTAAGCATTTTTCTTTACCAAAGCAAAATCCTGCTATTTAGTCATCTTTGCTTCCATCTAATTCCATAGACTTGGTAAGGCACCAGTGTGATTGGGAAATATCCACAGTTATGACTTTTTTTTTTCCATTTCTGACCCCTACCATAGCTCTGTATAATTTATCAGGCATTTGGAAATGCCCTTTCCTGGTCCAAATTCTCCACTGCCTAAAATTGGGGGCAATTAAGAGATTTGATTTGGTGTAGACTATTTTTTAAATGAAGATAAATCAGGATAGACAAATTGTTATTCTGTGACTATCCATACATAAAGATCAGTGTCAGTAAGGGCTTAGGAGCCCAGATTGGAGTTATGGGATATGAAGGAACATATTTTGAGATGTGACACTTCTGAGATATAGTGTCCTTGAGCCTGCAGCTCAGAGGTTTGAACTGGTGAAAAGTATCTCCATTTTGGCATTGTGAAGCAGCTTTGCCCCCAAATTCAGGAGATCCTATATGCTTCCTGAAAAACTCTTGAGTGCTATCTAAGGATGGAAAATTACCTGCCTCTGTAATTGGGATACCTCTACACTTACGAATTGGATCTTATACAGAATGACTCCTTGTCCAATTTAGGGAATAATACATTAGGGTTAGCACAGTCCCTGCCAGCTTCCCTAGTAATAATAGGCAAAGACTTCCTTGTCCCTGAATTCTTTTTCATTTTTGGGCCCCCTGTATAATCATCAAGCAGTTCTGCTTTTTTCATGGATAGTTAACCATCAAGAACACCATGGAATCACATTGTTGGCATAGGTCTTGAATCCTTTTTTGACTTTCTATCTTCATTTAATATTTGATTTTTAATTAGCTTTCCTTATGACCAGTGATAATTGGTCCTGCTGTTATGTGACCCCATAGAGTATTAGAATACCTAGTGGGTTTGCTTTTGTTTTTGTTTTTGGTACCAGGGATTGAATTCAGGGGCACTCGACCACTGAGCCATATCCCCAGTCCTATTTTGTATATTATTTCGAGACAGGGTCTCACTGAGTTGCTTAGCACCTAATTTTGCTGAGGCTAGCTTTAAATTCGTGATTCTCCTGCCTCAGCTTTCTGAGCTGCCTGGATTAGAGGTGTGTGCCATTGTACCCTGCGAACCTAGTATTTTGATCCTTAGTATCTGGGCTTTTATTAACATGTACTTAAGCTATGTCTAACTTTCTTGTATGTTGTTTCCTTTTTTTTCAATACTTACTTTCAGTATTCTACATAATATTTTAAATTTCCTTTTCTAAAGTTGTGTACTCTATCAGCACATGAAAGATGCTTGTCACTGTGTGATTGATGTCAGTAAGAAGACACATTTGTTACTTGACCCCCCCAATAATCAGGTTGGTCAGCCTTTGTCTTCCTCTACTAAGATGTCAGCTGGACTGGGAAATCCTAGTCCCCTAATCTGACCATTACTTAGTCTCTTAGCTAATACCCAAGGAATCTACCTAATAGCCCTTACCTTCGATCGAGTTCTGAGCCACTGAAAGAAGAATCAGAGTGAATAACTCCAACTGGAAGATCTTTTTCCTGGAAGAAAAAGTCAGATGTGAAGCAGGTTTGAGAGTCACGCCAGAGAGCATCCTGTTTCTCCGTGCTTCCCCACCATTCCTCCTCTTTTCTATTTTGTGATCCATGGCCAACAGTATACCAGAGGAATACTGGGGCCTCACAGAGATGGGTGGCTCTGGGTCAATTAATCCTTCACAGAGAGGGATCTGAGCCAGGATAGGAGGAAGTGAGGCATGGGGAGGCCCAGGGAGGAGAGAGGAAGGATGATGGAAGTCAACAAAAGGGAATGGGGAGCCAGTGGTGCATGGTACATGCCTGTAATCTCAGCAGCTTGGGAGGTTGAGGCAGGAGGCAGGTGGAGGGAGAGTGAGGAGTACAAAAAACACCTTGAGGCAATGTGATGGAGAGAGGTGAGGGGAAGCCTCTGGGGCTCTGGAGGGTCCTGGCAGGAGTTCTGGTGACCTCCCCCAGTCTCTGTCTTTGAGGACAGTGGTAAGTAAGCACTATCTTAGGAGCACCAGGTCAGGATTTGGATCAGGATATTTGTGTGGTCTTAAAGACAGCACTGTCCACCAGTTGGGAAGGATTAGAAGCAGTTTGAGAATCTTGCAGGGTCTTTGTAAGCAATGCCTGACTGGAAGCCTTCTCTTTCAGCACATGGAGGATGCTTGTGCTTCATACAGAATCACAGCCCAACCCCAGGACCTTCAGTTCTGACTTGCTGCCCAGATGCCTACCTATTTCTCTAAAGGGGAACACTCAGCTCTGATTTGAGCTTGCAATCATTTCAACAATGACTGGAAGATATGGGCAGCTCCATGGGCCAGGTGGACTGATGTGGTCTGAAACAAGGCAGGAAAGGGCAGGATGGTGCTGCAGGCGCCAGAGGAAAGGCAGAAATGGGGGAGTTTTGCCTAAAGTGAAGGAGGAGACTTCAGGGTGTGCTCTGAAATTTTCATCTGGTTGGAGTCCCAACCCTCATGGCCCAGTTCACTTTAACCTCTGCCTATCACAGGAGTCCTCTTGTTTAACCACGACGCAAAGAAAAGACCACCGACTCCAATTTTAAATCAAATTAAAGCAGGCTTGTAATTCCAGCCGGGACTGTCTCTCCCGAAATCCTTGGGTTAGAGAACAGTACCCCAGCTCTCTAGGAACATGGTTTTATAGCACAAAAAGTTACAAAAGGGGGGTGTCTTGAGAACTTACAGATAATAGGATTTTGACAAGGATAATACAACATTTCAAGTTAGAGAGTAAATTCAGATCCCAACACCAGAATTTATGAGGCGCCACTAAGGTTTCAGAGAGGGTTGTTATCTGGTCAGGGAAAACCAGGCATGGGTGAGTTCAAGGCATGGGCTGGCATTCCAAGCAAGTTTAGAAATCACAGTAATTTATTGTAAAACAGAAATTAACTTTTCATGACTTTGTGACGAGATGGCTCCCAATCTTAAGATGGAATTAGGCTGGGTTCATCACTCTGGCATCTAAAATGATTAGATCCCCTGAGTTACAGATGGAAGCTCCTTAGGAAAATAGGTGGAGGATTAGTAGTGAGTAAGAAGGGAGAGACACCATGTGTTTTACTTACTGGCAATGCAGTGGATACCGTTTTGGGGATCTGATTGGACACTTTCCATGGGAATCTTTATAACTGAGGGAGGGAGGAACTGGGGCTGGAGAAAAACAGTGGGAAAAGCTGATAAACACCAACACAACCACTTTGTCTTTCTTGCCAAATGGAAAATGCATACATCCACAATGTGCAAACCACCATTCCTCCACATTCAGACTAAACAGGGGGTGCTGCAAATGCTCTTGGACCCACTAAGGAAAAATGGACACAATTGGCCCACCATTTTAGATACCCAGTAGACAGGAAAGGAATTCATCCAGGAATGTTGCTCCTCAGAACAGTTTCATCTATCATGCAACCAGTCATTTGGGACTGAACCTCACAATATCTGTGTTGCTATAAAGACATGTATAAAATGAATTTGTGAACATTGAATCCCATTTTTTTCCATTAAATGTATCACATAATCCTGAGATGCTTTACCCTCAACCTTGGAATAGTTCCTGACATTTGAGATCCACTCCAATATTTACTGAATGAACCAATGAAAAAAAAAAATAAGCATTTGTCTTTAAAAGACACCTGGACTCTGTTTCTTTCTTTTAGAATCTACTTTTGAAAATTATCTACAAAAAAACATGTGAATAAATTATAAGGGGGCTGGGGTTGTGGCTCAGGGGTACAACGCTTGCCTAGCACATGTGAGGCACTGGGTTCCAATCCTCAGCACCACATAAAAAAATAAACAAATAAAAAAATTGAGACCTTCCCCTTCCTGCAAGACAGAGGAAGTTTTGGCCAATTACAACCATCAAAGGATGGTTTAATCACCAACCAGTGAGCAAGGATTTGCCTGTGAACAGCTTTAATTTGCAAAAGGTGAGATCCCAGGAAAACAGGACAAGGTGGATAAAGGATTGTGATTCAGGTACAATTGGGAGACTGGGAGATTGGGAGTCAGGCATGGTCTCAGGAAATGACATGGCAGTTCAGTATATGGAAAGCATGAGTTCAAGAATGATTTCCTAATTCCCTCTTAGACATTTAGCTGTCTGTCTATGTTGGGTAAAACACTTCCCTTTGGAGGGACAGTGTCACCATTTGTAATGAACATTTGAACCAGATACTCTTTCTGCCTAATGTTCTGAGATTTGCTATAACTTCTGGCTGGCTCCTTGTCTGCTGACTGAGTGTTTGGGGGTGGGATGTGGAGGAAGCATGGGAGAGGAGAGGGATAGATGGGGCAACCAGGTGGTCCCAGGCATGGAAGAGGAAGCCATTCTCTTTTCAGTGAGGACACATACCTCTCCCCCAATTTTTGTTCCCAATACTTTCGGGGTAGGCCCAAGCAAAGCTTATCTCTAGTTCCTCCTGCCTATCCCAGAGTCCAGTCTACTTAAAAGTCCCCATCAGACCTCTCCCCACAGGCCTGCTCCATTCTTTGGAGGATACTCCTTATAAAGGGCTTCCATTTTGGAACCATCTCCTGGGCCATTCTCTCAGGAATCTGTGCCACTATTGACAATGGCCCTGAAAACCAGAAATGGGAGTGAGCTTTGCTAGTCAACTGCTCCTGGGCAGGGAGGCTCACTGGCTCTGGCCCAACCTGAGGACATTTACAAGAACAGATGAGCTCTCAGCATCCCAGACCAAGGCCAAGTAGAAGCCCTAGCTTATCCTGGACTGGGTGCAGGCACTCTTACAGTTGTGTGAAAAGCCACCCTCTCCCTGGCCCTGGTGGAAGCAGAAGGATCTATTGGTCCCCCGACTCTGCCCAGGCCTCATATCTTCCCCACCTCCTCATCGCTATCCTCGTGGGCCCCTTTCTTTCTCTTCTTCTTCTTGTCTGTCTCCTTTTTCTCCTTCTCTGGCAGGATGTTGTCAATCCAGGCCAGGTCATGCTGGGAGAAGATGAAGTCCAGAAGCCTTCGGACAATGATGAGGCCCAGGATCTGTGGTAGAAGACAGACAGAGAGGCTGAAATTTTGTGAGAGTTCAGAGAAAATGATGGGCTAAATAATTCCTTCTTCCTCAGTCAGCTGAGTTCAGGCAGCTCTTGTGATCGGTCTTTGGAGCCACTCCAAAGTCCCCACAAACCATGTTCACCTCCCCTGCTCCCCTGGTTCCAGGTGAGTGACTATGACTACCAGTGACTGTGTGGGACAGAGCCTGTGTCAGCTGAAGTGGGGAGCCAGCACAGAGACCATGGCTGGAGAACCATAGTCATTCTTTAAGTGGTTCTCACACTTGAGTGTGCTTTAGGGTCACCTGGAGGGCTTGTTAATACAACATTGCTGGGTACCACCCCAGAGTTTCTGATTCATCAGGTCTGGGGTAGAGCCTGAGAATCTGTATCTCTATAAGTTTCTCAGGTGATGTTAGTGCTGCTGGCCCAGGGATCACATTTTGAGACCCACTGCCTCTCTACTCCCATTTCTTTTCTTTTTAAAATTAGTTCTTTTTTGATATAGTATAGTGCATTTTGACATGTTATACAGACATGGAATATGACTTATTCTAATTAGGATCCCATTCTTGTGGTCGAACATGATATGGAGTTACATTGGTCATGTATTCATATATGAATGTAGGAAAGTTATATCTGATTCATTCTACTGTCTTTCCAATTCCCATCCCTCCTCCTGTCCCTTCATTCCCCTTTGTCTAATCCAATGAACTTCTATCCTTCCCTTCCTCATGCTCCTTTGTTGTGTGTTAGCATCCACATATCAGAGAGAACATTCAACCTTTGGTGTTTTGGGGATTGGCTTATTTCACTTGACATGATAGACTCCAGTTCTATCCATTTACTGGAAAATGCCATTATTTCATTCTTCTTTATGGCTGAGTAATATTTCATCATGTATATATACCATATTTTCTTTATCCATTCATCTATTGGAGGGCACCTAGGTTGGTTCCATAGCCTGGCCATCGTGAATTGCTCTGTTCCCATTTTTAAGAACTGTCAAACTCTCCATTAACAAAAGCCAAATAAAATATAGTAAGCTATATGGAATTTCTAAAGAAAGTTTGGTTCTGTTCAGAATGGACAAATTAAAGGGAGAAATAAGTGATCTTTTAACAAACTCAGTGGACCCAGGATGGTCTGTTATACATATTGTCTTTTTTACCACTGAAAACTGGCCATTAAATGAGGCAAGGAAGCAAACCCTTCTAGCTGGATTTAATACTGGTTCCTCACTGATATAATTTTTTGAGCATGAAGAGCTCAGGCGTCAGATAAACCTGGGTTTAAAAACTCCTGGATCTGGCAGGGCATGTGGTGCACACCTAATTGGAAGGCTGAGGCAGGAGAACTGCAAGCTTAAGGCCAGCCTTGGCAACCTAGAGAGACCCAGTCCCAAATAAAAAACTAAGAAAGGGTTGGGGATGTAACTCAGTGGCAGAGCATTCCTAGGTTCAATCTCCAGTACCACCAAAAAAAAAAAAAATCAAAACACCACAACAACAATAAACTCCTGACTCTGAGCAAATCAATGGTTGCTAGGGACAGGGGTGGCAAAGGGTTGTCTACATATAGGGCAACAAGAGAGAACTTGGGGGTGATGGAGCTGTTCTGTATCACAGCTACAGTGGTAGAATCACCATTCTTTACATTTGCCAAAACTACAGAGCAGAGTGAATTCTACTGTATTTAAAAATAATCAGGAGCACTGGGCACAGTGGTGCACACCTGTAATCCCAGCAGCTTGGGAGGCTGAGGCAGGAGGATAGAGAGTTCAAAGCTAGCTTCAGTAAAATCAAGACACTAAGCAACCCAGTGAGACTCGGTCTCTAAATAAAATACAAAGTAGGGCTGGGGATGTGGCTCAGTGGTCAAGTGCCCCTGAGTTCAATCCTGGGTACCAAAAAAAAAAAAAAAAAAAGGCCAGGAGGGGTGCAGATCTTGCTCTGTCCTGTCCTGTGTTTGTCACTCCCTGTGCTTTCTGAGCCTCATCTTTCTGATCGTAAACTATGGGTAAGTAGTAGTGCTTCAGGGGCTGGTGTGGGCTGAGTGGAACAGCACTCAGTACTGGCAATCATGACTATCACTATCCTTCCCTTCCTAATCTCTGAGGCCCAGGAGGATACTGTTGGGGAGGATCCATGTCCCTTTCCCTGGAGTGGTGGATCTCAACCCTGGCTGCATATTTATGCTCCCTGTAGACTTACTTAAAATACCAAAGCCTGGGATTCTTGAAGATATTCTGATTTAGTTGATTTCATAGTTTTTAAAGAGCAGCCAGAGTCAAGAACCACTTACTAGAGATCTCCTAGGAGTGCACATTTCCACAAGTGTCCTTGATTTGGTTCCTAATCTAGGCCTGCAGGCTTTCTGGGAGCATTAGCCCCCAAGCTTCAGTCCCCCAGCAAGGGCTGGGCAGCTTCCTTCTGGTGGGGTTATCTAGAGGGCCAGATGCAACAGGTTTTTGTTTGTTTTTATTTTTATTTATTTATTTGTTTGTTTGTTTGTTTTTGATCAGGGATTGAACCCAGGGGGCTTAACCACTGAGCAACATCCCAGCCCTTATTTATTTATTTATGTTTAGTGCCAGGGTTTGAACCCAGGGTACTTAACTACAGAGTCACATCCCCACCCTCAGCATTGTTTTAAAAATATTTTTTGTTGTACATGGATACAATGCCTTTATTTTTATGGGGTGCTGAGAATCAAACCCAGTGCCTCATGCATGCTAGGCAAGCCCTCCACCTATAAGCCACAACCCTAGCCCAACATCTCCAGCATTTTTTATATTTTATTTTGAGTCAGGGTCTTGCTGAGTTGCTTAGGGCCTCTCTAAATTGCAGAGGCTGGCTTTGAACTTGCAATCCTCCTGCCTCAGTGTCCCCAGCCACTAGGATTACAGGCATGGCTGTTTTTAACTTTTTATTCTGGAATAACTTCGAATTTCCATAAAATATAAAAGAATAGTCAAAGAATGCCCAGCTCAAACTTTATATTGTCATTGGGTTTTTGAAATTCCTGATCTCTGATTCTGTTCCCTCTGCACCACTAACATACTATTTACCATTTCAAATTCGTTAATTTTGCACGGGGAGAAGATTTATATTTAGTATGCATCGGCTTTCGAGATTGGCTTGAGGTTTGGCAGTAGAGAACTCGGGTCTGAAGTTGAATGTGTCCAGCTTCTCCACATTCCGGCCTTCCCCCAGCAGCAAAGTTGGGTGGGGACCTCAGCATGCGGGTTGTCACTGCAGGATCCACCTGCCACACTGACATTCTTTCCTCCACCCTTCTCTCTATCCTCCACCTGGTCTGGCCTCACAACTTTAAATTTGTTCTGGACTGGCTTCTGTCACCCAAAGGAACCAAACCAAGCCACTGGGGAGAAAGCTAAGGGTGCTGCAAGGTGACGCAATTGTGGCACTGCTGGACCTCCTAGGCGAAGCCTGCCTAGACTAACCTGCCCAGCAGCGGCGAAGCCCGCGCCCACCTTACCATAACAGGGAAGATGATGGCGGCCACAGTGGACTTGAGGATCCAAAGCACAGCCAGGCAGATGATCTGCACCAGGGTGAAAAGGTGGATCCTGCGCAGGGGTACGTGGCGAAGGAAGGCGTGGTCTGGTTGGTGCTTCGCCGGCATCAGGAAGAGCTTGCATCGTTCCCAGAACTAACAAGGATAGCGAGGGCTCAGCAAGGTTGCCAGGAAATACTCCCCGCCCCGACATCCCTCCGCAGGTCCGCTGGGGTATGGGGTTAAGGGAAGGGGTGACTTGGTAGGGTCTCAGGAGGGGACTCTTGTTCAGGCATTAAGTAAGACACTCTGGAGGTGTCTAGACAGGTATGCAATATTGGAGGGAGGGAGGATCCTGAGGCCTGGGTGAGGGTAATGGACCTGGAGGTGGCTGCAAAATGAACATGGTCTGTTCAAGGAAAATGCAATTTAATGGACCCATGAACTATCCAAGTCGTCTTGGGATTTTGTGGTTAATATAGAACAAAACAAAGCAAAAAACTTTCTTCTGTGGAGTTGTCTTAGGGAAGAGAAGAGAGAGGTACAGTGAAGTGCTCTTTGGAGTTGGCTTGACCCAGATTTTGAGTTATGAGTTGCAGTCTCCCCACCTGTGAGATTGGGATCAAAGGACCTAATTATATAGATTAAATGACACCTGTAAAGTGCCTCATATAATTATTTTGCATCACATAGAATATTGCTATTATTCTTTCACTGAACCAGGAGAGTAAGAATTTGGGGTCTTGGTGACACTAGGGAGTGCTGACTTCAGGTGGGGAGGGGAGGGCCTTACCTGGATGCCATTCAGGGAGGCCACGCCCATGTAGAGGAAGACTCCATACAGCACAGGCATGGGGATGTACTGAAATGAGAGCAGAATTTTGGATTGAACTTCTGCCTGGGATGAGTCCTTGGTCTCCTTGTTCTGGACAAATGTGTCTGCCAACCATAGAGGCAGCCAAGGAGGTGTATATTTGGAGGAACTGAGGGTGTCTGAGAGAAGATCTGGAACCAGAGTGTGGGTGCAGGTGGGGATGCACAGCATGCTGCTGTTCTTCCGGTCTGGCCCATCTCCCAGCCCCACGGGAGCCCTGTGGTCTGGCTGAAGACATTTCTAGAAAGTGGGAAAGCTCCACAAACTGCTTATTCCTGCCAGCCCCTTCCACTTTCAGCCTTAGCTGAGGCCCCTAAAGCTGCTGGGCCTGCAGGGGGCCAGGGACCTTTGGTGAGTTGACCTAAATCATAGGAAGTACCAAGGCCACTTAACAAAAATCACATATCATACACAATCACAAAAAAGAAGCAAAACAGAAATATGTAAACTGTTGCCCAGGGTACTGCCTACTAAATCTCTACCTCATCCTTTGATGACAGGATGTCTGAACACCAAAAGTTCCTCTTCAGGTAGGCTAGCCAAAACCAGTTGGATCTAAAATGTTTGCCAGAGTAACAGCTGATCTCCAGCTTCATTAAAATCTAGTTTCCATGCTAAAGACACGCTCACTGGCCACACAGTGTCCAGAAACAGTAGATCAAAAAGGAGAGTGCATCTGAATTTGTAGAAGTCTCTACCTGTTGCAGGAAATTACATGAATATTCCTTCCCTTCATTAACCTATTCCCTCCCCTCATTTCTACTGCTCTGTACCCAACTTATCAACTCTAAGTTAAGTCAAATGTGAGCTGGGCACCTACTTCTCCATTCTTTAGTCACTGAATAAAGGCTCGGGCCATGGATGCTCAAGTCAGTCTAGTTACTTGCTTTGTGATATTGAATGGAAAAAGGACCCCTTTAAGTTCTATATTCCAGGGGGACCAACAAATGTGTTAGTAACATAAAAACCACTAATCATCAACTAACACTAGGAGTTTGATGTGCACACACATCAGCAGTTGTTTTCTTTTTCAAAAGTAGATTCATGTAATTCATACTGCACTACCATCATCATTTCAAATCTTTTTAAAAAAATATTTTCTAGTTGTAGATGGACACAACTAGAAAATATTTTATTATTATTATTATTTTTTATGTGGTATCGGGGATCAAACCCAATGCCTCATGCATGCTAGGCAAGTGTTCTACCACTGAGCCACAATCCCGTCCCCAGCATTTCAAATCTTTAAAACTCTTTTTTTTTTTTTTTTTTGAGTACTAGGGATTGAATCCAGAGGCACTCTACCACTGAGCTGCATCCCCAGCTTTTTTATTTTTTATTTTGCGACAGGGCCTTGCTAAGTTGCTTAGGTTGGCCTCAAACTTGTGATCCTCCTGCTTCAGCCTCCCAAGTCACTGGGATTATAGATGTGCACCACCACACCTGGCTTTTAAAAACTTTTTGAGGCATTTCTTCACCTCTGTCCAAGCTGTATTTCTGCTATTTTATCCTCTCCTTTAGCTGTACCCAATTCTTGCCACTGTGAACAAAGGCTGTCCTGCCTTGCTCTGGGTTGTGGTAGAACTCTTTGGTGATCACAAAGTATGATGCTAACAAGGGCTGCTCAACTTGTAGATGCCATTTAAGAATGTTAATGAATCCAGACAAGTAAATAACTTCTATTTTAGGATAAGTTATATTTGTTTGCATACAAAGCACACTTTGGACCTACATGCTATAAACAATCCAAGACATTTGAACTAAAGGTTAAAAAAGGAAATATATGCCAGTGGCACACAGCCATAATCTCAGTGACTCAGGAGGCTGAAGCAGGAAGATTGTAAGTTTGAGGCCAGCCTCAGCAATTTAGCAAGGCCCTAAGCAATTTAGCAAGACCTGGTAAGGTAGCTTGGTGGTAAAGTGCCCTGGGTTCAATCCCCAGTACCGCCCCCCCCCCAAAATAAAAGGAAATATGTGACCCTTCCATCATTTCATTAGCACATAGTTTATGAGATTTTTGCCAAATTATGAGATAAGGTAAAAATTTTAAGGAATCACTGTCCTAATCACCCTCAAAGTGTGGAGGCAATTGAGAGAGAAATAAACACTTAAATTTAAAAACTTAGCTATCATCTGTAGCAACACAAACTCAAGTTCACTTACAATTTCCCTTTTTACTCTACTAAGTGTGAAAACAAACTGGATTAAGTCTTAAATGATTTGTAGTCATCAGTGACTGATAAAAAGTTACTTCATTTTCAAGTCAAGGAAATTGTCTTGTAATTTGCAACTTTCCCAGAAAATCCCAAATGCCTATAACATTTTATGCACAGAACTATTTTCCTTTCTCTCCTTCTTCTTCTTCTTCTTCCTACCAGTGATAGGGCTGTGATCTAGAATTCTGGATTCATCAGCACAAATCTTCCTTGACTCTCCAGGAAAAGGCCCTTTTCAAACATTAATGAAACTAAAAAGTGGCAGAAAGTTACCTCTAGTGTCAGCTTTAGATCAACAATCATCACAGTACTACAATCATAAGGATGTCAGAACTTTCCTCTGTAATGTTAGGGACCAGGAGAATAACAAGGGGTCCATAAGGGAGTTTTAAGGCATCATAGGAGTTCCTCTGAGGCAGAATGCAGAAATCCTCGGTCTCAAAAAGCCATGGGAAGGTGTGAACAAAACAAAACTTCACAGCCTTGGGGTGGACTGGGAAATTTGCTCAATATGTTAAGTAATTTACATCACCCATCAAATACATGCTCACTTCCTCCTACTGAAGCTTCGTTTGACAAGATAATGAAATATTTACAAATCAGTGATGGAAGGCCTAAAGAATATCACTGATCCTCTAACAATAAACATTATTGTCTAATATCAACACAACCATTCATTGATACAGAACGAGAGGGGGAAGGGGCAGAGAGAGAAGCTCCTAGATAGAGTCTAGGATCTCACGTCTTGATTAATCATATTTTTCTTGAACAGCGACACCAAATTTCTTGTCTTAAATATAAAATGAATCCAGTATTTAGTACTGATGTCAGTTACTAATTATGCTTTAGTTAGTTAGCTAACAGTTTTGAAAGCCTAGCTTTATAAAAAAGTACATACCTTAATAAAATTGAATCAGAAATCCTAAATCTTATAATTTAAAACCCTAGACAGGTCAGTTCTGCTACAAAATTTGTCAAATAGATTAAACGTTGGATAAATCAAGTGTATTGATCTTTTTTTTTTTTTTTTTGGGTACTCTTATTCTGGAAGAATACTGGTGGGCAGATTTTCAAATCCTTTTGTGCTTTGATTGAATGCAAAGATACTATCAAAGCACTTGGAGCCATATGGAACCTTGCAAACTTTTCCTTGACTGTCATAACAATAACATTTCCCCATATCTGACTTACTCTCTTTAAACAATGTATTTTACAAGGTGCATACATTTATAGAGAAATACAGTACACAGCTTGAAAGAGTTACAACATTTGGCCCAAGAATTGTAACAAAAGGGAATTTCTATTATTGCTCAAAATGTCACCCAAGAGGGAGCAATGTGACTGTACATCATTTAAAGGATGACCACACCAAAGGCTTTAGCAATGCAAATTTTATGTACAGAACTATTTTCCTTTCTCTCCTTCTTCTTCTTCTTCTTCTTTTTTTTTTTTTTGTTCTTTTCTTTTTTTCCTACAGGGCGGAGGATCAAGCCCAGGACTTCCTGCATGCTAGCTAGGTAAGTGCTGTACCACTGAGTTATACCCCACAGCCCTCATTTCAATTATTTTAATTATACTGCAGTCAGCATGTGACCTACATTAAGAAGATATACAACATTAGAACAAAAACAATAATTTACTAAAATCAGAGGTCAAAAGTGTGAGTGTAAAGGCCTAGAAAATGTATACACAGAATATGAGAAATGTGTTCATGAAAGAATCCATCATGTTGTAAAAGGAACAAAAGGAAGGAAACCATAGTGGAATTTTCTAACTGCTTTGTTTCTATTCAGCTATGCATCAAAAGCTCGTGTGCAAAGACTGAATTAATGAACATGCTCAGCAGCTGGGCGGCCTGCCTGGGACTGCCTGAAGTCTGAGTCTGCAAAGATAGCCAGAGGTGCTATGTGCAAAGTGTTTCTAGTAACTTTTGGCCACTAAAGTATGCTGTTTTTAGGTTCAAATTATTTTTTTACACAAATGCTTGTCAGGCGGTATCAGGAATGATACGCATGATGGTTCTTTTGAGCCCTTTCCACAAAAGTCAGCATTCTCTGGCCATTTAAAATACACTCTTAAATAAACGAAACCATCTGTGTGTAACCTGTCTCCTACACAATGAAAACATTTCTTTAAAACTCCCCAACCTTAAACCAATTGCTCACTGATTCTCAAGCCAGAAATATTTTTTTATACTAAATGAATCAATTAGCATCATGGTTCTCTAGTCTTTGTCTTTTAATAAGGTCAACCCCAAAATGAGCTGTTTTAAGACATTCAGAGAGGGAAAAGAACCGCAAAGATTGGAGCAATTACAGGTAACCTTAATTCAGCAATGAAAGTCTTATGTGTGCACTGATTGAGGGAAAGGGCCATTGATAGGCGACTGGCTGCAGTTGAGAGAACTGGTGGGAACACCCTAGTCCTGACTGGAAAGTGACCATTCTGGCTCAATGTCCCCCTGTTGTAGTTAGTCTCTTCCAGCGGGTCCAGTGGGACATGAGCAAGAGAATCTTCCAACTGTATGGGAAAAAGTCACTTAGGAGCTCGACAAATTCAAATCAGAGGAGCAGAGAATAGGCCTGGAACACAGCTTAAGAGTTCTCCTCCCAGAGGTTTAAACTTCAGAAAATGGGTGAGCAAGAAGGCCTCCAGTGAGCTTGGGTGATTCCTGATCTAAGCAGGGACAGAACTTGGCAGAACTTTCCCAGGGGACAGTGTCCTCTGGGAAGGTGAGAGTGTGGGCAGCTGTGAGAGAGCAGAGAGGATGGGTGATGATCACAGATGATACCACTTTACAGAGAACAGTGGCAATGGCTCTGAAATATCACTTTAGCCTACTGAAAATCCTGCCTTTTTAGGGACCAGTTGGCCAGTGATATCTGGGTTGTGTAGGGACACTCCCCATGCCTGAGTCTTCTGCTCTGTGTCTTTTCAGGTGTGACGGGGCCCTGGGTGGGATGCAGAGCCTCACCTTCAGGACAGGAGCCAGGAAAACAGAGGTCCCTGTCAGGATGAAGACGATGATCCCAGTCACTCTTTGTTCCCTGGTGGAGAAGAGCACAGTCAGGGGAGATCCAAAGATACTTGGTGACCATTCCCAGCCTCCTGCCTCTCTGTGGGCCCTCAAACTTGTGTCCAAGGCCATGGCTTCTGCATCAGGCTCTGCCTTTTAGCCTAAGGCCCAGCTGCCCTACACAGGGAAGACAGGGGCGCCCCTGAAGGAGGCCACGTCATTTTTAAGGGGCATCAAGGAACTTGTTCAGTACAGTGCCTAATAGCTGGGTGCTTGATCCTGATGGACTTCCATTGAATCTTGGCTCTGCCATTTACTCATTGTGGGATATCAGACAAGACCATGATACCTTGAGCCAGTAGAATAGAAATAATAATGACATCTACATTGGGAGATTGTTGTAATAAAAAGTGCTGATTACCTTGCTTTTTGGAAGTAAGATCCCACTTTGGCAGGGCATGACTGATGCTGGGGAAGGGGGCCTGGCTTCCAGTGGAGGAGATGTCAGAGGTTGAGGCAGTTAAGTTTTCCTGAGTGCCCAGGCACTAACATAGCCCAGGTTGGAGCCCTGGGCTCTGGGGAAGATGGCTTAGACCAGGAGCTCAGGGGACAGTGTCCTATCTAGTCCTGAGCCCTACATGAGGCAGAGAAGCCTCTCACAGAGCAGATCAGGTAGCCTACATATCCCAAGGCAGTAGGGAGAAACTTCCATTAGGAGAATGCTAGGATTTGGTGTAAGCCTCAGAGGCTCTATAGGGCAGATGTGATTCCCAGCCCAAAACAGCTTAGGGACCTGGCGTGGGGCATGACATGAGGAGCAAGGGAAAGAACATGTCAGGACCAGGTATAGAGGATAGTGGTGGTCCCAGGAAGGCTTTCTGGAAGAATATAAAGCATTGGAAAATAGGAGACCCAGGGGACTGGAGGGTCTTGAAGAAGAGAAAAGGGAAGGACAGGAAGAGGTTCTATCATGGTCTATGAGGTGAATCTTTGGAGGTCACGTGTGTATAGGCATATTTGTATATGTATGTGTGCATGCGTGCGTGCATGTGCATGTGCTACTTGGAGACTATTTCTTAATAGTCTTAACTTTTTTCTTAAAAAGTACCACTTAGAAATAAATTTTCATCTCCCTTCTTCCCTCCCTTCCAATATCACTCCTGTTCCTAGTTCCTGGGCTGTCAGAGCAGGGACCCTTTGTCCCTAGATTCCTTAATGGTAAGAATAGCTGCCTTCCCCTTCCCTAGATGGGTCACTCCTGTTTAGGTGATCCAGGCCCTGACCTCCTCCTACCTGACTCCCAGGAACTGGGGCTGCTCCCCAGGGGCGCTGGTCTCCGTCTCCATCTTGAGGCTGTCGATGTGGGCAATGGAGATGACTGTGGCAGCCACATACCAGGGGAGCCCCGTGAAGGAGCACAGGGCCATGAGGATGCCCACCCAGAAGAGGTCCAGATGGTAGCCAGCAGCCTTCTGCACAGGTGGTAGGATGGGAGAAGCTTCTGGGAGCCTGTTTCTCCTCAGAGCAGCCATTTTGTGGAACACAGTCAAAGGCTCCCCTGCCTTCCAGAGTGCACTCTGAGGGGCTACCACTCTGAGGTGCTCTCTGTAAGAACTTTAGAGGTGTTCAGGTCTCACCTCCCTCAAAGGTGGCTTTAGTTGCCACCTTGTCTGAAAGGGTGAACCAAGTAAGGGACATAGGTAATGAAGGAGAGGGATGTTCCGGCTTGGAAAAGTCCTAGGTTTGGGTCCCCGGGGAAAAAGGTTTCCACCCAGTGGCCACAGTATCTGCAGTTCCTGAATGAGATGCCCCAGCTGGGACCCTCGATTGGTCTATATTGGGGTCAAGGAGAGAGTAGCCCAAGTCTTCTTGGACCCAGAGGCATAGAGAGAGAGGAGTTTCAGGGACCAAGGAGGCTAAGGAAGTTCCTCTGCCTTATGACTTCAGGCTTGTCCTCCTGTCAGCATCTGCTTAGACTCCTAAATTCACTCTCAGGAGGTACAGAGTTGAAGGGTCACTTTGGAAGAGGCAAGGGTTCTGTATGCAGGGGCCCAGCCTGGGCTTGGGCTTGGTCCTGGTCCTCAAAATCATCTGGCCCTGCTGGAAGTCACCCCACCCCCACCCACTCCACAACACATCAAGTGGGAACTTGTCTTCTGCTCAAAGTATTGAAAGAAGCCTCTCCCTCCTTTAATCCTTCTAACTTTGCTCCTGGCAAAGGATAGCCTACCTTCAGCTTGTTCTCCTTCCGGTTAACAATGACAGCTGTGATCTGCTGGTCCATGAAGATCAGGATGGTCACCAGTAGGGCGGGCAGGATGCTCGCCAGGTACACCCACCACGGGTTCTTCCCAAAGGGGGCCACGAACCAGCCTCGGTCAGGCCGTGTGGGCTGAGCAGAGCAAATGAAGAGGGCCCTTTCCTCTCTCTCTTGCCAGGTGCTTGCCTGCTGGCCCCTTTCCTACCACCTCACTTTTTCCCCAACTGGGAGAACTTTTTAAGAACAATATTTTTCCCTTAAGGACAATAGGCACCTGCAACTTTAAATAGATCACAGAGGCACATAGCTATGGGAAGTGGCATGAATACAGGTGGGGGCTACAGAATTAATGGGATAATTTGCTGTGATTGCCCTAGGATTGGTTGGGAAACAGAAATAAAGATCAGAAGGCAGCTGAATATGCAGTCACTAATTGCAAAAGAACAAAAAGCAGAAATGAGGTCCAAGAGACAAGAATAAAGCATTCTGGGTTCAGTGCATTATAGAATTGTCTGTAAAACAACAAACACCGAGGGCTGGAGATGTAGCTCAGTGGTGGAACACTTGCCTAGCGTACATTGAGGCCCTGGGTTCCATTCCCAGTACTTCAAAACAAAACACCGAATATCAACTCAGACTGGCAAAGGGGACAAAGGGGTTAGCTATTGCAGAAGCTGACGTTTATAATATTTTATATTTAAAAGAAAGGGACACTTTTATTTTGAAGAGCCAGCATGAGTTGTATGAGATGTGTTTAAGCTACTCAGTAAAACCCTGAAAAAATATCATGAAGATCAAGGCCTCAAAGGCAGAGGAACATTCTAGAACCTGGACTTCCTACCTTGCTTAGATGGCAGGTGCATTTGTGAGGGAACAGGTCTTGAACTTAGCCACAAACAAATGGCACCAACTATGGACTAATGGGTAATTTCTGACAGTGGTTTTGAATTTTGAACATGTTCAGAATCACCTAAAGTGCCGGTTAAAACACAAATTGCTGGGTTCTACCCACAAGACTTTCAGATTCCATACTTCTGAGATGGGAATAAGAATATGAGAATTTGCATTTCTTTCCTTCTTTCCTCCTTTCCCTATCTTCCTTTTTTTCTTCCTTCCTTCCTTCCTCCCTCCTTCCCTCCCTTCCTTCCTTCATTTCTCTAGGAAGGGACTCACTAGCCCAACCTAGTCTGGAGTTCCTGACCTCAAGCAGTCCTCCCACCTTGGGAGTGCTGGGAGTACAGACTCACCAAGAACAAGTTCCCAGGTGACAATGTGACACTAGTCCAGGGACCACACTTTGAGAATCACTGTTACAAGGGGTCATTTTCAGTAGATTCCAGTTGGCCAAGTTTGTAGACTGTCATAGGTGAGGAAATTGGAAACCCATATATAGAAGTCAAAAGGCTTCAGCTGGACTGGAGTGTGGATTCTAGCACCTTCCCTACTCCTTAGGGTACACAGCAAGATTTCATTCTAAATATGTCCCCACCCACCTCTCAAAGGACTGCCCCTGGGAGGCTGTGCAGAAAATGGTAGAGCGTACACTGAGAACCTACAGGGTGACTTGGTTGAGAGAAGAATGTTGAGCATAGAGGAGATAAGGACTATAGCTCATGGGCAGGCAGGGCAATTGCCTGGATCAGGGGCAAGGGGCAAACCTTGATGACATTGGGCACGTGCAGCTTGGGGGTTTCCAGGCCAAAACAGGCATCGATTCCACAGAACATCAGGATGGAGAAAATAATGGAAAAGTCAGCCACCAGGGCACGGACCTACAGAAAAAAGAGAAGCTAGTGAGTGAAACATCCACCCTGCTCCAGGCTGACCCAATCTGCAGGTGGCAAAGAGGAGACCCCTTAAAGGCAGGACCCTGAAGTCAGCAGGCCTATGCTCAAATCCTGGTTCTTCTCCTTGCTAGCTGTGTGACCTTGGGGAAGCATGCCATAGAGCCTGTTTCTTCCATTATGAAAAGAAGATAAAGATAGCACCTACCTTCAGGTGCAAAGGAGCTGTGGCACATTTAGAGTGCTTGGGATACCGATGGTCAAAGTGGGAGTTGTTAGGATGTTGGGTGGCCCTGGAAACCCTTGCTGAAGATGTGTTCTGATATGACACACTGGACGGGGCCAGCTGCCGGGTGGTGAGGGCAAGTGTTAAACTTGGAAGGAAACCCTAGCTCTCAAAAACATGACAGGTTGTCACACCCCTGGGCTGGGAGGGAAACTCTCACCCCTGCCCCAATTACATAGGGGACCTCTAGCTACTCTCAAACCTGTCCACCAAGAGTGTCCAGCCCATTATTCTTATTTCTGGGAGACCTATT
The DNA here is from genome assembly GCF_001458135.2 of Marmota marmota marmota. Lineage (NCBI taxonomy): Eukaryota > Metazoa > Chordata > Mammalia > Rodentia > Sciuridae > Marmota > Marmota marmota. The sequence goes on from NW_026000170.1 coordinate 475,193, forward strand.
CCAGGCTAGTTCTGGATCTGACTTCCCTGCCCTTTCTGAAAGCATCCTCTTGACCCCATCCCTCCCCTTATTCTATATTGGGAAGTCTCAGGGCACAGGGTCCCCCAATGTCTATCTGCCACCTTTATTTTATATCTCTTCAGAGAAAGCAATTTGAAGGGGCAGAGGCAGGTGAGGACACATCCTACTTCCCATTCAAATTGTATTAATATAACATGTGACTGACTGAAAAATCACTTAGTGTAAAAAAGACAGTGGAGAGCAAAGTCCCTACCTTAGCTTTTCTAATTCTGGTCCCACCTTCCTGACATATGTCTTGGTTTTAGTTGTTTCTGGAGGTTTATTCCATGACAGTTAATATGTTTATAGTTTCATATTTTGATTTACTAATTAAAGGCATTACTATAAAGTTTAGACTTACTTATATTACCCCTCCTTCCCTTTCCCCATTCCTAATTTCTGTTATTCATTTTAAAACTCTTTCTATGGGCTTCCTTTGTACTTTTGTGTTATGTAATTAAATATCTCATAACTCTTGCCAATATCTCTCATTCTCTGTCACGTGAGGTGAGGATCACTGTACTTGAGCTTGTCACCACCTCTCTTACTTGTCCCCCTTCCACCTATGATGCCTTCACTTTGATCTTTACATGTCAAAGCTGAGGAGATCATACACTGTTGTGTAGACACATCTTTTGTGTTTTATCTGTAAGTGGATTCCAAAAGGTGAAAATCAGTAACATCTTTATGTTGTTAGGATCGTATCAGCGTTGGTCACAGCAGAACCAAGTAGTGTGCTACATTTATATTTCTTTTCCACAATTTTCCTAGCACTGAAATAAAAATGTTATCAAGTTAACTATGTGACTCTGCCACTTTTTTTGTAGGATAAAACAGTCAAATATAGGCCATTTCATATGGTCCAATCCCATATGAAGATAGACAAAATAAACAGCTGTGAACTCCCCTGCTCCTTAATAAAAATTTACCCATCCAGTGGACGATCTCTCCTGTCACCCAGTGACATCCCTGTACTAGCTCTCTAAAGAGAACCACTAGTTTGAATTCAGAGTTTACTTTTCCCATGAAGTCTCTACTTAGACTAAGTGTGTACATATCCCTCAACAAAACATGGCATTGCTTTGCTTGTTTTTAAATTTTACATAAAGGGTAACATGTTATTTGTAATCTTCTGCAATTTGCTTTATTTGTTCAACATTATGTTTATGATATTTTTCCTTGTGGATAAATGTAGCTGTAGTCTATATTATTTGCAGCTCAATCTTTGCATGATTATTTTCCATTTGTTTCTTTATTTTCATATTAATAGTTACATTTAGATCATTTTAGTTTTTCTCTTGGAATCAATGTTTCTGTGACTGTTCTTGTACACACATGAGAATTTCTCTGGGGTATATACCTGGGAGTGGATGTACTGGTTTGAAGGTCCTGTCATCTCCAGCTTTATCATAGAATGCCCATTGCCCTCCAAATTGAACATACCTCTTGACACTCTCATCTATCACTTTCAATCTCCAATACCTGATATTCCAAGGCTTGGAGTGCTAACCAACCTGATGAGTGTAAAATAGTGTAACCTCATTTTTCTCTGCAACACAAAATTCCAGGAGACAAGAAAACAGTTTTTAAGTATTTTAAGGGAAAAATATTGGTGGCCCTAGAAATATTATGCAAATTATTTTTCATCCTGAAAATAACAGACATTCTCTGAATCAGCCACTGCTCTAGCATTTTCACGTAAGAAGAAATTAGGGAGATGATGTAGGTGGGAGTGGGGAGGATGTGAGGAAGCTTGTTTTTAGGATTCATTTGTGTTGCAGTTCCATGAGTTTTTACTTAGTTGTTTTTTTGCAAAGCTTCCTAATGAACCTTTTATTTAGTCTTTAGAAAATATTGGGGAAAATTCAACTATTTATATGATAGTTATAATATTCATTTATTATTAAATGAGTTTATTATTCATAATATTCATTTGCCCTTAGTCATACTATTTATTTAAAATGGCTTTAGGAGAGCATGCATGGGATTTATGGTATGAGTGAGTTGCTAAAATTCTTCCAAACATTCCTTCCCATGGCACAGCCATTCCTCACATATGCAGTTAAATTTTTTTTTTAGTTGCAGATGGACACAACACCTTTATTTTGTTTATTTACATTTTTATGTGGTGATGAGGATTGAACCCAGTGCCAGGCAAGAGCCCTATCACTCAGCTACAACCCCAGCCTGCAAGTGCAGTTTTGATTAATACATATTTTATTCCAGACACAAACAGAAACTGAAATTAAAAAGTAGCAGTGAGTATTTATAATAGCATTAAAAATTAGGTTGGGGATATAGCTCAGTTGGTAGAGTGCTTGCCTTGCGTGCACAAGGCCCTGGGTTTGATCCCTAGCACCAACCAAAAAAAAAAAAAAGAAAAGAAAAGAAAGAAGAAGAAAGTAAAAAGGGGTCTGAGGTTGTAGCTCAGTGGTAGAGTACTTATCTAGCATGTATGAGGCCCTGGGTTCGATCCTCAGCACCACATAAACAAATAAAATAAAGGTAGGGTATCCATCTACAACTTAAAAAATGTATTAAAAAAAGTAAAAAGGTCAGTCACAGAGTGGGAAAAGATATCACAACATGAAAAAATTTGTATTCAGAATATATAAAGAACTTTTTCACATCAGAAAGTAAAGAACAACCCAATAAAAACTGTGCAAGAGGATTTAAACAGAGACTTCCAAGAAGAAAGTCAAATGGCCTTATGGTCAATAAACACATGACAAGATTTTCAATTTTTTATTAGTTGTCGGTGCACTGAAAAATTTAAAAAACACATGAGGTATTATTGCACAGGAAGACTAAAGGTAGAAGTCTGAAAATATGAAATATTTGTTGCCAAAGGGCTTATCAACAAGAGATTCCAATTCTCCCTAACTCCAAAGTATGTGTTTTAACTTGAAAAACCCACATGAGCCAGTGCCCACATGGTGGCCCTTTTTTCAAAGGGTACCAAGGATTGAACTCAGAGGCACTTAACCACGGAGCCACATTCCCAGCCCTATTTTGTATTTCATTTAGAGACAGGGTCTCACTAAGTTGCTTAGTGCCTCGCTTTTGCTGAGGCTGGCTTTGAACTTGGGATGCTCCTGCCTCAGCTTCTTGAGCCGCTGAGATTACAGGCAGGCATCACCAGCCCAGCTGATGACATTTTTCTCAATAGTTGTTTGACTATAGGTTCTTCCTAACTGCATGGTGCACTTACCTTGGTAGGAAAATAGCGGCTGAATTTGAATTTCTTCAAAGTCAAGGTCATGGAGTAAGTCCCAAAGAAAAGAATGAAGGACATGAGTGCCAGGTCTGGAATGAACTGGCAGGAGTTCCCAAGTAGGCGCCCACCATAGCTCAGACACTCCTTCTTGCTCAGCAGGGACCAGTCCAGTGCTGTGAGGTTAAGGGGATCGTACTTGGAGACCAAACATAAGAGAGAAAGGGTCAGAACCTTCCTGGCAGGTTGGCCTTGTCCTTCCCCTTGCTATCCCAGGCAGCCCACACACCCACCACCATGATGCCTTCAGTAACAGAATGGTGTTCCAGGGGACAGGATTGTTCAAGGAGTCATAAGCAGGCAGCTCCCTGGGAGGATTGGAAGCTGACACTTGTTTTTTCATTGTGTTCTGGGGTGCACCCTATATCTTTGCTAGCAATGAGAAACTATGCAGCAGTGGCGGGAATGCCCTCCCCTTCAGTAGGCTGGACATCTGTCCCTGTCCACCAACCATGGGTCTATTGACATCTCACACTATTCTCTCCTCTCCTTCCCTTCTGTCACTCCTTTGCCAGTCCATTCTTAGGTCATTTCAGCTATTTCCCTCGTTTGTGTCCCAGATCCTAAAATTCAGGGCATGCAAAACAATGCAATTTTATATATAAATATAAATTTTATATACTTTGTATCCACGGGTTTTTCTTCTTTGAATTCAACCAACTGTGAATCAAAAATATTTTTTAAAAATTACATCTGTACTAAACATGTACAGACTACTATTACCACCTAAATGATACAATATAACAACCATTTCCATAGTATTTACATTGTATTAGGTATTATAAGTTATCTAAAGATGATTTAAAATATCCAGGAGATGGGGCATATAAATATTATACCATTTTATATAAAGCATTTGAGCATCTATGGATTTTTAAAAATATTTTCTTAGTTGTCAATGGACTTTATTTTATTTATTTATATGTGGTGCTGAGGATTGAACCCAGTGCCTCACACATGCTAGGCAAGCACTCTACCACTGAGCCACAACCCCAGCCCCAGCATCTATAGATTTTGATATCTTTGGGTGATCCTGGAGTTAAACCTCTGTGAATACTGAAGAATTTCTGTATTTATGTATTCCTAAGAGTAGTAAAAGAAGGAAGAAAATGTATTATATAAATATAATACAATTTAATACATTTTAAAAATTGTTGTTAGATCTTTATTTTATTTATTTGTTTATATGTGGTGCTGAAGATAGGACCCAGTACCTCACACATGCCAGGCAAATGCGCTACCGCTGAGCCACAGCCACAGCTACAGTCCCAATTTAATACATATTTTTAAAAGTTAATGTGTAAGGGCTGGGGATACAGCTCAGTTGGTAGAGTGCTTACCTTGCATGTACAAGGCCCTGAGTTCAATCCCCAGCACCACAAACAACAAAAAAAAAAAACCTAAAAAAAAAAAACCTAAAAAGTTAATGTGTAAATATTTAGAAACGTTACATAATGAAGTAAACAGATGCTTACAACTAGCTATAAGGGATGTTTGTATTAAGACAAGTGTAATAGAGCATTACAATAAGGTCCCTAATGAATCATGCCTTCCTTCATCCACACTCATGTACGGTGTGGCATTGATGGTCCTCCTATCAAAGGGGAAGTCTGTTTTCCCACTCCTTTGAATATGGGCTGGTCTTTGACCTGCTTAGACCAACAGAGTGAGGGAGGAAGTGACTTGGAGGCAATGAAAGGAGCCTGCAGGTTCTGCCTTCACACTTTTGGAAACCTGATAACACAATGCTGTGACAAACTCAAGACTGAGAAAACCACATGGAGAGACAGGTAGAGCCATTCTGTTCCACCTGTGACAAATCCCTACCAGGCTTGCCAGCTTGAAAGGCCACAAAACTGAGTTCAGGTGAAATCAGTGAACTAGCCAGTCATCCCACAGAATTATGAGAATTATAATTGCTGCTTCTATTGCTTTAATCCAGTGTATGTGTGTGTGTGTGTGTGTGTGTGTGTGTGTGTGTGTTATGTGTGAGCCATACCCCTGGCCTTTTTTATTTTTTATTTTGAGACAGGATCTCACTACATTTCCCAGGATGGCCTCAAACTTACGATCCTCCCGCTCAGCCTCAAGATTTGCTAATGACACATAAGTGAGGAGGTCTGGTGTGAGACTGTCTCATGCTGTCTTGCATTTTGGGACCCCATCCACTGAATGTCAGCCGTATCCCTCAATCACCACATATAATTTAAAATGCTCCCTGCAGATATTGTTCCTCTACTGCCCCACAGGTCTGTCCTACTTTTCTTTTCCAGTTTGCCTCTTGGGATTTCCCCAATCTTCCATTCTCATATCAGATGAACTAGTCCACTCGTTGTCTCCTGCACAGGTTTTGTGCTTTTCTTCTTTGGCCCTCTGTCTTTGATGTTCCATTCGCCTGGAATGTTCTCTCTATTGAATCAACCTTCTCCCAACCTTAAACATTCCACTTTGTCTTTTTTTAAAAATCATATGGGCTTATTAATTTCTAAAATTTTTTGCAGATACAGGGATATGGATGTTTCCACGGACTATAAATATATTTATAGCACATTCCACTTTCTCCATGAGGCTTTCTCTGGACTCTTCGGCTAGTTTTCTTTCCTGCCACCAGGGTTGGAAGAACATATATGGCCTAGATTTGATGCATGGCATGCCCTGCTCATGCCTCCCATAGCTCTTTTTTTTAATATTTATTTTTTAGGTGTAGATGGACACAACACAATGCCTTTATTTTTTATGTGGTGCTGAGGATCGAACTCGAATCCAGCCTGTGCTAGGCAAGCGCTCCACCGCTGAGCCACAATCCCAGCCCCTGCCTCCCATAACTATTCACGTGCATCTTCACAAGCACATCAAAAGGAAGTTGGAAGGCAGGGACCAACTTTATCTATGTCTTCTTTATTTACTCTTTTTTTTTTTTCAATGCTGGCAATTGAAGCCAGGGCCTCTCATGTGCCAGGCAAGTGCTCTACCACTGAACTCCACCCCCAGCCCCACATTGATTTCTTAGTGCACATAGCATCTTGCACACAATAGGAATTGAGAAATAGGCACTGACTGATTCTTTTCTTTCTCTCTCAAGACCTGGGATTTGGAAAACCTTAGGTTAAATTGTCAATTGGAATTGTCTGAGCAGAGTCACCAACTGCCTGTGCAGGGTAACTTAAGAAGCAACCTAAAAGCATCCACTTCTCTCCCAAGGCCTATGAAGGCTACCCTTCACCTGGATTTGAGCTTCCCACCATTAGACCCATTTAGGCTGGGACATTGGCTCCTGAAGGCCACCACCCGTCATTATTGGGAAAGGTAGGCCAGACCTAGAAGTCCCAGGGACTAAGGAGGTCAAAGGACAGGTCAGATTCATTAGGGACGGGGAGCACTACTAAATTTTCTGGCACTAGAGAATTGTTGGGTGGGAACTAGTGGTCCAAGGTAGAAAGGGAAGGAAAACCAAGAAAGATGAAAGGGAAACTTTGTTTCCAGTTGTGTGTACAGCCCTATTACCATCCTCACTGCTACCTCCCCTTCATTTGTAGGTATATATCATATTTTTGCAATGCATGCAATAGAAGAGGCATGTTTTAAGATGGGATGCTTACAGTACGTAAGCATCTTAAAATAAAAGTACACATTTACAAAGCTCTGCGGGTGCCCCTGGGGTTGGCCTCTGTGAGTCTGAGTTGCCATGAATTGGTCTCAATTTCCCAAGTCTCTTCTCACTACCCCCACCCACAAAACAGCACCTGACCGTCTGACCTAAGAGGAGGGGACTTACCAGAGAAGCATTGAGGTTTGGTGCTGGCGAGGCTGAGGCATTGAACACAGTTGTATTCACTGTAGATGAGCAAGGACATGGGGAAGGTCAGAGGCTTTGGGATGGGGAACCTGCAATCCCCACGAAGCTCCCACCCTTTCTCCTTTCACTCCAGTTCCTTAGAGCCAAATTGGTTCCCATCATGAGGACAGCTCATCATATCTGGCCCTTCTTCACCTTCCTTGTTTTGCCTCTCTTGCCCCTGTCTTTAGGGATGGGTTGGTGGGAGGGGGCCTGGGCCAGAACTCAGACATAAGGCTGGGCCAGCTGTTGTAGGACATCTTCTGCCTGACAATAAACAGCTGGTTTTGAAAAAACTGAAATAAAGAATCTGACGCTAAGACAAGTTGGTGAATAATGTGCCTTGTGAATCTCTACTGGCCACTAGACCCATTTGGGTGCTGTTAGACTTAATATTTTTAAAGGATTAACTACATGCTTTGCACTATGCCAAATATATATATATATACATACACATACACACACACACACACACACACACTCATTTAAGTTCCCAAATCTCCGTAAAGTATCCCCATTTTACAGATGAGGTAACTGAGGCCCAGAGAGGTTAACCTGCCTATTGCCCAAGGTCACAGAGCTCATACTTGGAGCCATGATCCCATCCCAGGCAGGCTGGCCCAGAGCATATAAACCTCCCAGTTCGGTACAGCAAGCTTTGCCATCCCCGCCCCCCACCAACACTTCCCTTCTCTCCTGCCCCTTTCCAGATGTGCTTTCTTTTTTTAAGGTCAGCTGGGCCTGTTTGAACTTATTGGCTTTGACAGTCTCTTATTTAATCTGCCCCTTTAATAGAAGACAAGGAAAATATAACCTGGGTGAAGGACCTGAAGAAGAATCAGGAACCCAAAGGTTCTGTTTTTATTTGTTGTCACTGTGTCTCTTGCTGGGCACTTCCCTTCCCTGGCCTCAGTGTCCCTTTAAGTGGAGCACCTATGGGTCCCTTCAGTTCCTGAGGAAAGCTGGAGGAAACATAATCTGCCTTCTCTCATTTCCATGTGGACTTTTCCACTCTCCCTTCTCTCTGTTGGGCCTCTCTTGCTCCTTCCTGTGGGGAGAGCTCATCACCCACATGGGGGGCTCCCCAGGGTTGGTGGCTACTGATGACAAAGGCAGGCTTCGGAGGACCACTGCTTGCCCTCTCTCTTCCTCCTGAACTGCAGGGGTGGAAGTGAAGGCCAGGCCTGCCTCACTCTCCTCCTCCAAGCAAAGGCAGACTAAGCAGTTCCCCTGTGGCAGGTGTGGGGAGATCAAGGAACCCCAGCCAGTTTGCTGGCAATAAGCCTGAGAGGCTCTGCAAGCCCCATTTGGCCCCTGCTGACTATCCACATTTGGTTAGGAACTCAGAGAGAAGAGCTTAATCTTGAAGCTTCTCCCAACCACTAACAAGCTGTCCACAGGGTTGGATAGACTACAGGGCCCTGCTAAGGTGCTCATTTCTGGGGCAGCTGGACTGGGTTGCTGACAAACGCGGTCTTGCTCAGTTTGTAGAACATTACTAGGAGTTCTATAAACCCAGTGGTTTGTTCAGATTGTTCTGACAAAAGTGTTACTTATTAGAAATCAAGGACATCTGTTGCCTTTCCTCACATTGTTGACCAAAAGAACATGATGCACAATTAACATTAGGGACAGAGAAGCTGGCCAAGAAGCTGCCTCTAGGCGACCCACTGACATGCTAGAGAATTCCTTGTTAGTGCTTAAACTTGGGGAGGTCAAACATTTTCCACCATCCAGTGTTTTCAGGCCAGACATCCTCCTGATGTCTTCCTTAGGCTTATCAATTATTTTATATCAAGAACTTTATAGAGTTTATCTGAAAGCTACTCAAGATGAAGATGGAAGAAATATAACATGGAAAATTCCAGAAAGGGTCCAAAAATATTGTAAAATTCTAGTGTGCAAAAAGTGGTACTCACTTGGGATTGAAAGCAGCCAAATCAGTGTTTGCAGCATCCATAAACAGAATACAAATCAGTTACAATGGAAACAAAGTTAAATATAAAAAGAAAGTGCCCCCGAAAAAGCGCTTATTAGGAAGAATGACAAAGAATGAGAGTATGCCATAGTTAAACTGGTTTTTTTTTTCTTTTCAGTAAACCTAAGAATATGGAACAATTAGTAATTAGATGATTCATGAACTGGAAAGAAACCACAGTTAGTTCCCCACTCCCTAGTTTCCTACATATCTAGAACTTTCCTTTCTATATTCTCCTAATCAGAACTAACTTGTTCTGGTTCCAATTCCTTTATTCTCAGTGAAGAAACTGAAGATCTAATCTTTTTAAAAATTATTTTAATTGTATATATATATATATATATATATATATATATATTTTTTTTTTTTTTTTTTGCTGAGAGTTGAACCCAGTGTCTCAGACATTAGAGGCAAGTACTCTACCACTGAACTACAGTCCAACCCCTGAAGACCTAATCTTATTGGAGTTAGTAGTTAATAATGGCTCAGCGTATTAATTAATAGTTCAAGAGAGCAGAAGCTCTCAAACTTGAGAGGGCATCAGAATTACCTGGAAGGTTTGTTAATCCATAGATGGTTGGACCCTGCCCCAGTTTCTGATTCAGCAGGTCTGGGGTAGAGCCCAAGAATTTACATTTCTGACAAGTTCTCAGATGGTGTTAAAGCTGTGGGTCTGGGGACCACACTTTGAGAAACATGACAACAGCATGACCCAAAGAATGAAGTGACATGAAGCTTCTGGGCAAGACCAGAGAGGAAGCTATTTGGAAATGAAGTGGCTTCATTATGCTCCTTGAATGCTACTTTGTATGTTCCTTCATCCTCTGTTTCTAGGGCATTTTTAGGTTTGGTTTCTCCTGTGGATAGATGATTTTCAGAATAGCCAAAGGTCTTCATATGACTCCAGAATTTCGAATGTTTATAGAAAGAGATCAAGGAATATGATTCTAAAAGTCATGTCTGTGGGAAATTTGTGCTCAGTGTAATGAATCTGGAGTCAGGAATGTACAAGCTGTAAACAAGAGCACCCAAATGGAACCTGGCCCAGAGGCAGGGTTTGCCCCAGGGCAGAATAAAAAGGGCCAGTGGGTAGCATCTCCTCAATGTTCTGGACAAGCAATGTGCCCTGACTCAGGACCAAGGGTAGCTTTACCTATCACTGGATTTTAATAAAATAACCCAACATTAATGATAGAAAAAATATAAGAAAAAATTAAATCTTGACTTCTTTACAAAATCAGCGCAGTGACAGGGAGCAGGGGTGTAATCAAAACCACACTCCTTGAAGACAAGGCATTTTATCTTCCATAAAGTTCCAAAGACCCTAAAAAATTGTGCCACCAATATTTTTGATTGACTTGTGATCACCTTTTTTTTAATATACATAGTAACGCTTTTGAATTCTTTGCTTATTTGTTTGTATTTTTTGATAGCACTGGGGATTGAACACAGAGTCTTAATCAAGCTAGGCAAGAACTTTACTATTGAACTGCACCCCCAGTCCTTTTTAAACTTTTATTTTGAAACAGTCTCATTAAGTTTCCCAGACTGGCCTCAAATTTGTGATCCTCCTGCCTCAGCCTCCTGAGTAGCTACGATCACAGGTGAGGCTGAGATCACTCTGTCTGGCTCATAGTAATGTATTAAGGGAATGAAAACCCCAAATGTTTACTTATTTCCTTTAATCAAACCTGGGCATAGATTTGAAAACCTCATAAGAGCCCCACAAAACTGGTAGAGCCAACATTGACGTCCCCCTTTTATATCTAGGGAAACTGAGGTTTGGTGTGACCTTGGGTGGCCTCTGGGCCTCAGTTTGCTCTCTGTGAGTCCAGCCTGGTGCTGCTTGGAGAAGTGGGGTGGATCTCCTGTTCCTGCTCTGCAGTACCCTGGGTACACCCCACTGAATGCTCTCAGGGCCATGCTTATGGCTGCAAGGGAGGTCAGGAGATCAGACTCTATGAGAAATTCTAAGTTTCCAGATGACAGGTTTTGGTCCATAAAGTAACTCCACAAGAATGGCACTGAATACTTATTATCAGGTTGACCAGTGGGTTGATTAAACCTCCCACCTAGTATGGGGATCTCTTGGCACACAGACTTCCAGAGAGTCCAAGTAACTGGCTATCAACCAAGAGGCAGATATTTCCCATGATAGCGACTCCCACCATTGCACAGTTTTCCCAGAGTCAGCTAGCATCTGGTTCCCTGAAACTTCGGCTCCTCGATTTGTTCTACATCCTGTGTCCCTTGTGGCATGACAGTTCTTCTCTCACGCCTCTCTTATCCCTAAGAAGCTAAATAACCCCAGGTTATCCAACTGTTTTTCTATTGGCATGATTGGCAAGCCCTCCACACTGGATGTGTTCCTGTTTATAGAGATGTTCATCCATCTGATGTGCTCTCGCCTTATAAAGTATGAGACCACATTGGCAGCAATGTTTTGGGAATAAGGTGTCATGCAATGATAGAAAAAATATAATATATGAGGAGGGACATTAGGCACCAAAAGATCTACCTCTGGCTTGGGTAGCATGCTGACAGGTGTAGCCTCCACATCACCCTGCACTGAGGCAAACTGTGCCTATGCCTTCCTGAGATACCCCCATACCCTTCTGATCATAGCCCTGGGAGTTGATATTAAGGCTACTGTTCTCTTGGTTTCCTTCCAAAAACTAGGTTTAATACCCTGTGCGGCTCCCTTGGAATGATGGGCTGAACAGCCCCTCTCAAACAGGCTCTCCTGCATTTGACAGAGCTGTGGTCCTAGGGGAGAGTATGTTGGGGGGTGGGCAGGGCATGTCTGGGGTTACCGGTCACCTGTGTCAGGGGCGACACACTCGCATTTGTAGGTGGTGATGGAGTCGGGCTTGAAGTCCCTGTTGATGGGGTAGTACTTGAAGGCACCGATCATTTTCTTGATGGCATCATAGATGAAGATGAAGCTGATGAGGGTGGAGAAGCCCTCCTCGGTGAAGCGGGTGATATATTTGATGATAAAGCTGGCATCTGTGGCCACCAGGACAAGGCACTGGATGGCTGAGTGTAGGCCAATCCAGAGGCGGAACTCCATGTAGTCTAGGCCATTGCCTCTGGAAGGCAGAGTGAAAGTGGGGGGGTCCTCCAGTCCAGGATTCCTGTGCTTGGCTTCCCAGACCCACCCTTAGCAGCTCATTTCCCCCTCCCGTGGCACAGGTTCCCTCCTAGGGACAGTCAAAGGACTGGGGACAGGGACAATTCCTGGGTGGGGTTGCCTGATCTTTGAGAAGTCTAGGAAAAGATCCCATGGAGGTATGCAGGAAGGTGCTGAGGGACTCAGTGCCCACATAGTTGGTCACAGACACCCAGCGTGAATGAAAAACAGGAAATTTCAGATGAATAGGGCTGGAGCAGGCCTTAGGCATAGTTTAGTCAAACCCTTGGGGTGTAGATGAGGCAGCAGAGCCTGGAGTGATGGGAGTTGCCTGGGTCTGGGTGCAGCCTTCTGACCTCCAGCCCAAGACTTTCAAACACTACACTGACTTTTAATTGAACAGCATGGTATGAGTCTTCTTCCCTTGTCTTGCCTGGATTGCTCCCTGTGGGCTGTGCTAATACACACTAAAATAGTCATCTTAAAGGCAGGTAGCTGGCAGAAGCCAGGAGGATCCACCTGACAATCTCTCCCTTGTTAAAGGTAGCTTTGGCACTTCCTAGTCCCTGCCTATTACTGTGTCTTGGCTTTGGCTAACAGCCCTAAGTGCAAGAGATGGCAGGGGGCATCACCAAAAGGATACCTACTTGCTAAAGTCGAAGAGGAGCTTCTCAAAGATGAGGATGGGCCCTGTGCTGCTGAGGATGATGAGAGGCTGTCCCGAGAAGAGGCAGAACAAGGAGCCAGCCATGGCAGTGCCCAGGAAGCTCTCCATCACTCCCTGGGGGCATGAGAAGTGTGAGACTTAGCAGAAGTAGTAGAAGAGGCTTCCGCATTCAGGTTGCAACCCAGGTATCTCTCCAAGAGCTTTTGTTCATCTTTTGTTCTGGCCTCTCTTCTCCCCAAATTTTGCTTCCCATCTCCCACAGTTTGCTACCATGTCAGTTTTACCCTAATTCAATTTGGATGAAGGTCCTTTGTGACCTGCTTTTGGCACTCCAGGTTCTGGAAAACCATGGATATGCTTGTTTTGTGTCCATCCTACTCACAGAGGACAGCCCATTCATCCATCTAAATATTCATTCATTTAAACATCTATTTGATATCTTTAGAATTAAGATCATTCATTCTTTCAAAATCCATTAAGTGCCTACTAGGTACCAGGCATTGTGCTAGGTTTGGAGACCCATCAGTGAATAAGATAACTCATGTTCAGTCTAGTGGGATATAGATAAGGAACCAATTTCCATATATCAGGAGTTTTCAACCTCAACACTATTGGTATTCCAGGCTAATTCTCTGTTGTGGGATCTGTCCTGTGTATTATAGGATGTCTAGCAGCCTCCCTGGCATCTACCCACTAAAAGATAGTAGCCATTCCTCCCAGTTGTCATAATCAAATCTATCTCTGAATATTTCCAAATGTCTCCTAGGTCAAAACTGTCCCCATTGAGAACTTCTGTCAAGGAGTGCAATAAGGTGGGATGGGTTCTGGGTGTCATAGGAATATATAATAGGAGAGAAAAGGTAGTCAGAAAGGCCACCCTAGATGTAGATACATGGATGCCAAGACCGAAAACATGAACAGGGATTGTTCAAGAGAACAGGGTTAACTGGAATAAAGAGAATGAGTGTCCTCAAAGAGGGAACAGTGTATTCAAAGGCTGGAGCTGAAAGGAAGCATGTCTTTGAAGAACTTAAAGATGATCAGGATTGATAGAAAACAGATAATACAATGGATGAGTAGATCAGGAATTCTGAGAAAGAATGGCAGGAGATGAGGGCTTAAGAGGCAAGTAGAGCCATGCCATAAGGGCCACCAGGGGAAGCCGGGATTTAGGAGTTAAGGATGATGCCTAGTTTCTAGCATGCACAACTGGATGCATTATGGTGTCACTTGTTATACTGGGAAAGGCTTATGCATAACAGGTCAGGAGAGAAGATAATGGACACAATGCCATCTGTGTGAGTTGGGGGATCTCAAGGGGCAGTCATAGGGATATGCTTGGGAGGTAGCTGGATACTCAACTTGAAACTCAGGGAAGAGATAAGGGCTGGCAATAGGCATTCATCTGACCTACCTGGGGAAATGAGTCCTTTCCTTGGAACCCTAAGCTTCCCAATGACTCTATCCCCATAAGGTGTTCACTGGAGAGGAAGGAGGGTGTCTCTGCTGAGCTATTTTCCCCAGGGAGGTCTGCCTTATTGTCATGGTAACAAATTACCATCCTTCTGTAAATGTCTTAACTCCAAGTTAAGAAACCAAAGTTGGTGTAAAAAAAAGTGGGGAGAAGTTCACAATTAACAACTCAACTAATTGTGTTGATTAAGTTCGTTCAATTATCAGGGGGTAAAGTGCCAAATAACAAAGTAAATAATTCCCCTTTAAATGTTGGCATATTTATATCATCCTTAAATTTGATCTTTAGTAATTATTAATTTCATTCCCTTCCCTTCCCTTCCCTTCCCTTCCCTTCCCTCCCCTCCCTCCTCCTGCTCTCCCTTCCCACTACCTAATCTAAGGTAACAGTAACGCTATTCTTCCCTAGTGGCCCTGCCCTTATTGTGAATTAGCATCCGCATATTAGAGAAAACATTTGGCTTTTGGTTTTGTGGGATTGGTTTATTGTACTTAGCATGATATTCTCCAACTCCAATCATTTACTGTCAAATGCCATAATTTCACTCTTCCTTAAAGCTGAGTAANTTCCTTCTTTCCTTCCTTCCCTCCTTCCTTCCTTCTGTCCTTCCTTCCTTCTTTTGAAAGGGTAAAGGGTTATAAAAAAGAATGGCATAAACCTAGACAGTGACTGAAACCTGCCACCATGTGGCAGCAGATTTTACTTACAATTTCTGTCATGTCCCCTGTTCACACTCACCTGATAGTTGTCGGTGGCGTCTCCCAGAAGCCCACCAAAGGTGATTGCGTTGGTGATACAGCCGAGGTAGATGAATAGGATGGCAGAGATGGACTGAATGTGGAAGCCATCATAGAAGTCACTTGGGAACCAAGGCAACTTCCTCTTGATATCCAGACACAGTCCACCAAAGAACCTGTTTGAGACAGGCCCATGGGTAGCTTTCTTACCACAAACACCAGTGCAGGGGCAGGGCTATTTTTAGGGTCCTGCAGAATCTGGGGTGAGGAAGGGAATTTGACTGGGGATGGCTAGGGACAAGAATCTTTTCACCAGCACATTTGGAACCAGAGAAGAATTCTTGCAGGATCCAAAATTTGTAGTCAGCACCATTCACCCTGGGAAGGGTGGACATAACTTGTTTTAGGGAGGAAGGTTCCGATGAGACTATCCCATAGGAATGAACATTCTGGGATCCTCAGATGGTGGTCCTCCTTACATCCCTGACTATCTACAGGGCCCCTGTGCATGGTAAATATAGGTATGGCCAACTATAGAAGATGGAGATATCCCAGGTTATAACGTGAACTCATTGAGGGTACATTCAAACCTTGATAATTGGTTTCTTTGCTCCCTGGAACAATTGAGTGGGAAATTTAGGTTTGGGGACAGTTTTTATTGAGCATGCTATTCCACAGAGCTCCTAAACCAGCACTTATTATAGCAGGGTTTCTCAGCCTCAGTACTATTAACATTTTGGACTGAATAATCCTTTATTGGAATGAGTCTCTTCTTTGTATTGTAGGGTATTTAACAGTATCCCTGGCCTCTACACATTAGATGCCAGTAGCGTTTCCTCTCCAGTTATGACAAATGAAAAGACATTTGGTCTGCAGCCAAATTCCCTGAGCCAAAAGGTAGAGAGAGTAGCAGGAGCCAGTGAGGGTAGGGTGAAGATTAAAGAAGGGAAAAGTCGTTTTCAGTTGAAAATCACTGGTATAGAGCCAAGGGTATATAAAGCATGACTTTGTTCTCAAAGTCATTTCTGAAGCCTAGATTAACCTGAGAGACACTAAGAGCTGGCAAAGAACCCAGGCTAGGAGAATTTATCAAAAAATATATCAAAAATATATTTTAAAAGATATATTAAAGCCCTGACCCCCAGGGCTTATGAATATGACTTTATTTGGACACAGGGTCTTTGCAGATTTGATCAAGTTTATAATGAAGTCATTAGGGTGTGCTATGATCCAATAAGATGGGTGTCCTTATAAAAAAGAAAAAAGAAAGGGGCATTGCTACATGAAGACAGACCTACCCGGAGAAGAAGGCCCATGATGACACAGACAGAAACTTGAGAGACACAGCTGCAGGCTAAGGAATGATGAAGACTGTAGGCTACCACTAGAAACTAGGAGCAGGCAAGGAAGGATTCTACCCAGAGTCTCAAATGGAACATGGCCCTGCCTACATCTTGATTTTGAACCTCTGACCTCCAGAACTGTGGGCAAATAACCTGTTGTTTTGTACCACCTAGTTTGTGGTGCTCTGTTTTGGCAGCTCTAGGAAATGAATACAGGTACCAAAGGATGTCTAGTGAAAAGTTTAGGTTCCTCCACTCCTGGGACAGATTGCCTATTCCCTGCTCTGGCAACCCTCCTCAGGATCCAAGAGGGGCTTGGAGGGCTCAGAAAGAAAAAGACTAAGAAAAAGAAAAAGACTGGTCTGTTCTAAGGCCCCATGTTGGTGCTGTACCCAGTGGTGGGAAAGGAAAAGTGGTGGGAAGGAGAGAAGTTGAAAGCACAGCAGGGTCTCTCTCAGGTCTGGGGTGGGCACCTTCCTGTCCAGATAAGCTCCTCCCCAATTTCGTGCACAGCTGGCATCTCTCCATCATCCCCGCCGCCTGCTGCACCACTGCCACCGCCACCAGCACTGCCACCACCGCCTCCTCCTCCAGCTGAGCCGCCACCTCCTCCCACGGAGCCATTCATTTGGCCTATGTCAGCCAGGGAGAACACAGATTTCCTGGAAGAGAAGAGGGATGGGAGATCCAACATGGCGGCGGGCGGAGAGGCAGCGTTTTCAATACCCCCCCAGTGATGGGGTCATAAAGACGCATAGATAACGCTTAGATTCTACCAACGGAGAATCTCCTAGCAAAATTCCACTGAAGAGAGACCGGCCGGGAGCTACTAGGATTTTTTGAAGCGACAGATTGCCCCAGACGAGCGAATCCCTGCCAGGAGACACAGAGGTCCAGATCTGCCAGCCACAGTCCGTGTGCTGTGGCGCGGCTGCCGGCCCGTCCGCCAGCAGCAAATGTGACTGGGTCCCGCTAGCCTCCGAGACACAGCTTGGCAGGAAGAAGTCTTTAGCCAAGCCTTCATGAAATAGCGAGATGGGAGCTGAAGCCAACCGGGGGTGGACCAGTCCCACCCCTCCCTTTGGACACTCCGGCAAGGTGCCTGGGGCCTGCCATAGCAGAGAGGTGACGTCATCGGAGTTCGGCTGACAGAGTTCCTTCCCAGCAGAATCCACTTTAGCAGGTGTGTGACTCCCACCCCATCCAGATACAAGCAGCCAGGAAACTTCATGGACCTCTCAGGGGTCGTGTCTGTAGGGAAACAGAGGGGATCCCCGACCCCCAACCCCCCATATCACCAGCGGTGACTCCCAAGGTATTAGCCGCCAGTTTACCACAGCACTGGGGCTTAAATGGGATACACGGTGGGGCTGCAAGTGTAACTAGATTTCTGGGGAACCGTTTCTGGTGAACAGGACCTGGCTGGCTGGCTGACAGGAGGAAGGGGGGTAAGGGCCGGAGAAGTGAAACGGCTCTGGACTGACAAGTTTGAGAGACTCCCAGGAGACGCCTTACAGGGATTGCTATGGGCAGGTAGAGGGCAGAAGCTCCGCTCCGAGGGCACAGCTCCGCCTACTGGAAGAGAAGAAAATGGATCTCTAAGACTTCAATATTTTTTTTT
>NW_026000170.1:495372-496247 GCF_001458135.2 Marmota marmota marmota
AAAACAAATTCTCCTCAAGTTCAAGAATCAAATAGACCACAACACAATAATTATGGGGGAATTCAACACACTGCTCTCGCCATTGGACAGATCATCTAGACAAAAGCTGAACAAAGAAACTATAAAACTCAATAACGCAATCAATAACCTAGACTTAACCAACATATATAGAATATATCAACCATCATCAAGTGGATACATGTTCTTCTCAGCAGCACATGGATCCTACTCAAAGATAGACCATATATTATGCCATAGGGTGACTCTCGGTAAATATAAAGGTGTGGAGATAATACCATGCACCATATCTGATCATAATGGAATGAAACTGGAAATCAATGATAAAAGAAGGAAGGAAAAATCCTACATCACATGGAAAATGAACAATATGTTACTGAATGATCAATGGGTTACAGAAGACATAAAGGAGGAGATAAAAAAATTCTTAGAGACAAATGACAATACAGACCCAACATACCGGAATCTATGGGACACAATGAAAGCAGTTTTAAGAGGGAAATTCATTTCTTGGAGTTCTTTCCTCAAAAAAAGAAAAAACCAACAAATAAATGAACTCACACTACACCTCAAAAACCTAGAAAAGGAAGAGCAAAACAACAGCAAATGTAGTAGAAGACAAGAAATAATTAAAATTAGAGCAGAAATCAATGAAATTGAAACAAAAAAAACATTGAAAAAACTAAAAGTTGGTTCTTTGAAAAAATAAATAAGATCAACAGGCCCTTAGCCATGCTAACGAAGAGAAGAAGAGAGAGAACTCAAATTACTAACATACGGGATGAAAAAGGCAATATCACAACAGACACTACAGAAATATAGAAGATAATTAGAAAGTATTTTGAAACCCTATATTC
>NW_026000170.1:499539-508763 GCF_001458135.2 Marmota marmota marmota
TGGTAGGAGACCCTCAATGTTACACAAAATTACATATAAGAGGTTGTGAGGGGAAAGGGGTGGGGGAAACAAGGGAGAGAATTAAACAACAGCAGATGAGGTAGAGAGGGAAGATGAGAGGGGAGGGGAGGGGGGATAGTAGGGGATAGGAAAGGCAGCAGAATACAACAGTCACTAATATGGCATTATGTAAAAGTTGTGAATGTGTAACCGATGTGATTCTGCAATTTGTATTTGGGGTAAAAATGGGAGTTCATAACTCACTTGAATCAAATGTATGAAAGATGATATGTCATGAGCTTTGTTTTGAACAACCAATAAAAAATAAATGTTTTGAACAATAAATGTTTTGAACAACCAATAAAAAATATAGTTTGAATACATGAAAAATAAATAAATAAATAAAATTTATTTATTTAATGGTACTAGGTATTAAATCCATGGGCACTTAACTATTGAGTCACATTCCCAGCCCTTTTTATTTTTTTATTTTGAGGCAGAGTCTTACTAAATTGCTTAGAGCTTTGCTAAATTGCTGAGACTGGCTTTGAACTTGGGATCCTTCTGCCTTGGCCTCCAGAGCTTCTGGGATTACAGGAATGAGAATGTGTCACCATACCCAACTGGAGTATCAACTTTAAATAAGAGATTGTATTAGACATTAAACGGCATCAACAAATGGCTGCACAAATATCTGAAATCATACCACTGACAAATAAAGAGCAATTAAATAAAAATGTAATTCAAAAAAAAATTTAAAAAAAAGAAGAAGAGGGATGGGAACGAGTGGGGTTTCCAATGCTAGGAGAGTCCCAGCCCTTCAGGACTGTCCCTGGAACATCTTCACGTCTTCAATAAATATCTCAAAAGATGGGAAAATGCAGAAAGTGCTCTAACAATACCCACACAGAGGTCTCCCCAATTTTACAAATGTTCACATTTAGCCATATTTATTTCTGATTTTTTACAAAGAGAAACAAAATGATACCAACAAAATTGCTTTCCCTCATCTCCTCATCCCCATCCCTTCCACTCATATACACACCTTTTGTCAGCAGAGGTCACTTTCTTGGGTGGCTCAATTCGGATATTTGGGTCCCATTCTCCAGGGGGAAGAACAATGACCTCATCCAAAAACTCATCAATTCCTGCAATCAGATCCTCGCGATTGCGGGCTTTATAAGCCACATCACTGAAGAGCTGGCAAGGATCAAGGGACAAAAAAGGGGTCAGCTCTCTTTTTGACATTCCCTTCTTATCCACCTTCCTGAGCACATCACAGCTAGCTGCAATGGAATCACTTTCAATTGTTGCTCCCACTGCCAACTTACTTAGTTTGTGGTGGGTGAGAACACAGTACCAGGGGAAAATAGGACCCAATTAGAGCCAGCACCAAGGCAAGACAGCCTATTTGCTATCCAAAGCCCAGGTTTCCATATTCCTTCTATAGGGCTTTGGTTGAATTGCTGAACACTTCTGGTTTCAGTTTTCCACAGAGGAGCACATTAGAAAACCTAAAGTCCAGTCCAAGATGCTCATATTTCAAATCCATATATTACTTTCTAGCCCTTCACTCTTAGAGGGTCAGGTTGCCTGCTGTCTCCAGAGCATGCTGTCTGACTTACAGATTATGCCAATGTGGAAAGTCCTCTGGGCAGCCTATCACTCTGGGGACAGAGTTCATGAACTCTAGAATCTGCTCACAATTTCTGCATAATCTCTGACTCACCTCTCTGGTATCACTTCCTGTCCTCAAAGTTCTTATACTGAGCCTGTATTGGATCACTTCCATCCAGCTTCTTTGAGCCTTGATCCCTGTTCCTTTCGTTGGGAGGGTTTGTCTTCTAGACTGGTACTGGGCCACCTACTTCCTGCTCATCTGAGTTATACAGCTTCTTCATCTGTGAATCCCTCCTTGACTGCCTAGGCAGCTAGCACATGGTTAATTTTATTATTATAACTGTGTCCTTCCCACTTGATAGGTGCTTCTAAAGGACCCATTGACTATTCCCTGAATCTCATAATCTTCAGTATCCTGCACAGGGTCTGGTATATAGTAGGTGCTCAAATGTGCCTGTTAGATGACTCAGTGAATGAAGGAGCAGTGCTGGTGCAGGAGCTATGACATTCAGGAGTCACCACTTACATCATCTACCATCAGGGTTGCAATGGCACGGCCAATTTCATTGTAGGATTTTGCTCTCCCAGAAGGTCCCAGCAGTATGAACAGAAATCTGCAAAGAAGATGAAGTATAAGGAGGAGGAGAAAAATGAGAAAGAAAAATAGGATCAAGTTGAAGAGAAGGATTCTTTGGTAGTATCCATTGCTAAATTTTTGAATTCTCTCCTTTTTTGTGTATGTTGCAGTACTGGGGATTGAACTCAGGGCCTCATGCATGCTAGGCAAGTAAGTGCTCTGCTGCTGAGCTACACCCCAGCCCCTAGCTTCCCTCCTTTGAATCTTTTTGTTGGAGAAACATTCCTCTTTCGCTTGCACTAAGCTCCCCCTGGAGCATCCTCACCTTTGTCTTGCTGCCCGAGCCCACCCAAGTGCTTCTCCCTCTTCTCTTGCCGCCTTCTCTTCTATGATTCTTTTGAATAAACTATAAAATTCTTGTCCAGCAAATATCTACATTTAGGGGTGTCCCTATAAGCACAGATTGCTGAACACACAGACAGCTGGCACTCTCAGGACTGGCATGGTGGCAGGTTTCTGAGGCTCTCTCTCACCTGGTAGGGACGGGCACCTCAGTCACTCCACCTAGCATGGCAGACTGGATGAGACGCACAAATGCAATGAATGGCTGATCCAGGAAGTCCACCTCACCCACAAGTACATTGGAGGCTTCTGAGTCCTTGGGGATCTTCTTCATGAATTTGTTTTTCCGCTGCTCAGGGAGGGGGAAATGAGATACCCAAGAATGTTCCACATGCTCTTCCTCCCTCATTGGCAGCCTAACTTAAAAAAATGTCCCAGTACTTCTCAAAAGACTAAAAGAAATAATCAAACACTTTCCTTGATTCTGCAGATGAGGGACTGAATAGTGGTTAACCCCAGAGACCAATTAAGTCTTTGCAGATGGGAAAATACAGATAGTGACTTGACCCTTGAAGTATTCTTTGATGGGAGAAGACTGATTAACTGCAGTGTGGGTCAAGGGGTTGAGAAGAGAGCCCTGAGATCTGTTGGACAACCTCCTTTGTCCAAGCAGATGGGAATCTCAGCATTTACAGTCCAGCTGACCAGACCTCTCCTCTCTGCTTCACCTTTGGTGGTAGAGGGTGGGTGAGGCCTGTTTTGATGGTCAGCATGGAATGGCTTAATTTTCCCCTCATTACATGCTTCCTGGTCACAGGAAGACTGGTGACCATTCTCTAAGTCTGCAGTTGTCCCAGGTTGATCACCACAGGACCTCCTAGGAAACTCATAACTTCTGCAACTTTCCAGGTGAGACTCTCAAGGTGGCCTGGGACAGGGGAGTCTCTCTGATTAGTGTCTGTCCAGGGCAGGAAGATAAAATACAGTGATAGGGTCGGATATGCCAGGTATTGTTCCCACTCTCTCTGTTTATGACTTTATTTCCCCTGAGTCCTCTTATGATACGAATGCCCCAGGGACAGTCACATACAAGCTCTTCTTACTCCTTATCCTAAAATAAATTACTTTTTCAGATTGCCTACTCATTGGGCAGTAAGGGGATGGATAAGAGGCAGAGGTGATATTGTAGGAGGAAGGAGAGGGAGGGCAAGGCTGGTTTCAGTCTACAGTGGCAGACACAGAGTGGAGGCCAGCACCTTCAGGTGGAGGCCAGGGTTGAAGGGAGCTTCTGTGGACATCATGATTGCCCTCCAGTCTACTCTCTGTTGGAATATCTCCAGTGGGCACAGTAATATCTGTTTCTTGTTAGGCTCAGTGAAGACACAGGTCCCCTGTGTCTCTTCTTGTACCAGTAGAGGGGTCAGTTGTGGGCATGGACATGGCCAACAGGTCCTTCCCCTATATGCCAATTGTTTCCTGATTTAGTTCTTGGAGGGTATGATACACACTGGATAGGGTGGTCCACCAACACAAGGAAGAACACGTGAACAAGGCCTGCACCCTTATAATCTTTTAAATTCAGTGGGAAAGAAAACAAACCTCTACAACTTCCCAGGCAATCAGCAACAGTCCTGAGGATCCTAACATGGTGAGAATAAGCAAGGGCAGGAGTTGATGGGAAGGCCAGAGTCCCTAATACTCAAAAAATCTCTTTGTCTCAGGCACAGTCAGCTGATTAATAAGCAGTGCTCTTTAGGATGGAAGGCTGGGTGTGCCAGGAAACCCATTGTCCCCATGCCAGCACCCACACCCCCAAGCATCAGACTGGTAGAAGAGAGGGAGGTGGGGGAGGAGAAGGAGTCCAGGGGAGAAAAGAAGAGTTGGGGTGGGTAGGAGCACCCTGGAGAATGAGGCTTTGAGAGCAACACCACAACAGAGTGGCCCAACACACCCACTTGTAATCTAGAAAAGAAGAGGAATTGAAAACAGGGCCTTGGTCTTTTCTTGCAGGTTGTGACACATTTGATCAGGAAATCAGGGTAGTGGCAACACAGAAATGGAGTCATACTGGTTTTCTGGTCACACTGACTTGGCTACAGCCTAGTACAAGCTTGTCCAACCAGGGATCCATGGGACCCTACTTCCTGAACCAGAAGGCTCTGGCCTAGTCCTGCAGTACAGGGTCGGCAGCAGGGGGAGCTGTGGAACCCACCAGCTGGAGGTGAGCGTGGAGCTTAACCCTGCAAAACCAATGATGGAGAAAGGGTGCAGGGTCAATGCCTCTGGGCTCACACCTAAAGAGTAGATAAAGGGGTACCAAGCACTGATGTCACAAATATTAAGAAGCAGCATCAGGTGCCAGTCAGGAGAAACATGCTGGTATCAGGTGCTAAGTTCCAATCCTTAAATCAAAGCATTGCCTGGTACAGTGACAGCTAGTATTCTTAACTCCACTGAGACTTTTACTAAAATAAGTTATGAAAGATTTTTCTAGGTAATGCTTTCTTATCCTACTCCATTGTCAGTGTGCATGACTATAATGAAGTGGTGTTCCTCTTCAAATAATATTTCAGGAGACTGACTGCTTTCTAAATTGTTCCCAAGTAAGCACTCTAAAGTCAGACTGCCTGGGTCAGGTCATGGTTCTGCCACCTCTTGGCAATATGGCCCTGGACATGTTATTTAACCATGTCCAGCCTCAATGTTCTCTCATAGGTCAAATGGGGATGATGGTGTTGCCTTCATGATGCACAGAAAATGCTAGGCTCAGTGTAGTACATGCTGTATATGGACCCTCAATGTTGGTTCATGTTATTGTTATTATTTTAGTATTTTGGATATGAGGACTGCTTTTGTTTTGATTTCCACCAGACTTGGGGGTGCCTTGAAGGAGCAGCACTCTAGCCAGACTCAGTCAGTACCTGACTGATGGATTAGGCAGAGTCACCAAGGCAGTCCAGAATCCCCTTCCTCAGGGAGTTTGTTTCAGTTTTCTTTGTCACCTTCCTTACTTATTCTGGGGCACAGGACATCCTGCCCTTAAGATACACAGAGGTCAGGATTGAGGGGTCCTCCTGTGAGCTCCCCCCGGTGGTAAGGTCCCTGAGTTCCTGGCTGTGGGCCTTAGGACTTGGACTCAACCTTTTGTGGTATTCTGATCTCATCAAGCAGCCCAGCTTGTGGGAGACTAGGTCAATGTTCTCCTGCCCTCGCTAAGAAAGAAGATACACCATTGGACAGTCCAATTAATTAGCTATCATCATTTCCTCCATGGGGAGACTCCCCTTTCTCCTCTCTGCCATTCTCAATTCCTGTCCCATCTTTAAAGGCACAAGTGGTACATGAGGTGAAGGTGAAGCTATATGTTCTTGCTGTGTCCTCTCTTCAGCAAATCCAGAGTTCAGGGACAGCTGGTACCTCATCTGTCCCCCACTCCTGGCCACCCGGCCTGGAACAGAGCCAGCACTGCAAATTCAGTCAGTACCTGACTCATGGGCAAGGCTGTCACCAAGGCAGCCCAGAGTCCTCCTCAAGGGTACTTCCTGGGGACAGCCACTCCTTTGTTGTTCCCCTAGGAGCTCTCTGCCCCTGAAAGAAACCCAAAGGATCTGCCTGCCCAGCCCTTCTGCAGCCAAGCTGAGGGGCTTTTCTACCTGGTCTGTGTTTGGGGTGTGAGAGATGTCATTCATACTTCTGCTCTGGGCGTGACCTAGGAGAAAAGGAAAAGAAGGTCATTAGAGGAAGCCAGGATCTTGCAGGTCCTTTTCCCTTGGCTCCTACTCCTTCCTTTCCCATGTTCATAAGATAAATAAGAACTCCTCCCCTTAATCCTGAAGCCCCCTTAAGCTAACATCCTCTCACTCTATTTCCCTTCAATGGTGACTTTCTTGAAAGAATAACTAGACTCTTGGTTCCTCTTCTTCCTTTTCACTTCTGAATCTACTTCACTCTGGTCTCTACCTCTTGGCTTCAACTTCTTGGACTTAACTAAGATGTCTGTTCCAGATGTGAGAAGGTACAGAGATGCAGTTTTAGGTGAGGAGCCAGATGTCACTAAGCTTAAAATATGTCAGCCAGAGAGACTCGTTTCACCTCCATCCTCCATGACCAATGACAGTGTTTGGAGAGGGGCTGAAAGAGGGAAGGAAGATAGGCTTCCAACAGTCAAAGTATCGTCTGAACTGCCAAGAGTTCCTTCCTCTGGGAATCAGTTTTCATTTCCCACAAGCAGCCAATCCAGTGGACCCTCTCAGATCTAGAATTTCTTGATTTTGGCCTATGATCACTTCTTGCTTCCAGAACATTGTTCTCTTGTTTCCATCCCAGGATCCTCTCCTTCTTGACTTGCCTCGGGGTCTTGTCTTGTCAAGAGGCCCTTAGAGGCCTCACCTCTCCCTCCCTGGCCAATCATATTCACTGCTGGTGTTCCTACTGCAAATCTGGCCTGATGACACTGAGGATAAATCTCCAGTCCCATTTCTTTTCTGAACTCCAGACTCACTAGAGCAGCCTCATCTGGCACCTCAAACTCAACTCATTATCTCCCACCAAACTATTCTCCCCACAGGCTCAATTCCATTCAATGCCTCCTCCCTCTCGCCTACCGGTCACTCAGAGAGGAACCTAGGAGCCAGCTGTGGCTATTCCCTCTTCTTCCTCTCCTACTCCCACAGGTGGTTATATGCCACCTTGGTCCATTCCTCTGTATTCCTGAATGCCGGCTCAGTCTCTTGCTTTCAGTCTTGCCCATTTCTTGTTTATTCTTCTCAGATAAAAATCTGATTATGGCCTGCTCCTGCTTTGAGCTTTGTAGTGGTCCCCATTACCTTCAGAATGATGTCTGGGTACTTTTTCTGGGCACACAAGGCCCTGTTTGATTTGACATTCTCTTCCCCTAACCCTTATGCGCCTGGTGAACTGAACCAGTGTTCTTTCCCTTGATAGCTCCTTCCCTTTGCCTGCTGTTTGTGTCTTTGTTTTAGAACAGCCTCTTCCTCCCCCTTGTTTCTGGAAACCTGCTTATCTCCAAGACTCAGTTGTGTGTTCCCTCCTCACTGAGGTTTCTCCATTGTGGCCCATTCAGTGGGTGGTCATGGGGTGGGGTGCACACCTTGACTATGACACAGTTCACACAAACCTGTAGTCACTTACTCAAGCCTGTTGTTGGGGTTCCCACCAGGAAGCAGGGAGGCATGGCATTCCCATGATAATGAAGGGAAGGTCTGCCCAATCCCCATTCTGTGTACTGACCCACTGTCCCCTAGCAGCCCTATGTGGAATAACAGGGTGGGAGACTTGGGACTCAGGCATTGGTACAAAGAAAAAATGAGCATTCAGTAGCAGAGGCCATGGGCAGAGGCACATGGTCCCCAAGTCATTCCTCCAACCTGGTCAGTGGCACAGTCTTGGGCTGCACCTGTTCAAATGTCAGAATTTTAGTAAAAGTAGTTGAAGGAAAATATGCCACATTGCTTTTTGTTTTTCTCTTCATTTTCTAAGTTCTCTCTTTTCTCATAGCTCACCTGATCATCACCTGTCAATGACCTTTCACCTCGCAAACCCCCTAATCCATTCCTAGCAAATAAAAGGCAACAACTCTGCCCACATTTCTTTTTCCTGTTGGAAAGATTGTCATCAGGGATGGAAATGCTGTCTAATTGACCTGCGGGTAAAGGATCTCACCTGTTTTTAATTCCATTTCTAGGAAGACTTTTCACCAGAAAACAGGGCAAGTCATCGTTTTGATGAAAACAAGGTTTAGACTAAGAGAAACATGCCTAGAACACAGGGTTGGTATCAGTTATGCCAGGGATTGACTTTGAGCTCCATTGTTCAGAGGAATTATTTGGAATAGTATAGGAGTCAATCAGACCCCCAGAACAACCCAAATTAGAGTAAAAGTTCAATTACTCCTGGTACATGTTCTGAGAATTCTAGATAGATCCTGTCCTCCACCTCCTCCATCTATGAAAACATGGACATTCCATAGCTGTCATGATCAGAACGAAGCTGTCACTGAGTGGTAGAGGACACACTCACGCAGATGTCCATAATTTGCGCTCTGTCTCATCCTCAGGTCCTCAGTGGAGCGGTGTAGACTTGAGCCAGCTGCAGGGCTCCGGGCAGGACTGCGATCTGGGGCAAGAAGAAGA
Organism: Marmota marmota marmota; assembly: GCF_001458135.2. Classification (NCBI taxonomy): domain Eukaryota; kingdom Metazoa; phylum Chordata; class Mammalia; order Rodentia; family Sciuridae; genus Marmota; species Marmota marmota. The sequence continues at coordinate 508,231 of NW_026000170.1, forward strand.
CACTTGGTTCTGGAAGGCTTGCACAGTGCAGTCTTTCCGATTAGCAGGCTATTCCTGTACAGTTACTTCAACTAAATAAAGCTTGCTGCACAAGTGTGTCCTTTTCCTTTCCAGAAGTCAGTTAATGGTCTGAACAAGATTACAGAGGAAATATTTGCACTGTTGAAAGTGATAGACAATTGATTAAACTGGTGCCAGGTATAGTAGACTACCTGGACTCATGCCTGAGTTCACCGCTTACTGGCTGGGTGACCTATGGCAAGTTATCTAAACTCTCTGCCTCAGGCAGTTCATCTGGGGATGAGAACAGCACCTATGCTACAAGTCATTGTGAGAATGGAATGAGTTCACAGAGGAGGAAGCACTCCCAACACTGCCTGGAACATGGAAAGTGCTGAGTATGTAGCTGCTGTTATACTGATATGCTAAACACTTTCCTGATTTTACATAATTCATTTAAGAGATTCTTTAAGGATTTGCTGTCTTTTTCTTTTCTTTCTTTCTTTCTTTCTTTTTTTTTTTTTTTTTTTTTT
>NW_026000170.1:509676-554411 GCF_001458135.2 Marmota marmota marmota
TTTTTTTTTTTTTTTTTTTTTTTTTTTTTTTTTTTTTTTTTTTGGTGCTGGGAGTCGAACCCAGGAGTCTTTTATCATTGAGCCACTTCCCCTGCTCTCATTTATTTTGGGACAGGGTCTTGCTAGGTTGCTGAGGGTCTCAGCAAATTGTTGAGGCTGGCCTCAAAGTTGCAGTCCTCCTGCTTCAATCTCCTGAGTTGCTGGGATTACAGGTGTGCACCACATCACCCAGTCCTGAAGGGTTTGTATTAGCAACTTTATCAACTTTGTTCTGGTTCCTGCATTTATCTGACAGGTTCAGGAGGGTCAGTGTCTCTGGGCATCTCTACTGAGATACTGAACAGAGGGCTGGAGATAGACAATCCTCTTTCCCAGGCCTGAGGCTCTGCTAATCAGAATGATACCAGCTGCCAGGCATATAAGTCCTGGAACCTTTGAGGCAAACCCAGCCACTTCTAACAAACCCCCATGTGTGACATTTCCCGCTAAGGCTCTTAGCTCCTCTTGGGAGCTCAGTGGGAAACTCTCAGGTCCTTTCCTAAACAAGCCATCCTATCAGCATTCCTCAGTACTGTGTGCATGGGAGGATCTCCTGGGCACTTTTCTAACATTCTTCTCTCTCCCAGGCCATGCTCCAGACCAACTGAATCCCACTCTCCAGGCCAGGGACCAGGCATTAGGACAAGATCCAACATCCCAAGTGATTGTAGTATGCAAAATAGGCCGAGAACCAACTCTCTTCCTGGAATTGCTCTGCTCTGGTGATAAAGTCACATTAGGGTGCAACTGGAGTCCTCAGAAGCCTACCAGAGAAGGAAGATGAGGGATCCCCAACAGCAGAATTTCTCCAGGTCATGAAGGCAGATATTCCTAGTCACCAAGGTGGGCTCACCTGGGCACTGGGGCCTGATACTGTCCTCATATACCCAATGGCTAGCAGTGGAGAGCCCAACTTACTTGAGGTGGAAGAAACTGACTTTCCAATGTCCACTAAGGAGCGGTGGATGGGCTTCTTGGTTTGGTGACGATGCTTCCTCAGGAGGACATAACTGACCCTTTCCCGGAGCTCTGGTCGCAGGAGCCCATCCTCAATCTGCTTCTCAATGACATCATCTGAGTGGGAAACGAACATGCCTGGTCCATGTGGGACAGAATGGACCCAAGGTGAGGGTCTTCAATTTCTCCTGTTATTAGTGGGACTGAAAGTGAGCTAAAGGTGACAGGGGATGTGGAAATTGTCCCAGCCTTGCCACTAACTGTGGAAACCTGGGCACATCACAAACAGTCTCTTCATGTACAAGAGCATGTGCCTGTCTCTGTGTTTGTGCATGTGTATATAGAAGCATCTATCTTTCTGTCAGTGTTATGAAAATCCCATGAAATAGAACATATGGAAGTGTCCCAGGAAGCACAAAGTACTATTATTAAATAGTTTTAGTCCTAAAATGGATTTTTTAAGAAAAGCATTTTGGGCAAAATACTTCTGGCAAAATCAAATGTGCTACAGCAAAACACATAGACATTTTAGGGAGGATAAGGCAAGCCACTTCTTCCTTCTGACACTCCTCTAAGTGGCAGCTAATTTCCTACAGATGAACAATGATCCATTTTACCCTGAAAAGAAACAGGTTGTCATGGCCATACTTGTCTGACCATGGTAGAAGTACTCTCTCTTATTGCTGCATTCCTGGACAGCATTTCAGAGGATGATCTTTTCCTCCCTGAGGGAGATATACATGGAGCTGAAACTTGGAGGAGCTGGGATGCTGACTGGGGGACATCACAGCCAAAGCTGGTCTCTGTAGAATCAGGCAGGTGTCAGGGATAAGCCAGTCACAAGACTTGAAGATGGGCACAAGGCAGGAAGAGCTGCCCTGGTTTGTAGGGACCCCAGGAGAGATGTTGTGGTGGCCCCCATCTCACCTATGATCTGTGGTAAGGAGCCGCTGTCCAGATCCAGCAGCACTGTCCCCGTCTGCAGGCAGGTACGGAGCTCGAAGAGGCTGTGCAGGGACAGCGTGGACACATGGGGCTTGCTCCAGCGTTCGCCTCCTTCCTCTACCTTTTCTTCAAACTTTATCCACCTGGAAGGGGTAAGGATGGGGCTCAGCATGGCCAGTCCCCCAGGAAGAGGCCCCACCTGGGTATCCCCAGGAGTATGTAGGTCTCTGGGCCCATGTTGTTGGGAGCACTGGCTGTAGACTCATGAATGGAGGCTCTCTTGGGGATCCCTTCACTGTCCCCACACCTCCTGATGCTGTCATGCTAAGGACAAGGTTGCATCCAGAGAATGACCTTGAATAAGCTTGAGGAATCTTTTGGGGGTAATGAAAGTGTTTTAAAAATTGAAATATGGTGATGACTGCACAACTCGACATTAACTAAAACTTATTTACCTATACACTTAAAATTTGATACATTTAGGTTATTTTATAACAATATTGTTAATTTTGTTTGTTTTTTAAATCTCAACTGGAACCTGTTTTACCCTAGGCAGGTCAGTGTGGCGTTCTGGGAGAAGGAAATTGTTCCTTGACAAAAGTATTTCCTTCTGGGTTCTGCTGCAGGGTCTGAGGTTTCCAAAATTTTTCATTCTGGGTTTTGGCTCTGAAAGTTCAGATTAAAGTCCAAATGTCACTTGGAGAAGGAAATAACTAACCAGGAATGCGTGCTTCCATGAAGACTGGAAATCACAAGTTCCATGGAGATGGTGGAGTGGGAAGACCCTGGAGAGCAGGTAGAGGCAGCACTTCCTGTCTTTCCCCATCAGAGGGCAGCTCTGGACAGCCTAGAGAACTGCCAAGGGATCTAGGTGTCCAGGCTACAGACTCCAATTAGCAGAAGATTCTATCTGCCCCAACTGAAATCTCAAAGGAGTATTTTTGGACCTTAACTATCTAGTTCTGAAGTTACTCAGAAAAAGTAAATGCCTGGGGAGGGTTGGGGAAAGTTTTAAAAAGACAAGAAATGGGGATGGGACATACCTTAGCAGATACAAAAACTTGCTGGTGAAAAGCATAAGTAACTAAACAATGTGATCCTAGGTCAAATATAGAAAAAGGGATGAAAGGAACAGTCTAGAAACAGGACTTGGGTTTAGATGAAGGAGTTGTTTACAAGTTGACCAGCCTAAAAATAAAAAAAATAATAAATCTCTCCTTTTCACTGAACAAAATCAAATTCTTCATTAATATTAAAATATAGAAATAAATGTATAAACAAAAACGTAGATGTACAAGAAGAGAGGGTTAGGAGAGCATTATATTCTTGGTAGATATTGTGGAAAAGACATTCTAAACAATATATAAAACCAAAAAGGAAAAATATTGACAGATTTGATTACATAAAAATAAAATAAATACAACCAAACTTCAATATAAAAAATAAGCTAGTTTGAAGAAAAAAAAATGCCCTGGGGAAAACATTTGTGTCAAACAGAACATCGAAAGACAATACCTAGAGGCTGGGGTTGTGGCTCAGTGGTAGAGTGCTCACCTAGCATGCACGAGACACTGGGTTTGATCCTCAACACCACATAAAAATAAAATAAAGATATAGTGTCCACCTAAAACTAAAAAATAAATATTAAAAAAAGACAATATCTAGTAGAGCATGGTGGCACATGCCTGTAATCCCAGCAGCTTGGGAGGCTGAGACAGGAGGGTTGTGAGTCCAAAGCCAAGCCTCCGCAACTGTGAGGCACTAAGCAACCCTGTCTCTCATAAAAATACAAAATAGGCCTGGGATGTGGCTCAGTGGTTGAGCACCCCTGAGTTCAATCCCCAGTATCAAAAAAAAAAAAAAAGACAATATCTATAATAGAGATCCTCCAAATTAATAAGAAAAACACAAATTATCCAATAAAAAGAAGGTGACCAAGAAACAAATGAAAAGATGTTCAACTTCACTAGTAATCAAGAGCTTCTAAATTATTACAAATGAACTAACATTCTTTCATTTCTCATAAGAATTAAAACAGAGAGAGAGATTTTTTTTTAATATTTATTTTTCGGTTCTTGGCGGACACAACATCTTTGTTTGTATGTGGTCCTGAGGGTTGAACCCAGGCTGCACGCATGCCAGGTGAATGCGCTACTGCTTGAGCCACATCCCCAGCCCCGGACAACTTCTTATGTTGGTGAACATATGAGGACAGGGCCACTCATGTGCTGCAGGTGTAATGGCACAGCCTTTTTATTTTATTTTATTTTGTTGTGCTGGGGATCGTGTTCAGCACCTCACACTAACCGGGGAACATCCCCAGCCCCTGGCATGGTCTTCTTGATGTGGGAAGCTTCTTTCCACTTTGTGTGCATGCCTTTTGACCCATCGGTTCTGTTTCCAGGAGATTATCACAGGACTTCAATTGCACATCTATATCCAGTAATATGCATACAAAGTGTTCACTGTAACTTTATCTGTTAGGAAGAAAATACTGGAAAAAACCTCTCTGCCCACCAGAACTTCAACTATTTGCATTGTGGTAGGCATATACCGAACATTAGCTCTACACACACACACACACACACACACACACACATACACACACACACACACACCAGTTTTTCAGCAGAAGCATGGTTCCATCAATTCCACACATCCATACTGCAGAATGCCCTCCAGAGGTAAATAAAAATCATGAGAGTGAATTATACATACTGATAGATGGGACATATCCACCCCATTTTATGAAAAAGAAAAACACACACACACACACACACACACGTCTGAAAATGCCTAGCAAAAGTTTTTGAAGGATCTATTACCCATAGTTACTTTTGAGCAAGGGAGTAGGCCTTTGAGGGGGCAGGATTTAAGTTAATTTGATCCTATTTGGCAATTAGTGTAGTAAGAGCCCAGTCTGTGGAGCAGCACTACCAGGTTTTGAATCCCAGCTCCATCAATTCCTAGAGTGGACCTTGAGTGAATTCCTTAATCTCTTATCACCTTTGTTTTCTTCAGGAATAATCGTGTACAGCAATCAGTGAAGTGCCAGCACATAAAATACACTCTGATAGTATTAGTTAATAAGTTAAAAATACAGAATTCAACTCTTGTGATTTCAAAAACAATAAAAAAGAAGAAAGTAAAATCATTCAAAGTGTTTCCAACCAGATGACATCATGGATGATATTTCTGACCACCATTCTAGATCTTTACATTAACTAACTTTACATTAATGGCATCACAAGGGCCATAGGGCATAGAAGTTAGTGAGCATTCTTTCATGTCCATAAATATACACATCATTTTAGAAGTCTTTTAAAATGTTCATGAGCCCATACATTTCATTAAAGTCTCTCAGATTCTATAATTTTCATTATTTTTTTCTTTTGTTTGTTACTTGAAAAACTACACATTTGTATTCTTTCATTTACAGTTGAACATCTTTTCCTTAGATTTCCTCTTCACATAATTGTATAAGTCCTATGCATTATCAGTATTTAATTCTTAATTGAATACAAATTATTTGAGACAAGTGAACCAGGAAGCTGGCAAGCCTTGGGAGAATTAGACACAAGATGGTAAGATTTGATAGGAGAGGGCTGAAATGTGAACACCTAAAACAGGACTGGAGACAGAGTTCCTTGGAGACTTCCAATTTGCAGCTGAGTTTTTTCAATGGAAAATCCATTTTGGGGAATATCATTTAAATTATGTTAGATCCAAGTTTGTATAGCATCAAAAAGTTTTATTTTGTATTAAGAGTTTTCAAGGAAGAGATCAGTAGACAAATCCAAATGTTTCAGTTGAGGGGATGCTCAACCTTTCTCCTATTCAGATTGGCCCCAAATTTGCTCAAAAATACATGAACATTTGATAATACTCCTAGGCCTTAGGTATGTAATAAATTTTGTATGTTCTTTCTGCTGTTAAAAAATATACAAGATAGCCAGTGTGGTGGGGCACGGCTGTAACCCCAGCAACTTGGGAGGCTGAGGCACAGAAGGATTGTGAGTTCAAAGCCAGCCTCAGCAGATTAGCAAGGCACTTAGCAAATCAGTGAGACTCTGCTTCTAAATAAAATATAAAAAAAGGCTGGAGACTTGGCTCAGTGGTTAAGGGTCCCTAGGTTTGATCCCTGGTACAAAAAAAAAAAAATACACAAGATAAATTATACTGTCAGCTTGTTGCCAAAGATGCTTCTGCTACTACTCTACATCCTTACTCCATCTACCAACTCCAGGGTGTTATGTGGCTCAGTGGGGCAACTTGGATTTGTTGCTGTCTACACTATCTCACAAATTTCCTATGCTGGACATCCTCAGCATCTCTCCCCTAACATCCATGCTTCGACTTTCTGCCTGTGCAAACTCAACTTCATCTGTAAGGAGTGGGTAAGAGCACACCATCTCTTTGAGGCCTCTTCTATTAACTCCAGATAGCAAAGATGAGGTACCTTCTCTGCTTCCCAGAACTTCAACTATTTGTATTGTTACCATACATTAACTCCATGCACACAGAGACAAGGGCACCAACCCACCTGAGCACAATCTGCTGAAAAACAAAGTTACCTGTCTCCATGGTCAAGGTATTGCCAGAATCCTACTACCAGAATCCTAAAAACTGGATTTTTAAAAATTCCAGGATACTAGAGAACTTCACCAGGACAACATCTCAGACCCTAAAATAACAATTAATTGTAGTCAATACTGCTTTCAGTTTTGGTATTTAACAAATACTAAATAGATATGAAGCCTCTTAAGGACAGGGACCACTGTTTTCCTCTCTGGTGTCCCCCAATTATTTCTCCTTAAATGCTTCCCCATACTGCCTAAGGGTTGTGAGACCTCTGTGATCACTTTGGGTAAAGTTTGGCCATGACAAAATGACTGAGAAAAACAAAACCGCTTGAAACTCAGGCTGTTTAGTATACTTTAAAATACTCAGAATGGTTGGGTTAGGGATGTGCTCAGTGGTGGAACGCTTGCCTAATATGCATGAGGCCCTTGGTTGGATCCCCAGCATTGCAAAAAAAGTCCTAAAATACTCAAATGGCATAAGCAAGAATCATCATAGCCTAGCAACATCAAGCACGTATGCACAAAGATGAGTGGGGCATGAGCAGCCTTCTGGTGGACATGTATACCTCCATCTATGAAATGGTCTTGTAGAAAAGCCAGGCTGGCTGGGCATGTTGTGTGGTGGTGCATGCCTATAATCTTAGCAACCAGAGAGGCTGAGGCAGGAGGATTGCAAGTTTGAGGCCAGTTTGGGTAACTTAATGAGAACCTTATCAACTTAGTTAGACCCTGTCTCAAAATAAAAAGGGGTAGGGATATAGCTCAGTGGTAACATGCTCATCCCCATTTCTTTATTCAATTTAGTACTGGTTCAATCCCCAGTACTAAAAGAAAAATCAAGTCAGACTGGAGTCAGACAAGCTTGGACCCAACCATGAATTTATAGGAAACACAAGGGGCAGAGGAGCATGTTAAACAACCTCACAGGTATGCAATGAACAAAATGTGGAAAACCAGACTGGACAAATGATGCAGTTCCTTTAATAACAAGTGCAAGTGGGGAAAAAAGGAAGGGGAAACTGTGGACTGAAAGTGGTTTAAGAGATATATTCCCCCAATGCAGTGGGTAGACTGATTGCATTTATGAAAAAATATGAAATGATCTGGGAAATATGGATATTGCCTGGATAATTTGGTGAAATTAAGAATTCCTATCATTTCTTTTTATATATGACAGTGTTATTATAAAAAGAAATAGGAGGCTGGGATTGTGGCTCAGTGGTAGAGCGCTCCCCTAGCACGGGCGGGACCTGGGTTCGATCCTCAGCACCACATAAAAATAAAGGCATTGTGTTGTATCCATCTACACCTAAAAAAATAAATATTAAAAAAATTAAAAAATGAAAAGAAATAGGCCTTATCTTTTAGAGACACACACTGAAGTATCTACAGATAGATTGATATGGTGTCTGAAAACTAGTTGGGGAAGGGAATAGAGGGATAAGATTGACCCTGAGTCAGCTGGTAACTGTTGAAGCTGGGTGATGAACTTTCTACTGCATTTTGCTTTTGTAGAAATTTGAATTTTCCATAATAAAATGTTCAAACCATTCTAAACTGAATAAAGAAATGGGCTCTTTAAAAAGTCTCTGGTCAAAAACAGGCTTAGAAACTCATGGAAGGCTGATAAAATGGTTAATGTAATCCCAAACAACTCATTGCAAAGTGACCTTTATACCATAGTTGGCTTCAATATGTGGGGAATTAGAGTTAGAAAAGCAGGTCAAGTGGAAAGAAAAGTCTCTGGGTTGGAAAAAGACATTTAGGGACTTCGCTCAGGTCTGGGCAGCCGGGTAGACTCCGCCTGTGCATTTGCCAGGGGCAGCACCAGGTGCCCCTTTCTCGTCTTGGATGGAGCTGAACAGAACCTTGAAAAGTCACATGTCACAGAAGGCTGTTATCTGTCACGCAGAGGGGGTCCAGAACTGAGGCCTTTTCTATACCTAGTAACTTGGCCATAGAGACAATTAGAGGTCACCGCTGTTCTGTTAATAAAAAGAGCAGAAGAAAACATCATGGGGTGAGCCACCCAGGACAGCCAGAGCTTCCAACACTCAAAACACAGACTGTGAGAACAGGAGGCTGTCTGCTTCAAGGAAGATATGGAAAGGGCTAAACACCAGGAGACCTGAATTCTAGTCCCCCCCACCCACCACCTCAGGTGGAGACCTGCCTGGCTACAGTAAGTATCAGCGGTTCTCAACCTTGGTTATATTAGGATCATCTGACAGCTTTTTACAGATTTCCAAATCCAGACTGAAACTCAGTCTAATTACACTAGAATCTCAGGGAGCAGAGAATCAGACATCAGTAGTTCTTTGAGAAGGAAATAAAATGATCTGGCATTAGGTGGATTTGAGTAAATCTGCAGATAATAGATACCTATTGTGATCAGAGATAAGGTACTTTCTTTCTATACCTATTTTTATATCATTATTATTAAATTGTGTCCTGGTTAGTTTGTCAAAATAAACAAAAATGCAACATTTAATGTTAAGGCCGTGTTGTCTCAAACATTTGTTTGAAGAATTATATTTGTGTGACTTTGTTTCTTTCATGAAGTTAAGTTTATTCACCCCAAATTTGCAAAGTGCACACCCACACTGTGGCCATTACCAATGTGGCCTTAGACTTGATTCTGTACAGACCATTCTGTAGCTCTCCCACTCCATCCCATCACTCATCACCATCACCCAAAAGCCTGATTCCCATGTATGGTTACAAAGCATCAAGACATGTTTTTGCTTTCTGCCTAAGGCCTGTTGTAAAAATGTTGTGACTTTAACAGATCCATTTTTATAAGTAATATGAATGTGAGTTTTTCTCCATTATCCAGCAAAGCTATTTTACTTCACAGGTAAGTCATATCAGGACTCTGAATTACTCAGCAGAAAATGAAAACTCATGTTAATTCACTTATGATCCAATTAAATTTTTTTCTAGGGATGTCTGAGGAAACATCAGGTACTCTCTAGTGTCTGTCTTTGAAATAGTTACCAAGAAATGATCTATGGAAGAAATTTTTATTTTCAAAAGGGGAACACCTAAACAAATTCTGGCCCATTTTTACAATTTACTTGGTAAATCCATACTGGATAAAAGCACATACATGAAAATATGCATGTGAGATAATGTAACAAGTTGTTTCCACAAGTGTTAAGTGTTAAGCTACAAATATGGTGTATATATTCACGAGCCAAACTTAGTAGTGAATCTGAAAATTATAACATATAAAAGACCAGGTATCCATAGAGCTGACGTCAACACACATAAGAAATTTAGAAAGTACCAAGAAGGGGCAAGACCTCACAGGCCTATTGAGGTATTCACCCTAGTCTAGACTCAGAAATTTGTCTTTTTAGCCAGGTGCAGTGGCACACGCCTTAATCCCAGAGCTTGGAAGGCTGAGACAGGAGAATCATGAGTTCAAAGCCAGCCTCAGCAACAGTGAGGCGCTAAGCAACTCAGTGAGACCCTGTCTCTAAATAAAATACAAAATAGGGCTGGGGATGTGGCTCAGTGATTGAGTACCCCTGAGTTCAATCCCTGGTACCCCCACTTCCCTGCCAAAAAAAAGAAAGAAAGAAATTTGTCTTTTTAGTGTCCCAGAGATGATGAGGTCCAGACAGGATGACTAATGATAACCAAATTCACGAGGGCTGCTAGATAAACCTAAAGGCCAACTTATTTTATTTAAAATGAGATTTATAACAATTTTAGAGGCCAGCTACTCCTCTAGCCCTTGCATTCTCTTCTTATAGGCTGATGCACAGGGAAAGCTAAATTATCATCAGTAAGTCCCCTAGTATCAGAATGAGGCACATTAACTAAGTGAGTCAAATGTGTAAGACTTAGAATAAGATGTCTGGAAGCCTCCATCTCTGAAGATGAGATATGTCTGAGACCTGGACCAGAAAGATGGGGCCTTCTATCTTTGACTGTTCTGGAAAGAACCCACTCTCTCCCATGGCTGAACAACTCCCTGTGATTGAAATCCTCTCCTTTTGCTGCCCAAGAGCTTTGGCTAAGGGCCTTGGTGAAGCAGGGAGTTCAGGACTTCCTGGAGAACCACCCCATCCCAGAGAGGGAGTAACTGCCGCCATGCATCTGGCAAGGTGGGGCAGAGGTATACATTCCAGGAACTGTGGTGAGTGGAGAGGGTTGGCCTCTGCTCCAAAGCCCACCATCAGGTGAAAAGTCCATGATGCCTTCATTCAGAAGGGAGGGGATCTCACAGCTAAATGAGTGTCATCAGACAAAGCTACTGGCAAATCCTGAACTGGCTCCTTCAGGGAAAGTCTTCTGGAACCAAACCTCTCTAAGGGCCCCTTGTCTGTGTCTAGGAGGTAGCTGTAGTTACCCCATGGGAACAGTGTTCACAGGCTCGTCAGTCTCCCTCAGTGTCTGCTGGAACCTTCTCTTCACTGCTGTCAGGAGAGGCCTGCTCTTCCACTAGGTCTTCTCTCTTCCACCTCTGCTATTTAGGTCCTAGTCCAAGGCTACTTCTTTCATGATGAGGCCTCCCCAGGGGCCCAGGTTTCAGAGCTTGCTTCTTCCTTTGTCTGCCATTGCTCTATGTGTCATTTATCACATAGCATTACTAATAATGAAAATGACAGAGGGTGGGCTCTCTATCTTAGACTAATGGCTAAAACTTACTGAGCACTTTCTAGGTTCTAGGTGTATGCTAAGTGCTTTACATGTATTATTTCATGAAATCCTCAAATCTATCCCATGTTCTCATTGTACAGATGAGGAGACTGAGACTCTTAGAGATGAGAAGCCTGCCTAAGGTTATGAAATTTATAAGAGACAGGGTTTGAGGGCAAGGCCTTTGAGCCTGTGTTCTCAAAGGCCTTTGAGCCAGTATTGACTCAAGTTTTACTGCGTCTGAGTACACACCTGCCTTTTAAAATATCTCAGGGGTTGGAAACCATGCCTACTTGGCTACAAGCACCCACAGCCTGTTTTTGTATGTCTAGATGGCTAGGGAACTCTTTGACATACTTACTGGTTGTTAAAAAGAGGAAAATGGAAGGGAGAAGAGGTACAGGAGGAGATCATTTGTGAGAAAAAAAAAAAAAAATCTACCTGGCCCTCAATAAAAAAATATCTGTACTAAATCATTAGTACTTTTTAAACAGAGTCCCTTTAAAAGGTATACTCACACATTGATGGTGGGACTGCAAATTGGTACAACCACTCTGGAAAGTATAGAGATTGTTCAGGAATGGAACCACCATTTGACTCAATTTATACCCAAAAGACTTAAAATCAGCATACTACAGTGACACAGCACATCAATATTTATAGCAGCTCAAGTCACAACAGCTAAACTATGGAACTAACCTAGGTGCCCTTCAACAGAAGAATGAATAAAGCAAATGTGATATATATACACAATGGACTATTACTCAGCCATAATGAATCATGAAATTATGACATTTGCCAATAAATGGATGGAACTGGAGACTATCATGCCAAGTGAAATAAGCCAATCCCCCAAAAACAAAGACCAAATGTTCTCTCTGATATATGGATGCTAACACACAATAAGAGGGAGAGGAGGGAAGATAGAAGTTCATTGGATTAGACAAAGGGGAATGAAGGGAAGGAAGAGGGAATGGAAACAGGAAAGATAGTAGAATGAATCAGAAACAACTTTCCTATGTTCATATATAATACACAACCAGTGTAACTCTACATCGTGTACAACCACAAAAATGGGAAGTTATACTCCATGTATATGTCAAAATATACTCTACTGCCATATATATATATATATAACAAATAAAAAAGAAAACAATTAAAAGCCCCAATGTCCCTGATTTTCTGATAAGTTATTTTCTGCAACTGAATTTCCTCATGCTGAGAGTGGAAACTGAGCAACTGGCCCCAACGCCTGGGAAGGTGCCCGCAAGGTTTGAAAAACTGAAATTATGCCATCCCTCTGGCTAGCATAGCCTGGATAAATCTATACATACATATTTCCTGACTTTTAATCCTATAAATTGCCTTCTGGGGCGAAGGTCACCATGGCGGCGGCCTTGGCTCGGCTCCGGCTGCGATCCGTCAAGCAGGTTCGGGTTCAGTTTTGCCCCTTCGAGAAAAACGTGGAGTCGACGAGAACCTTTCTCCAAGCGGTGAGCAGCGAGAAGGTCCGCGCCACCAATCTCAACTGCATGGTTATTGCAGACGTGAGGCATGACGGCTCCGAGCCCTGCGTGGACGTGCTGTTCGGAGACGGGCATCGCCTGATAATGCGTGGCGCTCAACTCACCGCTCAGGAAATGTTCATCGCTTTCGCTTCCCACGTTCGGGCCAGGAACCCAGCGGGGAGCCGGGACAAACCTGGCGCTGGTACTGAACAGTGACATAGCGAAAGAAACCAACAAGCAGATTTTGACTTGGGACAAGGACACTTAAGTGCGACTTCATCATTCAAGTCACTATCTGGAGGGTGCCACGGAGCAGGGTGGGATGGGAGAGCTTTGCCACTACAATGGTTGGGGGGGGGGCAAGAGAAGATAGGGGTGAGAAGAGGTTTAAATGAACTTGAATTTTTTTCTTTCTTACCCTCACTCACAGCTTAACCCTTTTTAATATGGCTTCTTACATCACTCAAAATACCGTTTGTTCTTGTTTACCAAACGTGCTATTTCCTCAATCCTCAGCTCTCTATCTCATTAGCTTTTGTCACTCTTAATTCACCTTCTCGTGGTACCCCTGCCCCTCTTGGATTTTTCTTGCTTCTTAAACATAAAGGCATACTGCCCTCATCTTTTTTTTCTTCTTTGTGTTCTTCCTAGGGCAACCCATCCCCTGTCATAACTTGAACTATCCTCTCTGGAGTAAAACCCTACGTTTCTGTTTCGTTCAAATCCCAATTACTGCACTTTATTCAGGTTACTTACTACCAGCTTCTTCCAATTGCCATCAACATTCTTTGTCTAAAACAGTATTAATTCCAGGAGGTGGTACAGACCTGTAACCCCAGTGATTCTGGAGGCTGAGGCAGGAGGATCACAAGTTCTAGGCCAGCCTCAGCAATTTAGTGAGACCCTTCTCAAAAAAATAAATAAATAAATAAAAATACGAAGGACTAGGATGCAGCTTAGTGGTAGAGTGCCCCTGGGTTCAATCTCTAGTACCAGAAATAAATAATTAAAAAGTTCTTGATGGTTGGGGTTGTGGCTCAGTGGTAGAGGGCTAGCCTAGCATGTGTGAGGCACTGGGTTCAATCCTCAGTACCACATACAAATAAAAGTCATTGTGTCCATATACAACTAAAAAATATTTTTTAAAAAAGCTCTTGAGGGGCTGGGGTTGTGGCTCAGTGGTAGAACACTCACCTAGCATATGTGAAATAAATAAAACAAAGGTATTGTGTCCAGCTACAACTAAAAAATATTGAAGAAAAAAGGTCTTGTATCACTATTGCATTCTCCTGCCTGGTCTATATTAATCACTTTTGTGGCTAATTTGATTCTCCCAAAGCACATGACTGCTTAGTGCTCACCACTACCTTCAATAAAGAGTACCTGAAGTAGTTTTTCATACTGGATTAACCCCCATTAGTGTGCATAATGAAATCAATTTAGGGAATTACATCAGTCTTTTTTTTTTAAAGTGGAATAAAATTTTTAAATGTAAAAAAAAAAAAATCCTATAAATTGTAACATTTCCACAGGATGGTGAAGGCAGATTAACTGCCTTCCCAGTTTGAACCAAACTGTGATTAAATTCATTTTCTCCTTCTTATGTAATTTTTTATTCTGATGTGGACAAATCAGTTCATGGGAAGGAACCCTAGTAGGGCCTCTGGCCAGGGATGCCAGGAACACTTTGAGAACAAATTCCTACCTTACTGATTTTAATTCTTCTATAGGACCTAATACAACATTCCCTCATTTGTTTTCAGAATGAAAGAAGAGCAGTACAGATAAGACAAACTTTCCAAAGTTCTATCAGACCCACAGGTAGAGCTTCTACCTTTCCACTGCTCTGGGATTAATAGAGTACTGCCAAGACATCAGATCTCCATAGACAAATACAGGGTGTGATTCCGCCAAGAGCTGGATGAATTTGCAAAATTCCACCACCTGAACTCTCAAGAGCAACTTGAAGCATCCTGAAAGTCCTGGTTGGCATTCGATGCATTCACTGTGGTGAAAAAATTGGTCATATTAAGTGCATATCTTTACTACTAAGTTTTAAAGGTCTATTTGAGGTATATTCTCTGCCTATCATCCATGGAGATGTTTTTCCCAGGATATAGATAGTCCTTCCCATAACCTCCCATAATTTTAATCTGGGCCACAGTGATGGGACAGTCAAAGTTGGGCAGATCAATCTCTGAAGAATTTGGAATTGGGAATAAGGAACAGGCATCCACTGTGGGAGGATCCCTTGAGTAGATGTAAACATGGAGGCTGAGGCTGGCCAAAGACAGAAGAAACCAGCAGCAGAGGATAAACAAAAAGTCCTGAGAGAAGTAGAGAAAGAGGGCAGGCACTGGAGAGATCACTGCCCCTGAGTGCCATGAGGTTACTCCAGCATAAGTTAGCTGTGTGGGAGTCAGTTACTTGCAGCCTAAAATGTCCTAACAATGACAGTGACATTGCTCTCCTCCTTGAGCATCACTCACGGTTTCTATGAGATCACTTGAGTTTAGCTACAGGAACTAAGACATGGGCATCAAGACAGGAACATTTGACTTGAGTATAAAATACTGTTGCTGAAGGATTTTCAGGGGACTGTTTCTCTGGCCTCTGCTATGTGACAATTCTAAATCTGATAAGGTGGGAGACACCGGCACCCAAATCAGTGTGTAGGCGTTGTTTTGATCCTAAGTTGTACGAACCAACAGCACAAAGATATTTTTGAGACAGCAAGAGAAATTTGGTTCTAGTCTAGATATCCACACACATTAAAGAATTATTCTCAATTTTGTTAGGAGAGATAATGGCATTGTGGTTATATTTATATCAGAAGTCTGATTTTTATAGAGATATATACTGAAATGTTCACAATGCCTGGGATTATCTTTAAAATGCTCTAGCAAAATAAAGCAACAAAACTAAATTCCTAAGAGCAAACAAAAAAGGTAGTGGAGATGAATAAATATTAATCACTAATAAAGCTGAGTGATAAATACATGAGGATTTATTATATTATTCTCTCTACTTTTTGTGTTTGAGATGTTCCATAAAAAGAGATATGTAGATATGGCTTTGGATGGATGGATGGATGGATGGATGGATGGATGGATGGATAGATAGATAGATAGATAGATAAAAAATAGGCAAGAAAATTAAATGGAGGTTTTGGCATGCAAGTGGTCTGATGGTAGGGTTCCTCCCCTCAGGACAACTGCCACTGAAGGAACTGTCCAAGTATGCCTCTGGTTGTGTCATCCTCCTGCTAGCCACCCTCCAGGGTTTCTGAAGAGCTGCCAGTCACACTTTATCTAGGATGAAGATGTGAATGGTCTAGTCTCTCCTCACTTAATTAGACTTCCTATAACACTTACTTGCCAACTAATTCAATCTTACCATACTGAGCAACCATGTGTGGCCTGTGTCACTGCTTGGCTGTCACCTTAGGCATGGACTGGTGCTTCCCCAGCCTGTCTGCAGGACTTTGGATTCCTCTTGTGTGGCCCTGTCTTAAGCTCTGCTAACTGTATGTGATCACTAAGTCCCTGGGGGAACAAGAGTGCCTTGATAACCCCTATTCTGTGTGCACACAGCTAGCAGGTGAGGGCCCTGGCTGGAACCCAGGGCCTCTCAGGCCACAGGCATTCTTTTACCTGGGATTTGATCCAAGTTCAGATTTTTTTTTTCTTCTTCCCTTCATCCTCTTTTCTTTCTCACCAGGGATTGAACCCAGGGGCACTTAACCACTGAGCCACATCCTAACCCTTTTTTATTTTTTATTTTGAGACAGGGCCTCACTAAATTGCTGAGACTGGCTTTTAACTTTCAATCCTCCTGCCTCAGCCTCCTGAGCCGCTGGGATTAACAGGCATGCACCACTGTGCTCGGCTCAGATTTATTTTTTAAAATCCCTGCTAGCCTAGCATAAGCCTCAGGTGTTAGTGTTTAGTGAAGAAAGAGGGAAGGAACCAAGTTAGATATTGGATATAAAAGCAGCTTGGTTATGGCAAATAGCATGGTAATTCAGACCAGTAGGTCAGCCGAAGATGGAAATCAAGTAGCCTTCAAAAGGCTTTCATCTGACTGCAAATCTTCATGCATAACTCCGTTACAATGAAACCAGACAGCCATGGCCATGGGGCTGGACCTGCTTCCCTGGCTCAGGTATACCAGCAATCCATCTGCTCTTCTACTTCCCTCTCCTCAAAGCAAAGTGTCTAGCCCACAGTTCTCTCAACTCACTGCAAGGAGCCCCTCCACCTGCTCCCAGGACCTGACTCCATCCAGTAGCCCTTTTAAACAACTCTCTTCTGGTCTCTTCCCATCAGCATTAAGTATGTTCAAATCTAACATCCCCTAAAAAACAAACAAACAAACAAACCTCTCTTGAGCTCATGCTTATGTCTCCAGAGACTTCTTTTGTTCCTGCCCTTCACAGACAGACATCTTGGCAGAACTGTCTAGCTGAACCACCTTCTCCTTCTGTCTCTCTTCTCAACCCACTGCTGTCTGGCTTTTGCCACCTGAGACTGCTCTCCATGCTCTACCCTCTGTATACTCTACAGTTCCTCCCCTCCTTGTGGGCCCCTCTTTCCATTTTGAATATCTCACTGCCCTTGGTTTTCAAGAGAAAGCCCCTACTCTTTCCCCTTCTAGCTCTCAGTTTTCTCCCTCTCAGGCTTCATTCTCTTTCTCTACCCATCCTGAAAGTCTGGGGCTCTGTCCTGGGCTCTCTTGTCACTTCACAGACCCTGGGGGTAGCCCTAGACTTTTCTATGATTTGATTTCCATCTAGATCTGATGCTTCCCAGTTCTCTGCCTCTGTACTGAACTCCAGACCTCGATGTCCATATGATGACCTGCTAGACAACTCCATTTAGAGTTTCCTCAAATATAACTTACACAAGATAGAACTCATCATCAACCAGGCCCCCAAACAAACAAAACTGCCCAACACGTTAAAACCTTACTACTCTTTATGTTTCCTAAACTACTACCAGGAGGTATCCATTTGCTCAGACTGAAAATCTGGGCATTTCCCTTGACTATCCTTCTCCCTCATATGCCACATGTCACCAAGTCCTTCCAACACTATGTTTCAAGTTCTATCTCAAGTACATCCCTTCTCTCTATCCCCATTGCCAACATGGGGTCCAGGGTTTCATTATCTCTTCCCTGGATCAGCCTCCTAGCCAAGTCTTGCTTCCTTTTACCATTCTCCACACTAAAGTCAGATAATCTCTCTCACATACATACGCAATTCTGCCCCTTTCCTAACTAAAACCCATCAGTGGCCCTCTAAGTCTCTCAGCTTCAAGTTCAAACTCCACAGCATGGTGTGCATAGGACTTGCATGATCAGTCTCTGCCCCTTGTTTTCTAGTCCAGCCACAGGGAACTTCTGTCTATTCCTCTATGTGTCTGCTTATCCTGGCCTAGGAGCCTCTTCCCCTTTTGCTGACCTCTCTTACCTAACTCTGATCCATCCTTAAGTTCTCAGTGGGAACACCTCTTCCTCCCAGAAGCCTTCCTCAGCCCTTCCTGCTTGAGTTAGATGTACCTATGCTGTGCATTCACAGCACACACACACCCCCCCCACTTACCAGAACCTACTTATTTCCCTGGGTATCCAAAAGAGTCCAAAAGAGCAAGGCTGGCATTGCCCTGGCCATTTTTCTTTCTCTAGCATCTGGCCCAGGGCTTGCAGATAGTAAGCACTTAGTAAACATTACCCAAATGAATGAACAAAGTTTGTTGACTTCTGCACTGGGAGCTCTCAGCTGTCTGCTCTGCTTTAATGTAGGGCCCTATAAGGTTGATTATGGAGCAGGTGGTGGGGTGAGACACTGGAAGGCAGGAGATGCATTCTGCCTCACACTGAGAGGGAAAAATGATCCTAAGAGGGCATTACACAAGATCTTGAATGGGAACAGATTCAGAGTTGAGACAGGAAGTACAGGCTTTCTCCTCTATCCTGTATGGAGTGAAAAAGCATCTCTGCCTACGTGTGGAGAACCATACAGGGCTTTTGAAAATGTACTGCTCTGGTTTGGCCCAACTAAGCTGACCCACTTCTCATGCACTTCTTTCTGCTCTTTTGTTGTCATTGTAGAATGTTCTCAGTACTTATGTATCTCATAAGAGCCTTCTGGCAAGTTCACACTCTTGGTCTGCTCAGAGCTAAGGCCAGAACAGCTTGGATTTGGAATTTGCTTTCAGAGCTCTTAGAAGGCTTTAAGCTCTGGTTATTTCTGAGTAACCCCAAAGGGCCCTCCATACTTGGGTGGGTTCCAACCCCTCCCCATCCCTCCCCTTACAATCAGGCAGAGGTGGGCTTGATAGAGGAAGGAATTCTGGGCAAATTGTTTACTCAGGGTGAGGACTTCACCCCCACCCCACCTGATCCAGCCCTCCCTTTAGGCAAGGTCATTATCAGCAAAAGGCAAGCTGCATTTCTCTCATGGGAATGCTAAAGAGAGAGTTAATAAAAATCTATCTTATTAACAGCCTGACCTACCAGCATTGATCACATTAGAAATGACGCGGCACACACAGTCCCCATTATGTGCACGGGGCAAGGCTCAGCCGAGCTCAAAAAGCCACTTAAACCCATGCAGGAGTGACTCCTTCAAGGGCCTGAAACATCCCCCAAACTAATAACCCCGACAAAGCACCGCCAGGGAAAATTCCTTGCGGATTTGAGATTTTCACTCTTTTAATCTCCTAACTCAATAAAGCAAACACTCCCTGCAACAAATTAAATACTTTTATTAAAGGGTTCCCTCCCCCACTCTCTTTGATGTGGATATTGTAGGACCCTGAGAGTCTTCGTGGGGGGATGTCTCCCACTCTCCATCATTGTCCTCTGTTACTTCAAGGAGGCCCAGAATTGACTAGAATTTTCTAATTCTTGGATTCTGCAAACTTCTGAGAACTCTGGCTTCCCAGAGGTGGGTCCCAGAGTCTGCTAGCTCAGGGAAATGCTTCCCATTCTTTTGATAGTGTGATAGGCTCCAAATAGGTCTGACTCAAGCCCCTCTTCTCTCACAGTTTTCCGGGAGGAGGACCCAGACAAGTGGTCCAGGCCACAGTGGGCCTTTTAGCCAATGGTCAAATCCTTCTGACTTCACTGGGGGTTTGCTGGTCATACCTTGAAAAGTTAGCTGGAGAGATGATTACAGGAGGATGGGGCAGAAGTAGAGAAAGGGAGTCAGGTCTGGAGGCCCTCAGGTGTTCTCCTCCACTGCCTCCAAGTTGGCCCTCAGCCAGTCCCCTCTGGGATCTGCCTGGAATTGTTTTCAGCCATTTGTACTTCTGGTCACCACTCTCTTTTCAGCATGGGTTTGAGCCAGCTATATTGAGGCCCTTCCAGGGTCTCCTCAGATGCTGTCCTCAGAAAGTTTGCCTTGCAGAAAAACCTACCACCTTGCAGATGGTACCTGCCAGAACACTTTACAGTTTAAGAGGAGCCTCTTAGAACATTTTCTTCTACAGTTTATATCAGTTTCAATGCTTGGTCTGTGGTGCTGGGGGCACTATGCATCCAAACAGGAAGAATAGAAACAGGCAACAATAGGGTCTCTGAGGGCCCTGAAGCCTTCTCAGCAAGGGCTCATGGGTATGTGATAGTCCCACATAGTGGGTGTGATCCTTTCGGGCAATTATTCCGGGGGTGGGGGATGTTCTGAGTGTAGAGCTTGCCCAGGGTGGGGAGAAGGCACCGTCTATTTTCTAGACCTCTGAAAGACACTTTTCTCACTCTGCACACACTTTGAGCAGAAGAGACACATGCACAGGGCTTCAGGCTTTGGCCCCAGGCCCTCACAGCCACAATAATCTAGGTTGGGCACTGGTCATTTGAAATATCCTGCCCCCTCTTGTCAACTCTGGATAGATGGAGTTCTAGGGTTGCTGGGCTTAGCAGCTGTTCCCATTTATCTCTAACTCTAATATTAAATTGCCTTTAGACCTGCCTTTAGTCCTCCTCTGAAGTCAAAATAGAATCCCTAGAAGTTGGAGAGGGGCAGGGAAGTGGCTGAGAAAATAAGGAAAACCCAACAAAGTGTCTAAGCCCTCAAGCCGGGGAGTCAGACAGGCCTGGGCTAGAATCCAGACTCAGCCACCTGTGTGCTCTGACCCTTGGCAAGCTGCTTGTCCTTCTTCACCCCCGGATCCTATCAATAAAACAGGAAATAGTTTCCATTTCATCAGGGTCACTGGTGTAGCTTGAATGAGATGAGACTGTGAATCACTCAGCAGGTAGAGTTCAATGAATAGGCTCCTGGTACTGCACACAGGGCTGGGCCCAGCTGTGGAGCAGGGATTCATTCCTCCCGAGGCCTGTGGGGACTTGCTAGTCCAGTGTGGCCTTTTTCCAGTTGCCCCAGGGAATCCCAAGGATGTTGAAATCTGCTGCTTCTCACTGCACAGCAACTGCCCAGGCCACTGAGGAAGGTGGGTGAGGGAGGAGCCCAGGCTACAGTTGGAGAAAGCTGTCAGGCCCTGGGTATCACGGTGGCCGCCACACAAAGAGGCCCTGGGTATCATGGTGGCCGCCACACAAAGCCAGTCCTGGGCACAGCTGGGAGCTAGTTCATGCATTCTCAACAGGGCACTATTGCCTTCCAGGAGGGAAAAACCGGTTTTTAAGAGAATGAAAAAAAAAATGGTAGCTGACACTAACCATTAGTGATTTGCAGTACTCCAGAGCTCAAATATGACCAACATTATTCCTTAATATTTAATGTCTCTCATTAGAATAAACTAAAGTTTAATTCATAAAGTTAATTAAAATTATTTTCCATCCTGGGGGAGGAGGGGCATATTCAGACACACACACACACACACACACACACACACACGATTGAAAAACATCAGGACAGACTATCTTTCAGACCCTCTTCACATTCCTCCCATTGTCCCTCCTGCTGCTCTTATCATTTCCTTCCTTTTTCTTGGGCTTTTTGGAGTATGTGACACTGTTGACCAGGCCAGTTCAATTCAGGGGCCACTCAGTGGCAGGCACCAGAGACATGGGCAGCACTAACCACTCCTTACTCTGACCCTCCCTCAGCTCCTGTGACTCCACCAAGCACTTCCCCTCCAGCCTTCCAGGTCTCCTATTCTCTCTCCTTCCCCTGTATCTAAAGCTCTTTCTGCACCCCCTCTTTCCTCATGGCTCCACCTCTGAAGCTCATTCTACTTGTTCAGCCAAAAATGCTATACCACATCTTTTTTTTATTTTCCCCAGCAGCCCACTAGACCTTTCCATCTGGATTTTCCCTGCCACTCACAGCGATTCCATCATCCCAATAAATGAACTCTTCACAGTACCTGTGAGGTTTTGGGTACCCTGGTGCCCCTACTCCAGTATGGGTCCCATTCCCACAAGAACCTCTAGAGGCTCTGGCCTATAGAAACAGTTTATTGCTGGAGGAAAGAAAGGTCAGAATTTTTGCAGCCAGTACCCACCACACCCCCAGCTCCTACTTTACAAAATGAATTTTACAATCATTCTGTGCATAGCACACATTCTCCTTCCTCCAGGAAGCCCCCGCCCCACCCCCACCACAGTTGCTTGGTAGTTTCCCTTCTGCAGCATATACTTTCAGCCATTTGATATTACCATTAAAGAATATATGTTCTTTTATTATTCTTTCAAGGTCTCATGGGTGACTGTCCTATCTTCCCGCTTTTTATTTCTTTAAGGATAAAAACAAGTTTCTGTTTGCTCTTTAATATCCAATACAATTGTGGACCCAAAGGATGAAAGGCAAGAGAGTATGTGTGGTCCAGAAAGTTCCCTGGCAGACTCAAGATGCAAGGTGTTACTCCCACTGGGAGGGTCAGCCCAACTGGGTCCCTGGGGAATACTGCAGTGGGAAGCCACCCTCTATTTCCCTCCTGGGGCTCCACCTCACCTGGCTGACTCCTTCCACTCCATCTGGTCCCCGTCATGTTGCAGAGTGTCCATCTCTGTGAAGAGAGTGGGGTTGGGAGCCTCATCTTCCTCCCCCAGGATGTCCTGGAGCTGCTCAGCAGCTGGAGACCCTGAAAAGGAAGGGTGGGAGGGTGTGCTGAGTGCCCTGTGGAAGGCAGGAGGGCTACAAGACCAACAGAAATGGGGCAAGAGGGCTGGGTTGAGGCTCAGCGGTAGACACTTGCCTAGCATGTGTGAGGCACTGGGTTCAATCCTCAGCACCACATAAAAACAAACAAATAAAATAAAGATATTGTATTCATCTACAACTAAAAAAATGATAAAAAAAGAAATGGGGCAGGAGTCAAAGGAAAAGGAAAAGTATGTCCTGATTTAGTAAAACTAAGTCTAGCTTCTGGATGAAGCTGAATTCACATTACTTTGGTTGGATGTGGGTAAGATAAGGATTTGGTCTGTATTTAGACTCAAGAGTCTGGTGGTTGAACAGTGGAGAAGGATGGAAAATAGCCAAAGTCAGGACAGCAGCAAGAACCAAGAACAGAATAGAAAAGTGAAATATGCTGTAACCCAACTTGATCCTAACAAACCCAGGAGGGTCCTTTTTTTCCAAAACTGACTGGTTTGACTAACTCTTTCAGGAGCTGACTACCTCCTGGAAGGTGATCATTAAGAGGTAGTTAGCTATGCAAAAGAACATGTTTGCACCAATGTGCCACGTGGGCCACTTTCTTCATTGGCAAGGTGGGCGTGTTCTTGAGTGCCCAGCCTGACCCCCAATGGATCACTGGAAATTGCCATCTGAGTGTCTCCTCAAATCTCAGTGACCTATACTGAACATGCACCCTTCCCAAACATTCCTTCCTTCCTTCCTTCCTTCCTTCCTTCCTTCCTTCCTTCCTTCCAGTGGCAGAAACAGATAATAAATAAGTAAACAAACCCATAAATGACCTTTTCAGATAATAATACATGTTCTGAAAAACAAAACATGACCAGGGAAGCTACAGGAGATAGAAAGATCATGAAAGGCATTCGAATTGTGATTTAAAAGATGAAAGTGAGCCACTTCCACACATCTGGAAGAAGAGCATTCTGGATGTTCCAGACACCCTGAGATAGGAATGTGCCAGTCTGTGTGGCTGGAACACGGTGAGCAAGTGGGAGAGAAGAATAGCAAGTGAGAGAGAAGAATAGCATGATGTGGAAGTGGTGAGCAATGCCTTGGCTAAAGGCATCTCTGTCCCCTCCAATGCACAGGCTAGATACCCTAGGGTTCTCATCACCTCACCTGTCTTTCCCTTATCTCCACTTCCACATTAGAATTTTCAAGATACATCCACTCCTCCTCAACCCCATTGACCTGTCCTGATCCAATCTCCCATCAACTGCCTCCCAACCTCATCACCCTCTCCTTCCTTCCAGTCTCTCATACCCTCAGTCTATCATTCCATTCTGCCCTCACTCATTTCTCAGCAGGCCCCCCATGGTCAGTAATTTCAACTATTCTCTCATCATGTCTTTCACTTGATTCCTTCTTGACTTGCTGATAAAACCAGCCAGTCAAGGCCCAAACAAGAATTCATTGACCTGTTCTTCTCTGCAAAGGTGTCTGAGGTTTCCAGGGGGAGGCAAAGTGCACAATGGACTTCTAATCTATGCAGACCTGGGCACGAATCTCAGAGTTGTCACTTATTCATGGGTAAATTCAGTCTAAGTGAACAGGGTTGTGGGGAGGAGGAAATCATTTAAGGAGAATAAAATACCTGACACAGGGCTTAAGATGAAAAAGATGAAAGTGAGCCACTTTCACAGGTGCTTACCTCCCCTCACTGCCAATCCCAGACCTCAGGTACATGAGCCCTGCTATAGAAACCACTCAACAGTGCAAATGGAGAGGTCTACCCTCAGCAGGTCTCAAGTGCAGCCACCTCCCACTCATCCCCATCAGTTCCCCTCCCTGTACCCTTCTTACCCTCGATGCCATTCCTAACCTTTGCTCCTCTCTTTAAGCTTCTTGATTCATCTTCTACCCCACTTCACCAAGAAAATAAAGGCTATCAGGCGTGAAATCCATCAAGAGTCTTCTCTTTAGTCCTTCTGTGTCCTCACTCCTACTGCCATCCATCTTTGAACAAAAGGAATCCTTCCTCTTGACTAATATGACTCTTTCTGCCTTCCATCATCTCCTGCTCCTATCACTGCAGTAGCCACCCTCTGTCCCACTGCCTCTGGTTGCAAGGTATCACCATGGCCCAAGTAGCAACAGAGTTTGTTTTTAACACATTTCAAACATGTTCATGTAGTGGATTCCTGGGAGTCACAGTGCTCTTTAGGTAGTACCTTAGAATATCATGCATGAGTTCAAAATAATTTTACTAGCAGAAAATACTATATATCTGTATGTAGATCAAAGTAACTCATTTATTTATGTTGATTTTATTTCTAAAAGTTTCTATTATTGTTCTTAATTTATTTCCTTTTCACTGGCTTATTGATTGCTGACACTTGCTGACAGTCACAAGATTTAAGGAAATTTTATAGAAGAAAACCAACAATTGAGAAAACTCTATTTTTTCTTCAAATTGGGAGAAGACTATGACTGTTTGCTTCTAGGGACCACACACCAATTCTCCATGGGATCAGAGTTTAATAATTACTCTTTTTTTGGCAATGCTGGGGTTGGAATCCAGAGCCTCACACTAACACTCTATCACTGAGCCACATCCCCAGCCCTCAATAATTACTCTTAAAATGTAGATTTGATTATGTTACCATCCAGGGGAAAAACTTTCACCAGCTCTCCACTGCCTAAAGCCTAAGTTTCGTGATAAGACTCAAAACATTTCTTGTGATCTGGCCCTGACCTGTCTGTCTTTCTAGGTTCTGGTGTGTCCCTTACCAAGCCATTCTGGATCCCAGCAACCCTGGATACCAGCTGTCCTGACCCCAGCTCTTGCTGATCCCAGCCACACCAGAGCACACATGGTTCTCTGAAGAGGAGGGCAAGCCACCCCTTGAGACTCTGTGCCTACTACTCCATAACTCTGGAGTCCCCTTCCCCCTTCAAAGCCATGAAGAAAGAAAATAAATGGAATGACCATGGAGAGATGAGGTGGGCCAGAGGGCAGGAGGCCTGAGCCAACCCTGAATGGGGCATTACCTGCTCCCTGGAATAGCTGAGTGCTGGAGTCTCCGGCTGTCGGTGCTGCCTCTGACCCCAGCCTGTTTTTCCTGCTGTCACTCTGGCCACTGCCTCCACAAGTCCTGTTCTTCACACAACAAACTCACTTTTGTTTCCAGTTAAGCAGCTGGAGAGATGTAGTGGGAGGTGGAGAAGGAAGAGGAGGAGGAGGAGGAGGAGGAGGAGGAGGAGACAGCAAAGGAGGAGAAAGAATGTGTGAAAGAAGACTAGGGTGATGGAGAGAGAGGGCTATATGTAGAGAGAACAGAGATGTGGTAAGTGTGAAAGAGATTATGAGAAATTATGTGAGAGAGAAACACTACATTGAAAGTGAATTAAAGATACAGTATGTGAGAGAGAGAAGAGAAGGAGAGAGAGGGAGATCTCAGGTGCACTGGAAAAAAGGGCTGAGTGGCTGCAGTGGAAACTAGCAAGAAGCTGTTCCCTACAGTAGCACGGTTGGCGGCGGCTAAGGACCTGCGAGAGGACTGGCAGAGCTGCCCCTCCCTCTCCCAGTGTGCCCTTCCTCCTTTCCTGGAAGCTCCAGGACAGCCCAGGCCCCTCTCCTCAGACTCCTTTATAAAGGCCCTGGTAGGATTTGCCTTGAGACTCCTGGGGCCTCCTTAAGAGCCCCTGCCTAGGGTAAATTGTCTGGAGAGTGGCGTGGCAAGGCCTTGGGGTGGAGGTAGGGTGCTGGAAGAAGGTGTTTGCTGTGGGGGCTCAACCTTTCATAGCAAGCAATGTTTCTTCAATAGCATTTCATATAACTGCTTTCTCTCCTTTCCCAACTTTAAATGCAAACTCTGGGTCTTCTTCCTGTTTGACCATGTGAGATAAAATTCCAAAAGTTCTTATTATGTGGGTGTTTTCTGAGAGCCCATGGTTGGTGGGAACGGGTCACTTCAGGGTGTGTGGTGAACCCCACTGGGGAATTATTTTGCTCCTCTGAGAAACTCCTAATCTCCTGGGTTTAGTTCAGCAAGTGCTTACTGAGTACTTAGAATAAGCCAAGGTTGATTAGAGGTCACTGAGTGGTGGCAGCTCCAAGAAGCTACAAACATTAAATTTCACTAAGTCTTAGAGCTGAGAGGGAGCTGAAGGATGGCTGTGTCCAAACACTTCATTTCACAGATTAGAAAACTGACACTCACTTTACACCACAGAAGGCCCCCCAGGCTTCAGTGCAGGGTCTGGGAGAGAGGGAGCCCACACTTTCTGACATCTTCCATTCCACATTGTCCCATTGACTGGTACTATTGACTACATGTTCATACCTAAGTCTTGAAAATCTGACATGCCCATTATAAAGGTGAAAAAACAGAGGCAGAGAGTGAGGGCCATGTGTTGAATGCTGGGCTCCAAGCAAAGCCTCCATCACATAGACCTCTGTAGCAAGCCTCCCAGAGTTTCTGCCCTCGTGGGAAGTGAGTGGCTGGGCTCCCCTGAGGGTCCTGGGCCCCACAGCTTGCACTGCACTGTGGCTGAGGTTGGCCCAGTCCCTCCTAAGTGCTGCAGAGCAGCCACTGCAGGTCACACCAAATCAGGTGGCCTCAAAACATGAAAAAGAGATTACCAAGGATGCCAGAATGATCTTCTCTTTTAACATCAGCCACGACCTGGGTTCAACACTTTACACTAATTACTAGTGGTAGGATCTTGATAAGGCACTCAACTCTCTGAGCCTTAGTTTTCCCACTCATAAAATGGGAATAATTATGCCTACTATCCTGGATTGTTGGAGAGTAAAGGAGATTATATATATAATGTAGCTAGCATAGTGCTTGGAATACAACACTCAATACATGATGTTGCTATTATTGCTGTATCTAGGAGGTGTGACCCTTCCTCCCTTATTACCAGTCACCAGCCTGTCCTCTCTGAGCATTCCAAGGGCTCAGTCTTTTCCAGTTTCTAAATACCCCTGTCCTTCCCCTGCCTTGATGCCCCTCCCTCCTGCCCACAGAAAGTTTAGCTCACCACAAGCTGGCCTACCTCATCAGGGTTTCTCTAATGCACTGCAGGTCCTACATGCATACAGTAACTTACAAGTTCATCTGCATAATGAGAAATGCCACCTAGCCAACTGTAAGAGTCACATAGCATGGGCACAAATGGAGGAATGAATTCAACAAGCAGTTACTGGGAGAAACACAAGCTCAGTGGAGATGAGTTTCAGGAAGCAGGGTGGAGACTTCAACTCCTAGTAAAGACTCAGGAGGTATTTTTGACCTCCAGGAAGTCAGCATCAGGATTTCAGAGATTCCATCTCTCTTAGGCTCCACATTAAATGACACTCAGCTCTGGAGGTCAGAGTTTGTCTTGTTCACATCACGCTGCTGGCCCCTGACACGGGGCTCACACAGCAAGGGCACTCAATAAATATTTGCTGGGTGAGTGAATTTGACTGATTAACACTCATGAGCACATCAGCTGGGATTAGCTGCAGCAAGAAAGGAGCCAAGAATAAGGAAATGGAGCTGGGGGTTGAGCAGGGGGGTAGCAGGAGTTGCTTTGAGTGGCTTGAGGCCACAGAGTATTGGGGAGTGGGAGACAAAACCTGAGAGTGCTAAAGTCTTTCTTGCCCATTGTATTAAGCAGGCCTCTCCCCACGCCCTAGGACTGAGGATTGGACCCAGGGGCACTTTACCACTGACCTACATCCCAGCCCTTTTTATGTTTTACTTTGAGACTGGGTCTCACTAGGTTGTTCCAGGCTGGCCTCGAATTTGCCATCCTCTTCCCTCAGCCTCCCGAGTAGCTAGGATTACAAGCATGTTAAGCACCACTACACCTGGCATGAAAGCCTTTGAGAGGGAACTTGGAGGCTCCCAGGACCAGTTTCATGGGCAAATTCTTTTCTCTGAAACTGTACATAAACTTCAAATGTACTTTCTGAGAGAGGAAGAGGAGAGATTCCTCCCATTTGTGCATATGGGTCTGTCTGTCCAGCCATGTCTTCCAGCTTCATAAGGATGAGTTGCTGGGAGCTGTTGGGTAACACATGACCTATGCCCTTGGCCACAATTAACTGGATCAGGAGCAGTTAATAAATTGGACACCTAACCTAAGCCTGAAATTTTGAACCATGTCTCTGAGTTAGCTGGGCCTTTCCTAATGGTTCCCAGGAGAGAGAACATATAAACTGTAGTTAGCCTAGGGCACAGACAGGCAGAAAGGGCTGAGCTGCAGGGAAACAGGAATGAAGCAGACCTGGAGCTGAAGCAGAGGAGACCATGCAGCCCCAGAGAGGGGACTGAGAAGATGTCATATCCTCCGACTGGAGCCTGACTGTTCCACTGTCTTGGGACTGTAAGAAACTCCTTTGCTTTTACAATATAAGTGATTTCTCTCTCCTCCCTCCCCTCTCTCTTTCTGTCTCTTCTTCCTTGCCCAATCCAGCTCAACTAGGTTTCTGATACTGTGATAAAATTACCTTCTCAATCATGAGTCTCCACATGTAAAATTCTAGGGTATGGAGAACCTTCTTGAAAACTGTAAGTCTAAGAGTTATAAAGGAATGCTGAGTCACTGTGATGAAATAGAACAAGAAGGTGTGGGGAATCGGTCAAAGAAAGTGGAGCAAAGCAGAGGCAGATTAAGCTCAAGGAAAGTCACCTTGGCCCTGGCTCTGAGGAAGGAAGAAAGCTCAGCTGGGTCAGGGGGACTGGGAGATGCTGGCATGTGCATGGCTAGTTCCCCAAAAATGCTCATGCATGATCAGAAAGATCTCAAGTGTATTGGAGCAAGGGGACTTCTGCCAAGGCTCGCTGAGAAATTTAAACAAAGGATCTCTCAGCCTTTTTCTTCTGAGTCCCCCAGGTCACTGTGCTCCTCCAGTTTTAGAAAGGGTATCAACTTCGGTGTGAAATTAAAAAGACCCTGAGCATTTGTAGGAGACCCCACGGGGAAAAGAGAATGATGACACCCATCTTGCTGGCGTTCACCCACTCTGAGAGAACCAAAATGGAAGAAGGCAGTTGAATGTTCCACATAATTCATAATTTAGGAAGTATAAAATGTCTCAGTCTTCCACTTGCATGTTGTTTTTATTATTTTGTTTTTGTGAATATGAATGCAATAAAGTAAAGATATTATCATTTAAAACCAACACACTTGCTTCTTCTCCTTTCTAAGCCAAAAGGGAGCTCAGAAACCAAGCAACAAGGTACTGTGAGAAAACCCAAAAGGGCGGTGATGGTGGGCTAGGAAGCACCAAAAATATGGTAGGAGACTGAGATACTACAGACCATGGTGTCCAAGGACAAATTTTCAGTGGTCAAAGAATTTTTAACAATAGGGATACCTAGTGTCTCATTTTCAAGATTGTGCATCTCTGCAAGGTTCACGAATCCAAAACTTCCACAAAGCCTGCTGCTCACACATAGGCCTTAAATCACCAATTTAATGGAAACCAAAGAACAAAACTCCACAACTGAATTGTCGCTGAGGTGAAAGCAGTGAGCAGATACAGGAGGCAAAACATAGCAAGACTGAGCTCACAGGCATGAACTCAGAACCAGGGTGATACTGAGACTAGAAGCCTCTGGAAACCCATAGACATTTAAGCAAAGGCATAGACCTCCCCAGGATGTGGGTGAGGAGGCTGGAGTCCATTTTAGGTAACTCTTAAAGAATAAGTTTATTAAAACTTTATACTTATCAGGGTTTTCATTTGTTCATTTGCAAACTAGGGTGCTCCACATGAGTCCTCCTTAAGGGGTTACTAACTCAGGGTTTTCTTCTAATAGAGTTTTTTGTTTTGCTTTTAGGAGAATAACTCTTGTGCTTGAGGAGGGAATGCTGTTTACAATGGTGATTACTAGAGATTCAGGATTTAAGGCGTCAAATGACAAAAGGGATGAAGAATAAATACAAATACATTTTCATGAAATCATAAGAAGTTATTTTCTCTTCAAAAGGGATCCTTACTTCATTCCAGCTTGGGAGACATGACCTGAAGTGTCCTGACCTACTAGGCTTTCCCATTATCTCCCCTGTTCCATAGTCATGCCAGGGACAAGTCAATAATGCACACGGTATGTGAATTGGCCACAAAGGAAATGTATCTAATGAACAAATATACCAAAGGATTCCTTTGGTTCTCTCTCCTTTGGTTTCCAGTTTAAACCAATGTTCCCTTAACTGGATCAGAAACCACCAAAGCAACCAAAACCCCACTGTTCATAGCCACTTTTGTGATATGGTGTGTTACCTCCTCCAAACCCTTTGAGCATAGAACATCAATTCTAAACTTCTTTCCTCTTCTCTAATTCAGAAGGGACTCAGCAGATTCAATTTTCAAAGGGCAACCTCACCCTGAATGTAGGTGGGGGGCTCTGGGGGATGAGACCATATCAGTATGCTTTTGGCATCCAGAACTCACATGGGGAGCAGGAGGTCTGCCCACCAGGTTTGGTTTCTTCTTAGCCTCTAATGTTCTTACTCTTGAGTGTGTGTGTGTGTGTGTGTGTGTGTGTGTGTACTTACGCATGTGCGTTTTTATGTGTGCATGTATATTTTAATCAGAGTACATCTCTTATTCTGGACTCTTTCAAAGGACTCCTCACTACTCCATCTTTAACACAGACATATTTACTCTGGAAAAGCCACAGGCCCCTGGTAGATTTGGTGCCAATGAGGAGTCTTATTTGGTATAGGAATCTGCATGATAGAGTGTGGCTCCAGTGACCTTTAGGAGGTGCATAGGTTTCCTACCAGGACACTAAGACACAGTCACTGATCTGACACTCTTTTGAAAGTGTAGATAGTAAAATAAACTCATTTTGCCATGCTCAAGATGGTACAAGTATATAGTAGAAACCAATTAAATACCATTGTTAGGTAGATTTAAGATATGCTGAGGGTTAAATCATGTACCCAGAAACATTTTAAAGCCTAGAAAGAATCAAATGTCATAGCTATTCTCTAGAATTCCAATCCTTTTTTACTCCTTTAAAGATTAACAATTTTCTTTCCACAGGAAGGAGCAAGATACTGACTTTTAATTAGCCTATAACTGATTTCTACAGGAATAGAGAAAGGACTGGGGGGGCTTTGTGGTCCTGAAAGAATGCTTCTGAGGGGTCCCTATGATGAAAGATGACTGGACAATTCTGTCCCAACCCTTTACGTTCAAGGTATATAACAAGGAGTTAAGTTGATTGAGTGCAACATCCCAGGCAAAATTCTCATGTTTATTATTGGTTCTTTTTTTTTTTTTTTTTTTTTTTTTTTTNAACTTAATTTGACTATTTGATGTTTGTTTTTTTTTTTTTTTTTTTTTTTTTGTTATTGGTTCTTAAGACAACCGTGTAGTATTTAGGAATTTAGAGAGAAATAATTCCAAGAATTAAACCTTGACATACACATACACACCTATGTGGAGGTTTCAAAATCCACATAGGGAGACATAGGGCTTCAGGCTGATTGTAAGCGTTCATGGGCACGGAGGCTGATCAGCAAGGGAACCAGAGCAGTAGGGGCCCTGACAGCAAAGTTGAGCCACAAGGGCATTACCCACATTCTCCAGAGAATCTCCTCTGCCCTGCTGTGCCCCTCTGGACCCACTAGCAGGATGAATCCCCATAATATGTGTGCCGTCAAGGAACTCACGAGTCCTGCTGATAAAATCCACGCTGCCGTGCTGAGTGCTTGTTCCTCTCCCTGGGTTGTTCAGTTGTTCCTGCTGTGGCTTGTCTGGCCGCAGTCCCCAACGAACTTTTTGTAGGCCTGAAAGATGTCCCTTCTGGTCACTTTTTCTTTGAGAGTAACGTGGGACTGGAAGCCCAATATGGATGGAAGGGCAGTCTACGAACACAGCACAAAAGAGAAGGGGATGCAGAATTACTAAACATTGGCATTTCTCCATAATATCCACTAGTTACAAAAAGATGGGGTCACAAAAGCAAAATGAAAACCAAAGGGGTGCCTGGATGGGGCCAAAGTCCCAAGACTTAGGTTTGACAGAATTCCATTTCTGAACCACCTTAGTAGTTGCTAGAAGGAGTACCTTGTACGCTAGTATGTAACAAGTTTTTTTTTCTTTCACACATTATACATTGGCATTATATCATTGAATTCAAACTAAAAAGCTACTTCAGCAAAAGAAACAATCAGTGAGGTGAATAGAGAGCCTACAGAATGGGAGCAAATTTTTACCACACACACACACATCAGACAGAGCACTAATCTCTAGGGTATATAAAGAACTCAAAAAACTTAACACCAAAAAACTAATAACCCAATCAATAAATGGGCTAATGAAATGAGCAGACACTTCACAGAAGAAGAAATACAATTGATCAACAAATTTATGAAAAAATTGCATTAGAGAAATCAAATCAAAACCAATCTAAGATTTCATCTCACTGCAGTCAGAATGGCAATTATCAAGAATTTAAGCAACAGTGAGTGCTGGCAAGGGTGTGGGGGGAAAAGTACATTGATTCATTGCTGATGGGATTGCAAAATGGTACAACCACTTTGGAAAGCAGTATGGAGACTCCTTAGACAACTTGGAATGGAACCACTATTTGACCCAGCTATTCCACTCCTGTCTATAACCGAAGGACTTAAAATCAGCACACCACAGCAATGCAGCCACCTCAATGTTTGTAGCAGCTCAATTCGCAATAGCTAAACTGTGGAAACATCCTCGATGCCCTTCAATAGATGAATGGATAAAGAAACTGTGATACATATATACATGATGGAATACTACTCAGCTTTAAGGAAAAATGAAATCATGGCATTTACAGGTAAAAAATGGATGGAATTGGAGAATATCATGCTAAGCAGAGTAAGCCAATCCCAAAAAAAACAAAGGCTGAATGTTTTCTCTGATAAGTGGATGCTGATCCATAACGGTGGAGGGCAGGGCAAGGGAAGAATGGAGGAACTTTGGATTGAGCAGGGGTGGGGAGGGAAGGGGGTATGTGAGGGGGGAAGATGGTGGAACGAGATGGAGCATTATTACCCCTATGTATGGGTATGATTGCACGAATGGTGTGACTCTACGTCACATACAATCAGAGAAATGAAAAGTTGTACTCCATTTGTGTAAAAAAATAAATTAATAAAAAAAGAATGATACTTCCTTACAATGGGATATCATTCAGAGATAAACATAAATGAGCTACCAAACCATGAAAACACATGCATGAAATTTAAATGTATATTGCTAACTGAAAGAGCCAGTGTGAAAGGCCACATGATGTATAACTCCAATTATTTGACATTTTCAAAAAGGCAAAATAATAGAGATAGTAGAAAAGAGACTTAGGGGAAGGGAGGAGAAGAATTAGTAGATGAAATGGGATTTTTATGGTAGTGAAGCTATTTCATATGATTCAGTAATGGTTTATAAGTACATGTCATTATGCATTTGTTAAAAGCCACAGAAGTATCTATGTACAACAGGAAGCGTGAACTTTGGACTATAGTTGATAATAATGTATCAATATTTATTCATTAATTGTAACAAATGTACCACACTAATGCAAGATGTTAACAATAGGGGAAACCATGTGGGGGTAGGGCTCGGGTAAAGGTGGGAGTAGGAAGGAATTCATTACTCTGTAAATCTAAAACTGTACTAACTTTATTAATTATTTTTAAATTTGTTGACTAATTCAAGACAACTCTGATGTTAAACTAGTAACAGAATATGCCTCCTGAGAACTGAGGAATTACAGCTGCCTCTGTTCACAGACTTACTGGGGACAATGTGTATTATCCAGGGTTACATGGCAATTGGGCTTCTTGGTGGAATTCTGACTTAAGGTTCTTGCTGACTTTGAGAAACCTAAATACACCCTTTTCTGGGAAAAAGTTTTTAGGTAAGTAGTCTGTGTAGTTCTTGGTTGTTAGTTTAAAAAAAAAAAAGGCACTCAGTGGAATGCATGATTTCCAGTAACAACCAAAGAGGGTAGTTGGCATTTTGGACTGAGAATCTTGCTCCTGGATTACCTGTCAAAGCCATATCTGGTCATCAATGTTATAGACAAGCAAGAATGAGGAGATGGGAGTTCTGCTTGTTCTAATAAAATTGAGTAAATATCTCGACCACGAGTGCTGGTTCATACGATAAGACTATGTTTAGCTTTGTAACAACTGCCGTACTATCTTCCAAAGTGGTTATATAGTTTGCATTTCCACCAGCAATGGAAGAACATTCTTGTTGCTCTGCAGCCTCATCAGCATTTGACATTGTCAAGGTTATTTGTTTTGGATTTTAGCCATTCTAACAAGAGCATAGTGTTTTTTGCTTTAATTTTCAATTTCCTAATGACATACAACCTTGAGCTTCTTTTTGTATATTTAGTTGCCATCTGGGTATCTTCTTTGGTGAGGTGTCTGTTTGTTTTGCCCATTTAAAAATTGGGTTCTTTGGGCTGGGGATATAGCTCAGTTGGTAGAGTGCTTGCCTTGAAGGCACAAGGCCCTGGATTTGATCTCTAACAGCACACACACACACACATATATACACACACAAAGGGTTGTTTGTTTGCTTATTGTTCAGTTTTAAGAGTTCTCTGTATATTTTGGGATTCAAGTCTTTTACCAGAACTGTATTTTGCAAATATATTTTCCTCATCTATGATTTTTTCCTTTCATTTTTTTAACAATGTCTTTCACAAAGAAGAAAATTTAATTTTAATAAAGTCTACCTTTTCATTTTTTTCTTTCACACATTGTACATTGGTGTTGTATCTTAAAAACTGATTGCCAACTGTAAAGTCGCCTAGATTTTTTTCCTATGCTATCATTCTATAAGTTTTATGGTTTTGAATTTCAGGTTTAAGATCCACTATGAATTAATTTGGCAAATTAATTTAGGTGTAAGGACTATGTCTAGATTCATTTTTTAAAATATGGAGGTCTAGTTCCAGCACCATTTGTTGAAAAGACTATCCTTTCTCCATTAAATTCTCTTTGCTTCTTTGTCGAAGATCAATTGACTATATTTTTCTGGGTCCATTTCTGGGCTGTCTCTTCTGTTCCATTGACCAAGTTGTCCATTCTTTTGCCAGTACTACACTGTCTTGACCATCAGAGCTTTATAGAAGGTCTTAAAGTTGGATAGTGTCATTTTATTCTTCTGCAATATTGTGTTGGCTATTCTGGGCTTTTTGTCTTACCCTATAAACTTTAGAATCAAATTTACCAGTATCCCAAATAGTAACTTGCTGGGATCTTTATTGAATCATGTTAGGAAAACTGACACCTTAACAATATTGAATCTTCTTATCCCTGGAACATGAAATCTCTCTGTGTTTACTGAGATCTTTGACTTCTTTGATCAGTTTTACAATTTTCTTCATATGGATCCTGTATATATTTTGTTAGATTTATGCTTATGATTTTTTGGTGCTAATGCAAATGTTTTAAAGTTCAAATTGCAACGACTGGTATATGGGAAAGCAACTGACTTTGTTTATGAACTTTATAGCCTATGACCTTGCTATAATTACCTTTTGGTTTCAGAAGTCTTCTGGTCAATTCTTTGGCATCTTCTATGCTATTAACATGATTTATGTGATAACATTAATTGATTTTCAATTAGTAAACCAATCTTACATATCTAGGATAAACCCCACTTGGTTATGGCATATAATACTTTTTATATATATTTTGAATTCAACTTGCTAATATTTAGCCTTTTGCATATATGTTCATGGGAGATATTGGTCTGTTGTTTTCCATTTTCTTTTTTTAAAAAATATGTATTTTTTAGTTATAGGTGGACACAATGTCTTTATTTTATATTTATGTGGTGCTGAGGATCAAACCCAGTGCCTCACGCATGCTAGGTGAGCGCTCTACCTCTGAGCCACAATCCCAGCCCATTGTTTTCCATTTTCATAGTGTCATTATTTGGTTTTAGAATCGGGGTAACACTGTCTTCACAGAATAAGTCAGGAAATATTCTCTCTGCTTATATTTTCTGAAGGAGGTTGTAGAAGATTGTATCATTTCTTCCTTTAAAGTTTGGTAGAATTCACTACTAACACCATCTGGGCCTGGTGCTTTCTTTTTAGAAAGTTGTTTATTATTATTGATGTTGTTATTATTATTTGTTTCTTTAATAGGAATAACCTATTCAGATTACCTATTTCTCCATGTAAATTTTGGTAGCTTGTGTCTTTCAAGGAGTTAATTCAGTTCATCTAAATTATCAAATTTGTATGCTTAAGAATGTTCATAAATATTCCTTTAATATTCTTGTTTTTAGTACTGGGGATTTAACCCAGGTACTTTACCACTGAGTTATATATCCAGCCCTTTTTATTTTTTATTTTTGAGACAGGCTCTCGCTAAATTGTTTAGGGCCTCACTAAGTTTCTGAGGATGACTTTGAACTTGCAATCTTCCTGCCTCAGCCTCCTGAGTCACTGGGATTACAGGAGTGCATGACCACATCCAGCTTCTTTATTATCCTTTTAATGTCCATGGGATCAGTAGTGATGGCCCCTCTTTCATTTCTGATGCTAATAATATGTCTTCTCTCTCTGATTTATCATTTAATTCCAATGTGATATGAGAGCATAGTTTGCGTGACTTTTATTATTTTAAATTTGTTCAGTTATATTTTATGGCCCAGATTTTGATCTTCATGGTGAATGCTCCCTGGGAGCTTGAGAAGAATGTACATTCTACTGTTGCTGGATGAAGTGTTCTATAAATGTCAATGAAATCCAGTTGATTTGTGATGCTGTTCAGTTCAACTATATATTTACTGAGTTTCTGCCTGCTGTATCTGTCACTTACTGATAGAGGATACTGAAGTTCACAACTATAATCTATAATTGTTGATTTGCCTGTCATTCTTGCAGTGCTATCAGTTTTTGCCACATGTATTTTGATGCTTCACTATTAGGTGCATACATGGTAAGGATCCTTAAGTCTCTGTAGAAAATTGACCCTTTTATCATTATGTAATGCTTACCTCTGTCCGTGTTTAAAAAGAAAAAGAGAGAAATTTTCTTTGATCTGAAGTCTACCTTGGAATTAAAATAATTATTACTGCTTTCTTTTGATTAGTGTTAGCATGATTTATCTTTTTCTATTCCTGCACCCTGCCCCCAGACCCCTCCAGCAATACTGGCAATGGAACCTAGAGCATGCTACCACCAGGCTACATTTCCAACCCTTTTTTAAGTTTTTATTTTTTTTTACTTTTTTAAAAATTTTTTTGAGACAGGCTCTCACTAAGTTGCCCAGGTCAACCTAGAATTTGTGATCCTCCTGCTTCAGCCTCCCAAGTAGCTGGGATTATAGGCATTCACCATAGCACCCAGCTTCATCCCTTCATTATTTATTTATTTATTTCTATCCCCCACCCCCCAACCAGGGATTGAACCTAGGGGCAATTAACCCCTGAGCCACACCCCCAGCCCCCTTATCTAGCTGTACCTGTATATCTAATGTAGGGGTTCCTGTCCTATAGATGAATTTTGTTTTTTTATTCACTCTGACACTCTTTTAATTTATATGTTTAAAACATTTGTATTTAAATTGATCATTCATATAATTAGATTAATGTCTACTCTATTTGTGACTGTGTTCATGTTAGTTATTCTTTATTTATTTTTGAAATCTTCTCTCATTGTTATGCCTACTCTGGTTTTTTAAAAAATATTTTTATTAGTTGTTCATGAATCTTTATTTTATTTACTTATTTATATGTGGTACTGAAGATCAAACCCAGTGCTTTGCACATGCTAGACAAGCGCTATACCACTGAGTCACAACCCCAGCCCCCTACTCTGGTTTTAATTGAGCCTTTTATATGGTTTCACCTTCTTTCAGCAAATCAACTGGACTTGGAAAAAAAAGAGAATTCTAGAGCTTGGGATGTAACCCAGCAGTAGAATACTTGCCTGGCATGTGCAAAACCCTGGTTTCAAGTCCCAGTATACATTTTTAAAAATTCGAGTATTTTCCCTAAAGTTTGCAATATATACTTACAACTAATCTAAGTCCACTTTCAGATAACATTGTACTGTTTCTTGGGTAGTGCAGGACACTTAAAAAAGCAATCTCTCCCTCCCACCTCTTAACCACTCATTCCATTCATATTACCTATCCATGTGCATAATCTCTAATATGTTGTTACTATTATTATTTTGAACAAACGCTTTTCTGTTATTCCTTCTATGATGCTATTTCTTTATTTGTATACAGTTGAGTATCTGGTCTATATAATTTTCCTTTTTTTGAAGAAGCTCTTTTAACATTTCTTGCAAAGGAGGTCTACTGACAACAAATTCAGTTTTTGTTTGAGAAAGTCATTTTCTCTCCTTTGCTTTAGAAGGACAATTTCACTGGATAAAAAAATCTAGGTAGTGGAATTTTTCCCCCTTTTAATTCTGTAAATATTTTATTCCACTATCTTTTTGCTCACATGGTTCCTCCATAGAGGTAGAGATTTTCCCCTCTAACTTTTACAGTCTTTCTCTTTCTTCTTGTTTTTTTTTCCTACTTGAATATGATATGCCTAGCTTGTTGATATTTATCCTGCATGATGTTCTCTGATCTTCCTTAAAGATTTGCAATTTAGTTTCTTTCTTTAATTTTGGAAAATCTTTAAAAATTTTTTTGTAGTTATAGATGGTCAGCATGCCCTTATTTATTTATTTATTTATTTTTATGTAGTACTAAGCATCAAACCCAGTGCCTCACGTGTGCTAGGCAAGCACTCTGACACTGAGTTATAGCCTCAGCCCTAATTTTGGAAAATCTTAAGCCAGTATTACTTCAAATACTTCTTCTGTTCCTTTCTCTTTTTCTTCTCCCTCTGATATTCCTATTATGTGTATGTTTTGCCTTTGTAGTTGTTCTATACAGTCTTTGTATATTTTGTTTCATTTTTTTCCCCATCTTTTCCCCCTTTCTTTTTGGGTTTGGGAAATTTCTATGGACATAGCTTCAAGATCACTGATTCTTTTCTTGGCCATACCAAGTCTGCTAATAAATCTATTGAAGGCATCAGTCATTTCTGTTATAGTATTTTTGAGCACTTATTTTGTATTCTTTCTTAGAGTGTTATCGGCTTAGATTATACACCTGCTTTTGCATATTTTCCACTGTTCTCATTAGAACTCCAAGCATATTCATCATAGTTATTTTTAAATTTCTGTTCTGATAATTCAAAAAAAAAAGAAAACAAAACAAAGTGTAAAGTTCTGATAATTGAAGAAGAAGAGGAGGAGGAGGAATATGAAGAGGGGAGGAGGAGGAGGGAGCAGAATAAAGGAAAACAAATGAAGTGTAACATCCAAAAGAAGAAAGTAGCATCAGTATTCAGAATGTAAGTGATTCAAGTTAGAGCCTTAATACCAGAAAATTAAAAGTCAAAGATATTGTTTGTCCCAATATGAATTACTATGAGGTAAGTAAGCCTTTGGTGTGAGGTTTTATGTTTCTCTAGTAAGTGATTAGGCAATGTTTACTATTTGCTATAGTAGTGTCAGAGATTTTCCGTTTCCTCTTGTGTCCTTGTTATTGTACCTCTGTTGTTTTTAGGTTTCCCTAGAAACTCCTTCTTAGGGTCTGAGCTTTGCAATTCTTTCAGTTATGAGCCACTGCTATTATACAGAAGCCCTGCTGAAGTGGTGGCGACTTATGGGAGGAAGCAAAGAATTGTATAATCCTATGATTAGGTCCCACCCTTTTAGCAAGCCAGTATCCATGTGCTGTGTCTTTCAAGTGTGTTTTTTCCCAACTTAGTTGAGGCAGAAAACTGAGTTGGGTACTTTCTCTTCCACAAAGTTGGATTAGGCTCTGGCAAAGTCTCCCCCCACCCCATGGGTAGATCTTTATTGTGGATAACACTCTGGGCATATTTCAAAACATTTCCCCTCCTGAACAAACATGAGAGAAATTTTTGCTGATCTTCACTGAAAGATGGTTGTAGGACTTGTGGAGGTAAGAGTCATGAAATTGTGAGGGCTTCTTAGACTAGGCCCTGGGAATCTCTAACTCTCAAATTAGTCCACACTCAGCCCTCATTGATTTGTTGAAATTACCATTTCAGTGTTGGTACCAGTTACTCGCTTTATCAGGTTTGGATTTAGATAAGCTGACCTGTATTCTCTATATTTGCTTTCCAATTACTGGGATGGTATTTTGCTCCTGTGGCCTCAGTTCTTTTTTGCATTAAAGAAAAATGATTGATTGTTCAGCTTGTTCAGCTATTTTGTGTGAGTGGGAGTGACAACTTTGAAGCTCTTTACATGTCAAAGTGAAAACTGGAAATCTCTGTGGTCATTTTTGTTTGTTACTACTATATTTTAGAAATTTCTCATAGTTTAGCTTCGGGATGGACCTGTTTTTTTTTTATTTGTCATAGATTGGTTGCTTAATTCTACAATAGTATCAAAATGACAAACTCTCTTCCATCCTCTTACCTCCCCAGTACAGTGTGACTTCATATGTGTATATCACCAGGGATTGAACCCAGGGTCCTATGCCTGATAAGCAGGTGCTAAACCACTGGTCTATACCCTACACTACATTTTCTTAAGCTGCACTACATTTTCTTAAGCAAGCTGTAATTCTAGAACACCAGTATTTTGAGGTAAATAGTTCCAGTCTAAGAGCTTAGCATGCTTGGGAGTTTCAAGTTCCTGTTCTTTACCACTGAGGCCAGGAACAGAAATGAGAAGCAATACGTGCATCAGAAAAGCCTCTACCCAAGAGTCTGCTACCCTCAGTAATCTCTGGCTAGTTTTTACCTACTCTGTGGCCATAGGCCTCCCACCTCTCTGGACTCACTGTCCTCATCTGTAACATGGAAATGAAAATCTTTTCTCTACTGGTTTGGCAAGGTATTTGAGAGGATAGGATGGGATCATGTATGGGAACATGCTTATGAAAATTGTAATCATGGGACTATACACATGAAGAATATGCATACTAAAGAACCCAGAGGACATGGCTATTGGGGGAATGTTTTACTCTCTGCCCCACATCTAACTTGTCCCACTTTTTCCTGACTCCTATCATAATCATCAGAGCATGACTGTTTAGTTGGTGAACTGTGGGGAGAGGTTACTCCTCCCTTAACCCCAAATTCTCCTTCCTGGCTCTGCAGGATCTCTTTTCCCATGGTGAATATCTTGCAGACTTTGGCTCAGGACACATGCCAAGCTCTCCTAGGAACTCTACACTGCATTCCTCTTGATCCATCAACAGCCCCAGAGAGGTCCTACATATTCTGCAGCTCAGCAAGCGTCCAGCTGGAAGCAAGGTTAATGCCTCCTTCCAAGTAGGGCTGGGATAATGGTAGGAGCACGAGGCCTACCAGGTTGCCCCTTCCTAAGATCTGTACTCTATAGAATACAGGTGCTCCTCAACTTACAGTGAGTTGCATCTAGATAAACCGATTATAAACTGAAAATATCATAAGCTGAAAATGCACTTAATACATTGAACCTTCTGAGCAGTTAGCATCCTGGCTGAGTGAGGAAGTATCAATGGTTTCCCATCAAGATCTCCTAGTTGACTGGCAGTGCAGCTCACTGCCACTGCCCAGCAACATGACAGAATATTGTTCAGCATATTGCTAGCCCAAGGAAAAGATCAAAATTTAAAATTTACAGCACAGTTTCTACTGAATGTATCTGCTTTTGCACAATAGTAAAATCAAAAAATCACATCAAAATGTTGTTAAATCAGAAACCATCTGTCTGTGCTGAAAGCTTAGGGCCACTGAGTCGGCAATTCTGCAACAACAAAAACACCCTTTCAATACCTCTTGCAATGCTTTTAATTAAGCTGCCATTTTCAGAATCTACTAAATGTTGCTATTTAACACTAATCATAGTTTGTAAATCTGGTAAAATTAGGTAAATTTATGCTGATGAAGCTGTGACCTAATTCATGCAGGCAGAGTGCCAGTTTCCTGTCTCCTGCCCAATCACATGGTCACTTTAACACATGGTGAAGG
The DNA here is from genome assembly GCF_001458135.2 of Marmota marmota marmota. NCBI lineage: Eukaryota > Metazoa > Chordata > Mammalia > Rodentia > Sciuridae > Marmota > Marmota marmota. The sequence continues at coordinate 552,427 of NW_026000170.1, forward strand.
TTGGTCCTACCTGCTTCGAGGAGACACTGGTGAGTCAAGGAAAAAGACCAGCTCTCCAGAGTGTCTAACTGGAAATGCTGTTATGACCAGGAATTCTCAGGAGAATTCCTGGCACATGTTGAGCCCACACTCTATCTCTGAGCTCTATCCCGAGCCTGACACCAAGGAATTCTCAGAGTTTCCTAGGATTTGCATCATGTTTTCAAAGTGTCTTTACCTTGATCCGGACATCTCCTGTAGTACATGGGGTCCAGTTTTCCTGCCCCAGCCTTCTCTTCTTCCACCTTCATGACTATAAAGTAAAAGATGAACAAAACCTCAAAAATGTATGCAACAAAAAAGGCCAGGATTTCAAGGACAAGTTGTCAGATCCTGTACTCAGAGTGGGAGACCTTAATGCACGTGAAAAAAACTAAAGCAAAAGAAGATTCTCAAATTTACATATATAGGTATGTGTATAAATATACATATATATGTATATATGTGTGCATTTCCAACAAATAGAACATATCTTTTTTTCAAGTAAAAATGGAGCATTTACAAAGAGAGCACACATAGCAGGCCACAAAAAGCCTCAGTATTTCTATTGTGTGTTACTAAAAATAATTTCTAGTCATGATTTGATAGAAAATCACAATGGAAATTATTAAATATTTGGAACTCAACATTTTCAACTACTATATATTTAAATGTATGGAATGCAGCACACTTAGAAGGAATTAGAAAGAAGGAGAAAAGGGGGGAGGGAGGGAGAAGGAAAGAAGGGAAGTAAATAAATGTGATAAGCATTCAACTAAAGAAGCCAAAAGAACAAGAACTAAAACCCAAAGAAAAGAAAGTAGAAGAATATAAATATAAAAGATAAAAGCAGAAAATAGAAAACACGTATAAAGATGATTAACGAATCCAAGGGCAATTATTTGGAAAGGTTATTTATAAGGCACGCTACACAAGATGATTCCAGAATAAAAGAGAATATTCACAAGGTAACAACATAAGGAATGAAAAAAAGGACATAACTAAAAATAGAGTAGAGAATTCAAGGATTATAAGAGAATTCTATGAAAAAAATTCATGCAAATGGACTTTAAAACTTAGATAAAATAGCTGCCATTACTGTGCCAGGCTCTATTTTAAATGCTTTGTGTGTACTACTTAACTGAATTTTCTCAACAACAACTAAGAGATAAATAACATTACCACTTTGCTCTCTTTTTATGGTCTTAGAAATCAAATCCGGGGCCTCACACACGCTAAGCAAGTACTCTACCATTGAATTATAACCCTATTCTGATTATTTCTATTTTATTGATGAGCAAACTGAGGAAAACAGAGCTTAAATTAATGTCCAGATGGAGAAATAGGTTCAAACCCATATAGTTTATTTCTGGAACTATATCTTTTAGTCATAAGGTTAATAAAAGATACTTTACTATAAAAATAACTGAAATTTCAAAATTGACTTAAAAAGAATTAGAAAACCTGAATCAACAATAACTATTAATAATAGATTCAAAAGGGTCATCATTGGTTTTTCTACTTTTGTAGAAAAATAAATAAATACCAGGAACACATTTAAAAAAAAAAAAAAAAACTTTATCTGAACTTTCAGGGATTAGATAGCTTCTACTTATGCAAAATGTTTCTTAAAAATAGAAAAAGAGGAAATCAGAGGCAGTAGTTACAACTGAAGACCAGGATGTACAGTGGTGCTGAAGACAGGGGAATTTCTTTGAGAATCTTCCTAAAAAGTCAGTTAAATCTTCAGATCTCAGCCAAGTGTGGTGAGCCCACCTAAAATCCCAAAAACTCAGGAGGCTGAGGCAGGAGGATCCCAAGTTTGAGGCCAGCCTTAGCAATTTAGCAAAATAATAATAATAATATATATATATTATATATATTATTATATATATATAATATATATATATAATATATATATATATATAATATATATATATATATATATATATATATATATTAGATCG
>NW_026000170.1:554425-612971 GCF_001458135.2 Marmota marmota marmota
AAAAAAAAAAAAAAAAAAAAAAAGACTGGCAAGGTAGCTGAGTGCAGTGGAGCAAACCTGTAATCCCAGCAACCTTGGGGGCTGAGGCAGGAGAATTACACGTTCAAAGCCAGCTTCAGCAACTTAGCAAGATCCTTAGCAACTTAGCAAGACCCTAAGCAACTTAGTGAAACCCTGTGTCAAAATAAAACATCAAAAGGGCTGGGGATGTGGCTCAGTGATTAAGCATCCTGGGTTCAATTCCTGCTACCAAAAAAAAAAAAAAGAGAGAGAGAGAGAGAGAAAGAGACTGGCAAAGTGAAGTTCTAGCAGAGGAGCTACACAGAGGCTCAAAAAACAATGAGGATGTCTTAGAGCAGGCTCTGGACATGATGTATTCAAGAAAAAATTATTTTGATATATTTGACTGATGTATTTGAGAGGATATCAAAAATCTGTCAAGAATAAAGAGTTAGAAAAATGGAAAGTAAAGATGGCACCCTCTACTCAACTGTAATCAATATTTTTACAGTCCTAGTAAATAAAAGTAAATATTAATTTTACCAAAAATTGTGATATTAGCAGGTACCCACCAATATGACTAACATTGGCTGCTGATCTTGGCAGGTGCTTATTCTTCATGGTCAGCTACACTCTAATTGGTCAGTGTCAAAGTCATATTGATTGTTAAATACTTTGAATATCACCACTGGATATAACTATTTCAGAGGATGGAGAGATAAAAGATGTCATAGGACATCTGTGGTGGATGCTATAAACTCCCTGCCTGATATCCATATCATTTTCTGCTCTGATTGGATTCAAGGCAGCCCTGTGGCCAACTAAAAATAATCACTTCCCCAAGATGCCCTTTAGCTGTTTCTGGCTAAAGAAATATCAGAAAGATCTGGGAAGAGTCCCTTCCTAGATAAAGTCTCTACAAAAGAAAGTCCCTTTGCTTTTCCTTCTTTCTTTCCAGATAGCATTTATAGATTCAGCAAATCAAAATAGTTTGCCCAGTTGAATTTGAATTTCAGATAAATGACGATTTTTCATGTAAGTTATGTCCCATGCAATTTTTAGGCTCTATTTGTACTAAAAAAAATTCATTGACAGCTGAAATTTAATTATAACTAGGCAAACTATGTTTTTTCTGGCAAACTATTCCTGGAGTGTAGAGAATGAAGGTCATAAGCTAACTACAAATTCACAGGGAGGAAGAAGTCAGGTTCTTAATGTCTTCATACTACCAGTGCTGGATATCCTGTACTTCAACATCTTGTTATGGAGAACAATGAAACCATTTACCTGTTTAAACTACTAACTATCTTTTGTCATTCAACCACATATGAGTCATATTGTTAAGGGACAGATAGATGAGGATGGTGGGAACACTAGGTTAAGAGAAAAATTCTATAAAATGGACCCACTGTGCTGACCCCCACACGCTTTCTTTGCCAAAAAGCAATTTGCCTGCAGCCCTGCCTGGCCTAAGTGGAAAGGATATGTCTGATTCCTCAGCAAACTACCTGTTATCTGCAAGGAAATGCAGACATGAAATAACATTGATAAGAGGAAGTTAGTTGAATGGAGAGACTTTTGTGACCCTTTGCACAGACCAGATTCTGGAAGATAAGGATTGTTCCTCCTAACCATAAAATTTATAAGAATGTATGATTAAGAAGCCAATTAGATGGTTCCGCATGGGCTAAGGGGACCTAGACATGCCATGACATTGGGGACTTGAAAGTCTGATGTCACCTTGCTGTCAGTCAAAAGTCAAGAGGTGGACCTGGGCAGGACTCTCTGGAAGATTCTCTAGGATCTTCATAAAACTGGAATATAGGAGAGACACATCATTTCTCTCCTCTCTGAGAGGACCCACTTTCCCCCTTGAGAATTTCCTTTTCCCTTTTCCCAGCCCTTCAATAAAGCATGCTTATTACTCCAAGCAATATGTCTGAAATCTTTCTGACTTGGTCGCAAGAATCAGGGTTTAAATAGGGGGATCTTCAAACTGCCTCAGTTTCTCAAAAGGCTTTAGCTCTGGAACAATGTCACAAAGGACTTGGGTAATCAAGTTTTAAGTAGGCAAATAATATGCTATATTAGGGCATTCTTTTAGTAAGGAAAGAAAGGAGAAATGGCATTGAGTGATCATCTAGAAGTGTCTCCTACACTGTCCAACATTCATTCCCTTCTCTTCTTCCCTGTTTATAGAACTCCATTTTGTTCAGGTAGTGACACAGGCCCTTGATTGCCAATAGTCACTTTCCCCAACCCTAGGCATGAATTCCATAACAAGCATAAATCTCAAAAACATAATGATTTAAAAAAGCAAGTTATAAAAAGTTACAAAGTACTATTTATATAAAATTTTAAAACATGTAAAACACCACCAATCTTGCTTATTGTTATATTTATAAGTATGAAATCATGCAGAGAATCAACACACACTAGTTTCAGTTTACCTCCAAGAGAGGTAAGATTTAACGGTGTTATTTTACTTATATCTTCCATGTTTTACATAAATGAATTATTATTGTTGTTGTTCTATATATAATCAACAGAAAAGCTAAAAAGAAGCCTTTTTGGTTGGATTTTGGAAGTGTCACTTTGGAGTATGAGAAAAGCCAGGATGGAGTTATATTGCTTTTTATCATAAGCTCTTACATGTTTTAATTGGTTTTTAAATTATGGCTTTATATTATTTTTATCTTAAAACTTAAGGCAAATAGTTTAATATGATACATGTGTCCCCACTTTATGTGATAATTATATCCTTGAAAATTCATGATTAAATCTACTTGTTCAAAGTGAATCATGTTTCTTTTTTAAACTTTTTTTTTGTTTTAATCAGTCATAGATGACTGTAGAATATATTTATGCACTTTGATATATCATAGTAAATTGTATTTAAAAATTTTTTTTAGTTGTAGATGAACACAATGCCTTTATTTTATTTATTTATTTCCATGTGGTGCTGAGGATCGAACCCAGTGTCTCATACTTGAGAGGCAAGCGCTCTGCCACTGAGCCACAATCCCAGGCCATGAATTATATTTTTGTTATTGTTTTGTGTTGCCCTGGGGATTGAACCCAGGGCCTTTTTTTTTTTTCTTAAATATTTTTAGTTGTAAATGGACACAATAAGTTTATTTTGTTTTATTTGATGTGATGTTGAGGATCGAATCCAGTGCTTCACACATGCTAGGCAAGAGCTCTACCACTGAGCCACACCTCCAGCCCCCTGAACCGACCGTCTTGCACTAAATGCTCTACCCCTGAGCTACTTCCCCAGACCAGCAATTTGAAGCAGTAGTTCTCAAACTCAAGGGTGCCTCAGAGTCACTTTAGGGCTTGTTAAAATGCAGCATGTCAATCCTACGGCAGAATTTTGAATTCAGTAGATCTAGGGTAGAGACTGGGAATTTCCATTTTCAACAAGCAGCTATAGCTATAGCTATAGCTGCTGATCTAGGGGCACTTTTAAAATCACCATTTTAAAGGCAATAACTCCTTATGTGTAATTTTTTCTATATTTTTATTGGTGCATTATAGTTGTACATAATGATAGGACTTGTTATTACATATTTACACATATACACAACAATATAATTTGGCCAGCATTATTCCCATTATTTCTTCTTTCTCTCCCCTTCTTCCTGCCCCACCCCCGTTCCCTTTCCTCTACTCTATTGATCTCCCTTTGATTTTCATGAGATCTTCTCCTCACCACCTTTCTTTTCCTTTGTCCTTTCTAGCTTCCACATGAGAGAAAACATACCAACTACCCTTGACCTTCAGAGTCTAATTTGTATTTTCCATTAAATTGGGCCCATTTTTTAAAAAATTGGTCAAGCTATCCACCATAGTGTGAAGAGTACAGAGAAGTTGAGTAACAGACTCCCTTTTCCACATAAAAGCTCTTATAAGTGGTTTAGTGGGGGCTAATTCCACCTTTCTCCAGCCCCAATCAGGAAAAGCCACATGTATCAGCCTGGCCAATCAAACACTCCCTATTCCCAGTCACAGAGATTGTGGGCCCATCAGAATTTCCAGGACATTTCTGCTTGATCCATCCCCAAACACTGCTCACTCTGGCACTGCTAAACTAATAAGCTTGGGGGCTACTATTGTGCCTGTCATTTAGAGGGAGGTATTCAAGAGAAGAAAATCAGAGAAGTGCTCACTTGATGATTCCCAGAGTTTGTTAATCCTGAACTGACCTTCTCAGTTGTGTTGAGCTGTTAAATTTACATTTTTTTTCTCATCTTTGAATTGGGTTTCTGATGTTTTAAACTGAGAGTTCCTGACTAACACAAATGAAATCGTTTTTCAGCATGTTTTAAAAATTATATATAATATATATATATATATATATATATATATATATATATATGTGTTGTAGATGGACACAATACCTTTAGTTTACTTGTTTATTTTTATGTGGTGCCAGGGATCAAACCCAATGCCTCACATCTGCTAGGAGGCACTCTACCATTGAGCCACAACCCCATCCCCTGAAAATGTGTTCTTTCATATTTGAAGTACTGTGGGCTCTCAGATTGGGAGAAAATTAAATACAAAATGATGATACAGACACAAATAGAGATGAGAACTCCATAAAACTAGACGTGTGCTGTGTCAGTTAGCTTCTCATCTCTATAACCAAAATACCTGACAAGAACAACTCAGAGAAGGAAAAGTTTTCTTTGTCATACAGTTTCAGAAGTTCAGTCCATGATAGGCTGATTCTATTGCTCTGGTCCAAAGTGAGGCAGAATATTATGGCAGAAGGGTGTGGTGGAAAAGCACTGCTCCACTCCTGGTAGCCAGGAAGCAGAGAGAGTACAAAGGTGCTGCAGGAAAGATGAGCCTTTCCAGGGCACACCCCCAGTGATGTACCTCCTCCAGCCATACCCCACATGCTTATAGTTACCACCCGGTTAATCCATTCAAACTAGAGTGAACTGGGTAGGTTATAGCTCTCATAATCTAATCATTTCAACTCTGAATATTCCTGCATTAACACCTTATAGCCAAACCATAACATAAGGAGATATGATGTAGCTAATGTTCAGGTAGATGCATACCTCCCAGTTCTGGAACAGATGACACCATTGACCTGTCACCTCCTCTATGCTAGTTCCTACTTTCTCACAGCTTGAAAAAAGTTCCCTTCCAGAAATGTGCAGAATCAGGAGAACCCAGGCTACCCCTGATCATCAAAGGAAGCCATTCATCTTAAACTGAGTGTTGGCCATATGGGAAGTGTTTGGGTTAGTTACTGCTCTGATCAGCAGCTGCACTGCCCACCAAAAAAGCCCTGACCTAACTTATGAAACAATTTCTATCTCTAACATTTCATATAATGTATATTAATCAAATATTGGATATTTTGCTTTTATAATCTCATTTGATCTTCACTATAATTCAGTGAAACACATAATTTTCATCTCCATTTACAGATGAGGAAATTGAAACAAAAAGAAGTAAGTAATTTGTCCTTGGTCATAGAGACAGTCATGGTGGAGCCAGGATTCAAATAGATTCTTTGTGATTCACAAACCCAAGGAAGTAAGGGAGAAATGGAGGGAGGGATGGGAAGGGAAAGAAAAGAAAAGAAAAGAAGGGAAGAGGATAAAGAGAAGTGAAGATGTGAGAGGTAGAGGGTGTCTGGTATAGGTTTCTGGTAGCCTTCCACTTCTGAGTCCCAGGCTTTTACTGAAGTCTGCCTGAATTCCTATATACAAAACACGTCCCCCCCCCCCCCAATGGCCTCATAATAAGACCCTCTTTTCTTTTCAGCTAGCTTTAGTTGATTTGAGTTACTTTTGCCCAAAAATTCTAACCAGTAAAACCATCCACTATAATATGTTGCCACAGGAATTGTGGTGATGGTCCCAGCATGTGGAAGAACTCATAAGCAAGTGGAAGAATTTGTAAGGGCAGCTTTTCCTACCACCAGGCCCTCCACTGCCACGGTCACCATTATTCTCCCATCTATCTTCATATTATAAATCACCTTTGAATCAATGAGATCAGACTAAATCTTTTACTTTCCTGGTCATTAAGAGGCTCCTTTCTGTTTCACTTCCCCTACCACTACCCTGGAATTACATCTGGGATACCATATTCAATACCTAAGAATCTAAAATGCTACTGACAAAATCAATACTCTAAGTCTAGAAGGCTAAGAACCAGAATGCTACCCTTGAAAATGAAGCTCAAGGCACCCTCCCCAAATAGCTGTCACATGCAGCACAGAAAGAGGGTAATGATAACAGCCATCCCAAAGATGCCCAGCATGTTTTAGTCATCAAAACCATGGCGATGGAATTATCTGCCAGTTAAGTACCCACTCCCTCCCCATCCACAAGGATACATCAGTTCAATTCAACAAATCCTATTGAGTATCCAATTTTATTCCAGATATTTGTTCTAGATGCTGGAAACAAACAGAACAAAACAGCTTAATTATAGGGAGGAAGGGCAAAGTATGGTAATAAATCTGCAAGATTAGACATCCATGTCTCTGGAAGGAAAATAACTAGAAAAAATGTTTGCACCACACTCATTAATCAGCCCTTTGAGAGCTTTTTCCTTCCACCCTGTATTTTAAAGGCATTTGACCTTAACATCTAAGAAGTAGACCAATCCACATGACATCTGGTGAGCCCTTTTGATGGCCCAGAGTATTTCAGAAAGGACTCCCCCAAGGGTCGACCTGGAATTATTTTTGTGAACTGAATCAACAAGAATGACACAGAATCTTGCTGGGCTTTAGGAAGCTAAATTAGAAGCCAGGGAAACACCACCTTCCAACTGTGGTTTGTCCATTGCCTCAGGGCCTGCAGAGCAAACACCCACGCATGCCCCTGGAGAGGAAGGACAAAACGAGCAAATATCCATAAGCAACCTAGCAATAATAACACCAGGTACCATATTCAAAACCCAGAAACAAAAATGTCTAATGAAATAAGGCTAGTCCCTATTCTGTTTCTATTCAGAGGTGTTATCTATTTACTTTATTTATTTTAACAGTTGTAATCTATTTCCCCAAACTTCTCTGGGAAAGAAGAGAGTCTCAGGCTTTTCACCTACTTTGAAAATATTTCAACCAATCTCACACAATTGGCAAACACAACAGAAATTTATATGCCCAGAAGAGAAAGATTCTCAGTTCCATCAGATGAGAACAATATAGAACTAATCCACCAGGCTGTCAGAGAGTATGAGTCTCCGAACTTTTTTGTTAATTTGAAATGAAAATTGCATCCCAAACCGTGAACAAATACAGTATAAGTTTTAAAGGAAAGGCAAGCATCCAATGCTCATTTGAAGGATTTACCCAGCTTTCCTGGTATTTCTCCTTCTCAGTATGTGGGAAACTCACTTTTAAATGCTCTGTTCATACTAGGAAGCACATTTGCCTCACCTCAATGATTTCATCTACTCTCTGAAGCTTCAAGCTGCAAACTTACCTTCCTGTTCTTAGTGCTGGAAACCAGGATCCAAGTCCCAGGGAGGCCAGAGCCACTTGCTCTATTCCTGTTGGGTAGCACGAAGGGCTCTCTGTGGTTTCCAGGCTGAACTGTATTTGGGGCATCGGAGATTGACTTCTGGGGCTCAGTGGCAGCATGCCATGTGACCAGAGTGGGGGAAGGGACACTCCTGCAGGGTCAGGGACAAATGCCTGGTTGGCTGACTGACCAGGGTAGGGCAGGGTCTGACTAGAGTCATAGGTTGATGACTTTGCTCCAAATTTCTTCTTGGATTTTAACTTGAAGATCTTTTTATGGCTGTGGTATATTCCAGCCTTATTTTTCAAATGCCAGTTTATCGATCTGCATGGTTTTTATCCCAGGTCTTTTTTGGATTCTGACTTAGATGGATGTTAAAGCTACAAGAAAACTTAGAGATGATCTAGCCCTACTCCAAGATTGCCCATTTTATACTGGGGAAAACTGAGGCCCAGAGAGGCACGACAGCATTTCTAGGATCCTACAGAGGACTGAGCCTGTTGCTACATATTGGGATGACCCCAGTGGATTCAAAGTTACAGCTCATTTGAACATCTTCAAGTTTTAGGTGATAAGAGCTTTAAGATAGCTGAAATGCTGGTGATGGATCCTATCACACTGTAGGTACCTATAGATGTAGATGTCAACTTAGGGCATGACTTAGGATTTAGGCGCTCAATACTATGAGTTTGTATAAAAACATATACTTACATTTAGCTATTACTGTCTCGATCTTCATAAAGTTCTGTAAGATGATCTTTTTGGAGGCATCAAATGACACCAAAAACTGGAGATACCTTTGATCAGTAAGGCACTGGAGACTTCTCTAGATTGAACCATGTAAGTAGCCTTACACCTGCCTCTCCACCCACAGAGGGTGGCTGGTGGCTGCTTACTGACAAATGGGGAGGTGGGAGCAATGATGCAGGACATGACAGAGGTGATGTCAATGATGGAAGTAACAGAATGGTAGTGGAGGTGTAGATGGAGGTAATAAGTGGTAGAATGGAGGTGTGTGGTATAGACAGAGGTGGAGATGTAGATGGAGGAAGTGTGAACAGTATGGTGATGGAGGAAGAGTTAGAAATCCTTCTAAATGATAGGAAACTCTTATTATTATGCTGATTTACCTGGAGAAAAGACCTTCTGCAATTACACAAATGAAATGATCAAACTTTGCCATTGTCTGGAGAACTTGATTTTGTCCCCCAACTGTGTGATCTTTGTGAAATTGCTTCACCTCTCTGGGCCTCAATGTCCTTATCTCAGACATTGCACTTATTAATTGGTGGTTTTTAGAGGGCAACCTATCACTCTCCCTCCAAGCCTTTTTACCTTGCCCTGTAAGCTAGGAGCTTCTGTCTTTTCTGAAGTCTTGAGAAAATCTAGACTCACTCATCCCCCTCTAGTTGGGGATGAGTAGCTCATGTGCTTGGGGAGTTTGGTAAAATACAGCAGGCCGGGGCCATGACCCAGATTCCTCTGGGTTTCCTTCTCCTGGGAACTGCATGCCCCAGAGAAGGCTTGCACTTCCTTCCTCTCCTCTTCTTTTCACATTAAACTTCCCAGAGTTCTTACCTTGAGGGACAGAGAAGTCTTCCAGTTCTGGGTAGATAAGTTTAATTCTGTGAGAAAGAATTAAAAGGCCTGGGCTGGGATTGTGGCTCAGTGGTAGAGCACTTGCCTCATGCATGAGGAACTGGGTTCGATCCCAGCATACATGAAAAAAAAAAAAAAAAAACTAAACAAAATAAAGGTATTGTGTCCATCTACAACTAAAAATATTTTTAAAAAGAATTAGGAGGCCTGATTGTACATCTAAACAACCTTCTCCAATCAGCTCTGTCATAAATCTGTTTCAAGTTTTAGCTGCTTGGCTTTTGTGTCTTATTTCTCATTTGTTCATAAGCACAGAGAGGACATAGACAAGTCCCATACTGTGGAATTAGTGAAAGAGCCTTCATGGAGTTGACTGGACTCAGTGATCTCTAAATTCTTCAAGCTCTAATATCCTATGATTCTATAAGTCTAAGTGGATTTGTCTTTGGAGCAGAACAACCATATATTCATGGAGATGGGTCAGATGTTGAGACCCAGAAGAACAACTTTTTAATCTCTGACTCCCTTCTTTCTTGCTTTTCAACCACCCCCCCCTCAAAAAATATTCTAATCTTCAAACATCTTTCTCTTCTCCCTCTATGCCAGCTCCTCATGACTTCATATACTTGCCTTTAGACCTGGACTTCATGACAGATCCCTTTACGGACTCCCTCAACGATAATCTTAGCCTCTTATTCCTGCCCTGCCAACTCTTGGTCTAAATCAGCCCATCCATTAACCTTCTCTTCCTGTGCTAAGCTCTCTTTCATTTCTGGAGAAACGCAGCCTTTAGTGTGAGAGAACACAGCAACACAGCCAATACACAGTGGCAGAGGTGTAGGTGTGTGTGTGTGTTGGAGAAAGGATGAGGTGGTAAGAGAGAGATCTAGTTCCATGATGTGTATGTCCAACTCCATCCCTGCTCCTTCCCATGGTTTAGTTTTGTGAGAAAAAAAAATATTGAGAGAAGATCCAACCACCCCTTTTCTCTCCTCTCCCTGTCCTCTGGCCTTCTGCCAAGAAGGCTAGTTTACCAGTTGGTATTTGTAGTACAGTAAATGTTTGGGGGTGTTTTCAATCCTTCTCACCAACAGAATGGTAACAACTGAGACTTGTGCATTGGTTGGGGAAAGGGGAAGATTGTTGGCCCCAGTGGTTCTCCACCAGAGGTGTTTTCCCCTCCTAGAGACAGTTGGCTACATCTGAAGACACTGGAGAGAAGATCCCTACCAAAGGGAGGGTACTACTGGCCCATAGTGCAGATAGGCCAAGGTTGCTGCTAACATCCTATAATACACAGGCCAGCCTCCACAAAAGAGAGTTAGCCCCAGTGGTCAAAAAAATTCTGGATTAGACCATTCCAGCTCCTCTAGTTCTAGGGTCTAACCCAGGAAATGGAAAATTCAATATGGGGCCACTTCACTCTTCAGGACTCTACCAGAAGGGAGAGCCAAAGATTCTTAGTAATTTGTAGCGTTTGACCTCTGTTACCTCCATTTCCTTAGGAGATGGGTAAACTTGTTCATAGGGACAGATTCCTTTCCATCTCCTGGCCACATCCATCTGAATCCTACCTGGGTTTAACATTCAACAGGGTTTGGGCAGGTTTGGTAAGAACTCTAACATGGGGCAAATTTCCACAAAGACAGAAGAAGCTTTCTATCCTTGTTAGTGTGACTAAGGAGTCATTTCGGAGGCCCTGGATGACTTTTCTAGAACTTTAACTACAAGAAGTTCCCCCTAATCTGGGCAAGACTCACTCCAGTGTGTATGTTCTTTGGCTTCCAGATTGTTAGTGCCAAGCTTTGGCAGGTGATACAATAACTGGCTGCCCCAGATTTTTGTCGGCTTTAGCTGCTTTTGAACAGTATCCAGGGTTGAGCAGGGGACATACTGTGATGGTATCAGAACGCCACGGGAAGGCAAAAAATGATGAGAGATATTTTAAAGAGAAGCTGGGAAAATTTAGGAGGCCGCGCCCAGGTTATGCTGTGGATGGTGCTCTCCCTTCCTCTCTGACTGCTGCTGTGAACTACAGCTTCAGCTCACACTGCATCAACCACTATGTATGCCTTCCTGCTCCTCCATCACCCCAAACTCATTCTCACCTCAGGACTTTTGCACTTACTGCTTCTCCAACTTTCAGCATGACTTGTTCCCTCATGTATTCAACTATCTGGTCAAATGCCATCTACCAAGAATACCTTTCCTGACAGCATATCTAAAATGCCCCTCTCTGTCCTTAACTCTACTTTATTTGCACATATATCACTTCTATCCCAAACCACATCTGTGTTTGTTTATTTTGTTTTATCTTAACTTGTTTGGGTTTTTTATTTGGTTGGTTGGTTTTTGTGGTTCTGAGGACTGAACCCAGGGTGCTCTACCACTGAGCTACACCCATAGCCCATTTTACTTTTATTTTGAGACAGGTCTTGTTAAGTTGCTGAGGCTGGCCTCAAACTTGAGATCCTCCTGCTTTAATCTCCTGAATTATTGAGATTACAGGTGTGAACCACCTGGCTTTGTTTAATTTTTTTATTTATTTTTTGTCTCTTCCCTCTAGTATGGCAAGGAATTATTTTGTTCACAGATGTATCTCTGATACCTAGAATAAAGCTTGGCTCAATTTTTTGGATTCAAACTCCAGCTCTACAATCTGTTGGACCTCAGGCAAGTCATTTTAAGGTTTCTTTTTTTTTAATTTCCTCAACTGAAAAAAATAAGATGAATAATCACATCTACCGCTATCTGAGTAAATCAATGTATGTGAAATCTTTGTATCCGGCCCACAGGGAGTAATTACTATTAACTGGTAACATTATTACAATGATCATACCCGTGGAAGCTGGCAATATCTAAGGAGGTGGGGTGTGGGGATGAGTGCTATTTTGGCAGTTTGCAGGAGTAGAGCAGACTTTGTTGCTTCTCTGAGGACCAATATCCCCAACAAACCCTGAACCAAGGTCCTGTTCTCTCCTCTTGCCTGCTCTCTGCTGCCCACTTGAGGTCTGAAACGGAGGCAGTCAACTGTGTTCAGAGACACGGATGACTACCTATTTTCCACAGAGAAAACTGAAGCTTTACTGGATGACATCTCTCTGTTAAGCAAACAGACCCTCAAGGTGGCAAGCTTGGTCCTTGGCAAAGCTGCCACTGAAGCCATCGTTTGGCAAACACAAATGGAATACATTAAGACCACAGAGTTGTTGCAGGTACCTGGGAACCCCTCTCAGACATGTCCCCTAAATGAAACCAGAGCAGGCAGGCAGCAAGAAGGGCTGGCCACTTCCCCCTGTCCCCCAGACTGTACTTCCTCAGCTAGGGTACAGGCTCTGGTCACCTTGGCCAATTTGAGCCACCCTGGAAAGCTGCTTCTCGCCCTGTGCCTCACATTGTGTCACAGCATGTTGCCTTATGGGAAAAGTGATTTTTATGTCAACAGTTCAAAATGAGAGGGCTCAAATTATTTAAACCACCTCTCTGGAGGCATTAGTGGGGAGGTGTGATTAATTTAAAGGAAACTGGGGACACCAACACTGTCTGATTAAAAGATACCATGAAGGAAATGACTTTTTTTTGGGGGGAGGGTCATTTTTAATAGTGACAGAACCGTAAAAACATCTAGAAGTATACTTGTCAAGAAATGCATGTTTCATATACAAAAAAAAAAAAAAAAGCAACTTTGCTAAGGAACATGTATGAGGCATCATATTCCTGGATGGGAAACCTGAATAGGGCAAATGTGTTAAATATTCAGAAATTTATATACATGTCAAATACAATTCCAGTGGCATTTTAAATGAGAATGACCAAATAAAATAAAATAAAACAAAAATAAAAAAGCATCACTAAAGTTTTAGTTCAGAACTCTGCCAGATGCTGGACTGAGCTTTACATAATTTACCTCGGTTAACTCTCATTGTAACCCTGTGAAGTCATTATTAATATTCTTGAAGGACAGGATGGAACAGAGGTCAAATATAGATGACAGGACTTTTTTTTATTAAGTATCAGAGATTGAACTCAGGGGCACTCAACCACTGAGGCACATCCCCAGATCGCTTTCATATTTTATTTAGAGACAGGGTCTCACTGAGTTGCTTAGTCCCTTGCCATTGCTGAGGCTGACTTTGAACTGGAGATCCTCCTGCCTCAGCCTTCCAAGCTAATGGGATTACAGGCGGGCACCACCATGCCTGGCTAGATCACATGACTTTTACCAAGTTGCTTACAATTGTGAGAGGTGATTCCTTACCCATAAAATGGAAATAATAGTAGCTATCACAGAAGTTTATGGCCAGGATTAAATGAACCAATAAACAAATTATTTAGAACAGTGCTTGGCAAGTATAAGTACTTAATTGATAGGAACTATTATTTTTCTCATTTATAGATGTGAAACTAAAGCTTAAAGAGGATAATGTAATTTGCCCAAATTCACACGGCTGGCGAACAGCTGAACTGTCCTGGAGGAAGAGGGTAGGAAGGATTACAAGATCTACAAAATAATAAAATCATAATAGTTAATATAAGAAGCACATCTTAGAATAAGACATTTATTTATGCCTTACAAAATTACATTCTGCAATATTATCAATTGCCTCCACCAGCCTAATATTTCCTTTACCTCCCTCCTTTCCCCCATTCTAATAGCTCAGCCATTCCAAGCTCAGTGCCTCAGAGAGGATGTGTGAAAATAAAAATAGGTAAAATAGCCTCTTCACTTAGGAATAGAAGAGACTCCTGGCCTAGACCTAAAGTAAAGTAAGGGAGAAAATGATCACAAGAAAGTTCAAGACCATCCCCAACTTCTCATCCAAGAAGGGTTCCCTAGGACAAAGACAAGAGACACTGAGAGACACTGATGTTGGTGGGTCCTGAAGACCAAGGTCTTGATCCCTCTTCCTGGGCTGAGCCCCAAAATGAAGGTAGCATACCTTATAGCTCTGTGGGTTTGAGAGCAGAGAAAAACTGTGTCTTGCTTCCGAGGTATAAAGAGAAAGGCTGCTGGTTGTATCTGAGCCAAGAGGAACCCAGGCAAATTCAGTAGGCAGCATGAAGAGGGAGAAAGACTAATTCCTACCATGGCCTGCAGGTACCAATAACCAAGACCAAATAAGATAAGGACAAAGGCCCCTAAGGGTCTAGAATCCTCCACTCCATTCTAACTGGCTTCAAAATGGAAATTACAAAGGAAACTCAGAACCAACTGGGATTAAGTGTCAGTGACATTTTAAAAATGAGGACTCAAAATACAGATGAAAGTTTTACAAATAAACATGTTTCTATACACTTGAGTTTAGGGAATCTGAAACTGGTATTCTAAAGGATATTTTAAGGATAGTATTGGGGAAATGAACTATTTTTAAAAATTAAGCTAGAAGAGATGCTTAGGCTGTGGATGCAGGAAACTACCCCCTGGTTGAGTTCAGCTCAGGTTATTCATCCCTACCCTGACATTAAATGTGACTACTCCTTAAGACAACTACATCCTTATTTGCCTTGGGCAGTCACCATCTGCCCCTATTGTTTTGGTTTAATTATTAGTGTGCTCCTTTCATTCTCTAAAGGACCCAAGAGGAGTCACATTGAAGTTGAAGGTCAGGTGCTGGGTGGAGTTAAGAGGACAGTGGTGGGGTCAGAGTGGGATGTTAGAATTTAACATTTCAGAAATAGAGCAACTCAGGGTAACAGCACAGCCCAGCTTACGACCATTAGAACACACTGGAGAAGATGAGGCCTAATTCCTGCCTTAAACAAGAATTGAGAAAAGACACAGAAGGGAGCTTATCTCTACCCTCGCTCCTTTTGAATTTTCTATCTTGTGCCTTTATTGTTTATTTTAAAAACCCAAACAAACATCAATCTATAAATAAGCTGGGCATGGTGGCACTAACCTTTATTCCCTGATATTTAGAAGGCAGAGGCAAGAGGAACATCAAGTTCAAGGCCAGCCTGGGCAACTTAGTGAGACTTTGTATCAAAATGAAACAAAAAGGACTGGGGATGTAGCTACTGATATGGCTCAGTGGTGATAGAATGCTTGCCTAGAATGCAGGAGGCCCTGGGCTTCTGTCCCTGAGCCACAAAAAGAAAATTTATAAACAAAACTAAAATTTAGAGGAAACCAGGCCACTTTGCCCATAGATTCCTCTAGATAAAATATGGAAACATTTTATGAATTTTAAAAAAACCAGTAATTGTAAATCAAACAGCCCTTAAATATTTGAAAAGAAAAAAAAAGAGCAAATTAGAACCATGATAAAATACCACTATTCATCTTTCAAATTAGCAAATCAAGAAGTTTCACAACAGCAAGTGTAGAGGGCAATGGGCTCTCATATATACACTTGCCAGGGAGACTATAAATAGGCACAGCCTCAACATGACCACTTAGGCAGTATATACAGAACTTCAAAATGCACATACTTTTTGGTAACCTCAATTCTTCATCTAGAAAGTTATCTTACAGACACACTCTCATCTGTGGACAAAGATAGATAAATGGTTTGGTGCAATTACTTACCTCTCTGTGTACATGTTTGTGGGTTGTCATGGAAATCACATGATAAGTACATGGAAAGGATTTTAACTAGGGCCTAGGACATTATTAGCATGGAGTAAATTCTGACTATTATTATTATAGCATGGTTGGTGACAACAAAACATTGGAAAAAACTTGAATACCCATCAATAGAGAATTGATCTAAAAAAATTTTTTTCTGTACTTTGGAAAACCATGAAGCATTTAGATAGAATGAGGATAGTACTATGACATGGTCTTTTAGAAATATTGGTAAGAGAGCCAATAGGAGTCTCACTGGCTAGAGACTAATGTACAGAGCAGAGAGAGTAAGGAGGTGGCAGCGGCTCCAGCTTTCACAGCCATTGTAGTACATTGAGTTCCATGGAGATAGCGCTGGGGCAAGTGAGAGCCAGATGGGCACTGGGCGACTGTGCCTCACTGAGGAAAAGCAACTAAACATGGGCAAAGGAGATCCTAAGAAGCTGAGAGGCAAAATGTCATCATATGTGTTCTTGGTGCAAACTTGCCAGGAGGAACACAAGAAGAAGCATCCAGATTCTTCGTCAACTTCTCAGAGTTTTTTAAGAAGTGCTCAGAGAGGTGGAAGACCATGTTTGCTAAAGAGATGGGAAAATATGAAGACATGGCAAAGGTGGACAAGGTTCGTTATGAAAAAGAAATGAAAATCTATATTCCTTCTAAAGGGGAAACAAAAAAGAAGTTCAAGGATCCCAATGCACCAAAGAGGCCTCCGACGGCCTTCTTCTTGTTCTGTTCTGGTTATTGCCCCAAAATCAAAGGTTAGAATTTCTTTTTTAAAAAATGAAGAAGAAGAATAGTAGAAAGAGGAAGAGGAGGGAGGAAGAGGAAGAGAACGAGGAGAAAGAAGAAGGAAAGAAAACGGAAATATTGGTAAGTGGTAGGGCATGGTGGTACACACCTGTAATCTCAGTTCTCAGTTACTCAGGAGGCTGAGGCAAGGGGATCACAGAGTTGAGGTCAACTTGGGCAACTTAGTGAGACCCTGTTTCAAAAAAAAAAAAAGACCAGGGGTTTAGCTTAGCAGTGGAGCACTTGCTTAGGATATGTGAGTCCCTGGGTTCATTTTCCATGGAGAAAGGAAGAGAGGGAAGGAAATAAAAGAGAAAAGGAAAATTTAAAATACTGTAAGTGGAAGAATCAAGGTGTACAAGAGTGTTTATGGCCACCATTTGTATGTGGGTTGCTTATGAGTACATGGTCTCTCCAGGGAAGAAGTCATAGAAACTGGTTCCAGTGATGCTTCCTGGGAGAGGAACTGGGAGGCAGGGCCTCACAGGTCATTCACTGTATGATCTCTTGTGCCTTTTACATTTTCTACTATATGTGTATTTCCTAATCAAAAACAGCTAAGTAAATTCACTTCCGATTATATGTAGCAAGAGAACTAAAAAGCCAGAACTCAAAGAGCTACTCATAAGGCAATATGCACAACAGTGTTTTGCACAATAGCTAAAATAGCAAAAAGGTAGAAACAATCTAAATGTTCATCAGAATGGATAAGCAAAATGTGATACATATGTATAATGGAATGTTATTCAGTTTTAAAAAGTAATGAAATGTTGATGAACCTTGAGGACATTATGCTATATGAGGTAAGCAAAAGGACAAATATTGTATAATTTACTTATACGAGGTAGCTAGTCAGATTCACAGAGACAGAAAGTAGGGGCTAGAGAAGCAGGGAGTAGGAGTTAATGTTTAGTGGGTGCAGAGTTTCAGTTGGGGATGATGAGAAAGTTTTGGAGGTGGATGGTGACAATGGTTGTTTGTGAATGTACTTAATGCCAATGAATTGCACACTTAAAAATGGTTAGACTAGTATGTTTTGTGTTGTGTTTATTTTACCACAAAAAGAACAATAAAACATACCTTTATTACTTTGATTGGGTTATGTTAAATGTAGAGATAAATTACAAGATGTATTATGAGTCCTGGTGAAGAATGGTCCTATACACAAAAGGAATGTTGGTCTCATTTTCTATGCCAAACAGATCTGCTTGACTCTGCTGGATGACTTTTGGGGATCTGTGATATTAAACCAGGGAAGGATAGCAGCTTTCCCAAGTCAGGGGAAAGAAGGGAAAGGAAAAGATGACTGTTGCAGGTAGAAATGGAGAAATTTCCACCTGGCCACATAGGCTTTCTCCTTGAGGAGGGAGATAAGCAGATGGGGAATTCTAAGTTTGGTTTTTGAGGGGAAAAACAGGGGTAAGAGCAGGAACTCATAAAATAATCACCACATTTCACCAAGGATCCTGGTGAGGCTTAAGACTAAAAATATGTAGAGAAATTTTTCCTGTATCTTTAACCTCTTTGCATCTCCAGGCAACAACCCTGAAGGAGTTGGAGAACCCTGTAGCTAAATGAGTGAAGAAGAGTGGAAACCAGGGACTCCTCACCCTCCTTCGCTCTCAGGCTTCCCTTTTGCAGCACCCAAGGATGGGCAGAAGAGGCCTCATCAGGATGGAAACTTGAAAGGAGTAGACATTATAATTCTTGAAATGAAACTAAGATTAAGGATGACCAGAACAATCATGTGATCAGAATAATCATTCAGGGACAGAGCAAGATCAGGAGTCTCAGAATAAATTTAAAAGAGTAGTGAGAGGCAAATATCAAGTTGCTTTCTAATCTTACCCCATGAATCATGATCATCCAATGGAACAGATGCATAATATTATCTTGATTGTTGATTAATATGCATATAACTTGTCTTTCCCACTAGACTATAAGCTCTCCAAAGAGGCCCATGTGCTCTTTTTTTAATTATTTTTTTAAAATTTGTTCTAATTAGTTTACATGACAACCCATGTGCATTTTTTTTAAATTTTTTTAGTTGTAGACACAATACCTTTAATTACTTATTTATTTTTATGTGGTGCTAAGGATCAAACCCACTGCCTCACATGTACTAGGCAAGCGTTCTGCCACTGAGCCACAACCCCAGCCCAGCCCATATGCTCTTTATCCCCATATCTTTTGCTAGTCTCCCAAAGCCTAGAAAAGTGCCTTGCACAAACCCAGGAGACACTGATAGGCTGTGGACTAAACTGCTGATCAGGAGGGATTACTCTACCTTAGGCAGCACCATGACATTGCTAAGCTTACATGGTGTCTAGCACAGTACAGATGGATATAAATCCTGGTAAAATTGAATTGACTCTTCCTAAAAAGTGAGTCTGTTTTCTAGTAAGTCTGATAATGGTGTTGCAGGTGTCCCAGACAGGGTAAGATGGCAGAAACAAAGATGTTGTGGAAACTTTCTGTTTCTGTTAAGGCTGCTCCTATTCTGTAATAAGAAGGCTTAAACATTAGAGAAGGTCTCAGCCCAACCCAGCTTAAATCCTGTGGTACCAGAATTGGATACTACAGTTACCTAGTAGGCCTCAAACAGAGCTAAAACCATTCTTTTGAGTAAGAGAATTTTAGAGGGCCCGGTTCTCAAAATCCAAATTATATACTTTTGAGAGAACAAATTAACAGAAACTGCACAGAGCCCAACTCTTAAGATAAGGAAGTAGATCTTAAGTCACTCAAGAAAGAAACTCTTCTATAGATGAAGGCTGAGAAAAGGAAATTTGAAACCAGCTGATTCTGGTTTGGGGAATGGGAACACTGGAAAATATACCCTATCATCCATTTCTCATGATGCTATCATTGGTGCTTGAATGCCTCTGTTGTTGACATGGCCACCATCCCTGCTCATAGGGCAGTAGAGGGAAGAGATGTTGAGTGTCTTCATTACTAATTGTTTGGTTAGTGCCTCTCTTAGAAGATAAACTTGACTGGTGATAGGGTGGGCAAGAAGTGAGTCAAACAAGAGCTACCTACTGGGTACAGTCAGTGGATGGGGAAAGAGAACTCTCTTTAGACTGGTCCACCCAAAATAAGTGAGTGAGGGGTAGGTAATAACATGGCTGGATTGTCTCCAGGGTACTCCTAGGAACATCACATACTTATCAGCTCACAGATGAATTCCAAATCCCAGGATGCCTGCTTGGATAAGGGTAAGACGCTCTCTCAGGACAGAAGCCCACAAAGCTAAGGGACTGGGTCTCTAAGTCAGAATTTCATCAATGGCTGAGTGAGTCTTTCTCTGGAAAGCCAGCCCATCTCCAGTAGTCCTGCTGCCCAAGAACGATATGCCCCTCCCTTCTAAGGAGATGGGAATAAGCTCCCTGGACACTCTATCTGTATTCCCTCTAACTCATTCTCTAAAAACTTCAAGAAGCAAATCCTTGATAAGAAGGATGCCTTCTGCAGGCCAGAAAGCTTAGCTGAAGTGGGGATTTTTATATAAGTCTATCTTTTCTGTACTCCAAGTATACTCAGAGAAGATGCTATAAATAACCCTTATTGAATTGGAAGTGTGAAGTAGGCACACTACAAAACACTGTGCCTTCCATGGCTCAAGAGCACAGGATTCAAAAGTCAGACATTTGTGCAGAAAATATAACTAGATATAGGTCTCAGCCCCTTAGTGTAGACATCTGACACTGCACAGATGTGCATACAAATACATGATCCCCTTTCTAAAGGAGAGAAACCAAGGGAAGCAGGGGAGCCCAACACTACAGAACAACGCCAACATTCTGTTTTCGCACTTTACTATGTAGGAATAGTTACAGATTAATTTAAACAATCAGATTGCCCTATGTTTTTGCTCTCTAGGTCTTGCACCACCCTTTAACAGAAAGCAATAAAATTCTCACCGGACCTTCAGTGGGCTGGGGATTCCTGCCTGTACTGCCCAGTTTCCTTTCACTCACATTCCCAAACCAGAATCTACAATTAAACTATAACTCCATATATTTAAAATCCACTCTACTCACCCCCAATGTAGTGGCCCGTGAGTCCTGGGCCCTTGAATTCAATCCCTAAGGGTGGGCCTTTCAGATGGAACCCACCCACCTCTGCTATTAACATAGCCCCTCCTCTATTGCCTCACCAACCAACTATTTTTGAATCAAAAAGTCTTTGTCTATTTAGACACTATAAAAGTAACATTTATGTTTTTTAATCTCATGTCTGTGTCTTCAATGGTTTTCATTGCTTATCTAATCAGTGTGTCCTAGGTAGATTTGTTACTTGCCTGTTCAGCTTGTCCAAGCACAACAAAACCAAGGCATTTCCCAGAAGAGAGTCAGATCCTTTTGAATAGAAAATCCTCAGAAAAGATGTTAGAACTTTCACGTTTTTTTCTCCATGGTCCCGACATCAAGAACATTCTATATCCCACTTATAACCCCAACTCTGCAAATCCCAAATCTTGACTTCAGAGGATGCGGACAAGGAAAACAAGAAGGCATTTGAACATGCCACATTCTGTAAGAAAAATGTTGTATGCTTTGTGGGTTTTCTAGGTTTTATACTGATTTGGGGGCTTCTTTTTTAAAAAATCAATTCTTTTTTTCTGTAAGTAGGAAAGATATAAGAGAGAAATAAGTAGGGAATAGAAAGTGGGAAGGGAAGTAGGAAGGAAGAAGAGAAAGTCAGTGAGTGGACATGAGGGAAAATGACAGAAGGTCAAGTAGAGAGGATAGAGACACAGTGTTGGGGACAGGGAGAGGACATGCCAGGAAGTCACAGCCTCTCCAGGGACCAGGTGCTGTGCTTGAACATACACACATGTTCCCCTGTGGAGGTTTCTCCACAGTCCTGCAAGGAGAACATCCTCATCCCTAACCTTATGGATTTGGAAACATGCTCAGAAAATAATACTTGCCTATGGACTCATAGACAGGAGGAAAAGCAGAGGTTGGAAGCCCCAATAAAAAATGAACTCTGCCCCTCTTCTTCTACAGTCCCTTTTGTGGCCTGAGTGTCTTCAGTCTTTATATTTCATGGGTTGCCTTCTCTTTCATATAGGAAATTTACCTTCCAATTTAAAGACCTCTTTATTCCTACATCACATGGTTTTCACTTCTATGGTCAACAACAGGCACATAGAAAGGTACATTTTGGAAGCCAAGGCTGAGCCAACACATAAACCCTACATCCTAGTTTCTCTTAATAATCCATGGAAACAAAGAAAAGCAAGATTAGGGAGTTCAACACATTGTGGGGTGACTGAGACTTTCCTGGTTTAAGAATTAAAGGTCTGTGACCCAGGAAACCCCTTTAGTCCAAGGTCAAAGTATGGTCTCAGTTGTTAGGGAGTTTCCAGCTAGTTGGGAATTAGACAAATTCACAGGCAGAATATGAATCCCCAAAAAGCAGCAGAGAGAAAGGTGCAGCAACACACACACACACACACACACACACATACACATACACACACATAATTTTGTTCAAATCATTTGGATGTGTGTGTGTGTGTATGTGTGTGTGTGTGTTAATTCATTCCACAAATGTTCACTGGTTACCTCCTAAAGGCCTAAACCTAGCCTGGACTCTCTGTGACAAAGAAATGCTCTATGGAGGAAATGGCCTTAGAAATATACATCTACATTTGTCCATCTATAACTAAAAAAAAAATTTTAAAAAAAAGACCTGGTAGGTATAAGAACACAGTCTAAATACCTGTGAACTGGGGAACATCTTCCCTGGGCACAGGGCAGGTTGGGGAGATAAAGGCTGAAGCCTGTAACGACAGGCTGGGCCATTCTATGGAGAAACCTAAACATCCAAAAGTGCCTGAATTCTGAGAAATGTGGAATGGGACTTTGTACAACAACAGAAAAATTGCCTTAAGAATGGATTGTAACATAGGTGGAAAGACCAGTTGGGACATTACTCCAAAGCATTCAAGTGAAACCCTTTGATTTCTACCTACTCAGATTTTGTTCAAATCATTTGGACAATTATTTCAAATATTTTAGTTGTTTTTTCTTTTTTCCTCATGATATAAGGATTTGAGGGTGAGCTTCACTTGGGAAAGTGAAGGGAAAGAAAGATATAAAGTGGAGAGCTTTCCTTCCAGGATACAAAAAGAGAACAGGTTGAGGATTCTTCCTGAGAGAGGAAATATGGAAGGAATTACCCTGGAAACATTGTTTTTGTGTCCAGTGTCCAGGGAGTTGGCTGGTACACCGCCTGTTTCCCTAATGCTCAGCCCTAATGCCTAGTTAGCTGTTAACCAAAACATGTTCCATATTTACTTACAGTGTCTTTCTGTCTTGTTACACAAGGACAGTCACTTGACTTTTCTGTGTGAGCAAAGAGAGAGGCAAAGTGGAGGGGTGAGGAACACAACCTGAAGCCCCCACAACTGCCACAGAGCCCTGAAGTGGCTCCCTGATTCTACTGTCTCTGAGCCTGAATTTCCCATTCTACTCATTTAGGTGACTTCCTCTTTCCTCTACCAGGAGGCAAGTTTCTCAGCAAAGGTGATATAGTTGTATCTAATTCACACCCAAAACTCTAGTAGTAAAGAGGTTCTGGGAAATAAAAGTTTCAGCTTTCTAATCTCTTCAATTAGGAGGATGAAAAGGAAGTTAAGAGCCAATCCAAGAATCTATCACAGGGTTTCTCTTTACCAACTTAGTAAAAATATATTTGGCTTTCTGATTGACTCTCATGTTTGTTCTATGAAACAGAACCTAAGGTGGGGAGAGGCATCCCTACCCCTAACAGTGCCCATGCCTGGGCCATTTTCCATGGCTGGGATGCCAGCTCTATGTAAGAACATGGCAATCCCATATGGAACCCATGACAGAAGCAGGGACATAGGACTTTTCTGCAGAAGGGAGAGATAGATATCTACTGTAAACCTTTCTGTTTTCCAGCACTGCTTTGGGAATTTTTTCCCCTTTTCTTTCTTTCCTTTTTTATAAAATACAGCTCCAGTTGGATTTAGGAAAGAAAGAGAATACAAAAATTCAACTCATCATCTTGACTAAGAGTTTCCATTTTCTGTTGTTTTTTTCATTTGGTACTGAGCAATTGTGACCTGGGGTATATTCATATTCATATTGACATTGATGTGTTTTTTTCCTATTCGTTTATGAGTTCCTTTTGTCCCTTGGTATCCATGGGAAATTGGTTCCACCCTCCCCATCTCATACCAAAATCCTAAGATGCTCAAGTCCTTATATAAGATGGTGTAGTATTTGCACAGAACCTAAGCACACTCCCGTGTACTTTAAATCATCTTTATATTAGTCATACCTAATACAATGTAAATGCTATATAAATAGTTATATTCTATTGTTTGGGGAATAATGACATGGAAAAAAGTCTATTCGTGTTCTGTATAGACGCAGCTATTTTCCCTGAATATATTGTGTGAATTTGGTTGAATCCATGGAAATAAAACACACACAGGGGACTGATTGTCTTGTAAATATTTTTGTTTGTCATTTTTCATTCAATTTTATGGTCATTTGTTTTTCTTCTTTATGTGTGTATGTGTGTGTGTGTGTGTGTGTATGTGAAGCTTAATGAAGTAAAATTTATCCATATTTTTAAAGCTTTAAGATTTCTAGTTTTGTTAGTTTGAAAAAAGCTTTAGCCATCTCCAAGCTTACATACATCTATATTTTTTCCTAGTTTAGTTGTTGTGTTTTATTATATTTAAATATTCAATCCATCTGGACTTGGTATATGGTGTCAGACAAGGATTTAACTTTGTTTTTCCCATGTGTTTTATCACCAATTGTCAGATTATATATCCTGTACCCACTGGTTTGAAATGCTACCTTGATCACAAACTAAGTGTTTCCATATGTTTGAGTCTGCTCTAAGCCAACCAACCTGACAGTAGGCCCTGTACTGATTCCCTTTCCTCCTCCCTCCCCCCTCTGACACCACATTCCCTACAGAATTACAAGCATTTCTGTGGTAAAGTATATCCCCCAAAGGCCGAATGTTTTCTCTAATATATGGATGCTAATCTATAGTGGAGGTGTAGGGGTGAGGGCATGGGAGGAATGGAGGAACTTTGGATAGGACAAAAGGGAGGGGGCATGGAGGTAGGAAACATGGTGGAATGAGATGGACATCATTACCCTAAGTACATGTATAAAGACACGAATGTTGAGACTCTACTCTGTGTACAACCAAAGACATGAAAAATTGTGCTCTACATGTGTACTATGAATTTAAATGCATTCTGCTGTCATGAAAACAAATTAGAATAAATAATTTAAAAAAAAAAAAAAGTATATCATCGGACTCCTAACTACCAAAGTCAGTGGACGCTTTTCAGGTCTTTTCTTCATAGACTCTTCTACTATATCTCACATTGTTGACAATTCTTTCCTTCTTTTGTTAGGGGTGTTTTTGTTTGTCTATTTGTTTTGCTTTGGTATATTTTGGGACTTCTTGGCCATTTGGGCATATGCATCTTTATCTTTGCTAAATAATGCCACACTATTTTTCAGAGTGGTTGTAGCAGCTTACACTCCCACAAACAGTATGTGAGAACCTAACTGGATTATGTAAGGACAACCAGTTGGTAGATCTGAGATGCTCCAGTTCTCTGCACCCAGGCATTTGCTTAGTTTCCCCTTTGTGCCCTCTCTCCACAAATCTCCTCTCCTGTGAGCCTGAGTCCTGCCACTGGCCTAAGCCAAATCCCACCATCATTACCACCCTTCTCCCAACCCAAATCAAAAGAGAGCTTTAAAGACTCACCTTTCTAAAAACCCATTTTTGTACTTTGTTCCCTGTTCCAAAATCACCAGTGGCTTGCCAGTGCAGTCAAATCCAGTTGGAACTCCTTGAATTGGCACTGAGGGCCTCCCTTGCCTGGCTTCCTCATTCCTTCCCAGGTTTATCTTCCCACTCCACCCCTCCCCCAAAGGGACAGACTTGAATCCAGCCAAGGGGATCCATTCTACTGGTGAAGGTGTAAACCGGTACAGCCACTCTGCAAAAGCAACGTGGCAATATTTAATAAATGTGAAAATACACATACCAAATGACTAATTTCACTCCTTAGAGAAACTTTTGCATGTGTGTACCAAGGCACATTAACAAGGAAGGATGTTTATATAGCATGGTTTGTAGCTATTCAAACTTGGAAGCAAGCCAAAGGTCCATCAAGAGTAAAATGGAGCCAGGCACAGTGGCACATGCCTATAATCCCAGCTGCTTAAGAGGCTGAGGCAGGAGGATCACAAGTTCAAGACCAGCTGCAGCAACAGCAAAGCACTAAGCAACTCAATGAGACCCTATCTCTAAATAAAATACAAAACAGGACTGGGGATGTGGCTGAGTGGTTAAGTGCCCCTGAATTCAATCCCCAGTTCCAAAAAAAAAAAAGAGTACAATGAGGCCAGGAGCAAATGGCACATGCCTGTAATCCCAGCTGCTCAGGAGGCTAAGGCAGGAGGATCTTGAGTTCAAAGCCAGCCTTAGCAAAAGTAAGGTGCTAAGCAACTCAGTGAGACCCTATCTCTAAATAAAATACAAAAAAAAAAAAAAGGGGGGGGGCTGGGAATGTGGCTTAGTGGTGGAGTGCCCCTGAGTTCAATTCCCAGTTTACACCCTCCCCCCAAAAAAAGTAGAATGGCCCTGGGTGTGGGCACATGACTTTAATCTGAGAGGCTTGGAAGGCTAGGAGCATTATAAGTTCAAAGCCAGCCTCCACAATTTAACGAGGCCCTAAGCAACTGGGCAAGTCCTGTCTCTAAATAAAATATAAAAAGGGCTGGGAATGTTACTCAGTGGTAAAGTGCCCCCAGGTTCAATCCCTGTTAAAAAAAAAAAAAAAGGATAAATTGCAGTCTCTTTACCGCTTTTCACTCTGCATGTTACTTTTTCAGACAACATATCTTCATTTAAAACAGGAGCCTAACTACCTACTTCTAAAATATATTTTAGGATTTTTTTTCCACAGTGAAAAATGAATTTCCAATATCACCATTAAAATGTATAAAAACTTTAAGAAAGCGTTCTCATGTCTTATTGTAAATTTAAGTACTCCTTTTTAAAAACTCATTCCTTAAGTATGGTGGTGCATGCCTGTAATCCCAGAGACTCAGGAGGCTAAGGCAGGAGGGTAGCAAGTTTGAAGCCAGCCTCAACAATTTAGTGAAGCCCTCAGCAACTTAGCAAGACCCAGTCTCAAATTTTAAGAAAAATAAATAAATAAAGGACTGGAACAGGGAATAGAGCTCAGTGGTAAAGCACCCATGGGTTCAAACCCCAGTACCCAGTATTAAAAAATAAAAAGTGTAAATTTCACTTCTTAAAATTTATATGCAATAAAATCCATTCTTTAGTTTTCAGTTCTATGAGTATTTAAAAATACTTAGAGCCTATCCTTTACTTTTTATTTTTTACAAAAGAGTACCAAGTTGGATTAAAAGTGGTTTACCTCAGATTTGTTCACTGAGACTTTGGAAAACAATTTGATTTCACAACATGGTAGGCAAGTTGTGTTTACTCCCAAGTTCACAAAAGTTCAGTTTCACCTGTTGGTTCTTGCTCAATTGCTTGAGTAGGCTCTGATTATCTGTGGATGGCCATTCCTGGACTGACCCTTTTTACCAGGATCAGAAAGTTCCCTTCTGAAAAGGAAAAACAAGCCTGGCTTATAGTCTCCCTACAGCTACAGGGCCCAAGCCAAGGACCTTTCTAAACCAGGTACCTTTGTCTGTGGAGTATGTAGAGGGCCTAAAACTCCAATCTCAGAGAGAAGGGTCTGCCATATCTGAGCTACCTTATCTTCCAGAAAGTGTCAAGATTTGATGGCCTAACCTTTGGGGTAGTGTAAACCCTTATCCCCTCACTTGGTGAAGGGCAGGAAACACTGAATCATGAGTAATGATAGAGTTTTCAAAGTGTATTAAATCAGCTAAATATTTAATCATAATATGTTCAACTCTCCATTTGCTCTGAATGCAGAAAGAAATCCAAATTTTTCATTGATAGAAAATAAAAACTTAGCAATAATGAGCATGTTACCTGATCAAGAGACCAATTACTCAGACC
The DNA here is from genome assembly GCF_001458135.2 of Marmota marmota marmota. Taxonomy (NCBI): domain Eukaryota; kingdom Metazoa; phylum Chordata; class Mammalia; order Rodentia; family Sciuridae; genus Marmota; species Marmota marmota. Next base: position 581,981 of record NW_026000170.1, read on the forward strand.
TCACCCAATATATCATCCCTCCTCATCCTGTTTCGATCTTTCTGTTTCCATGAGTAACTTCACAGAAATGGGATGCTAGACTTCATCAAGAAGCTGACCTGTATGGCCAGCCTCTCTGAAATAGGTAGGATCCCCAGGTGATACTGATGCTATTGGCCAACTACACTTTGAGAATCATTGCTCTAAATCCAACTAACAATTTAACAATTAAGAAATGCATAAGACAGAGGAAACTGATAATATCATAAAGATGCAGATTTTTTAAATCCAGTCTTTGAAAAATAGTTCTTTCAACAAATAAAATAAAGGAAAATATAAGCATGCAAGAAAGAAGCTAGACACTAAAGGAGACTTAATAGGCACAGAGGAAAGAGTCAAGATGGTGACCCAGTCAGAAAATAAACCTGTCCTGAATATGAGCTAGATCTACCAGATTCTGCCCCAGTAAGTGCTACATGTTGAAATCAGGACCAGATACTTAGACTGGTCACCTTAAAATTATTTCAAAAGGGAAAATTACCTAAGCCAATTTGGGTATAAAACATCATCATTTGCATGATTAGATATCAGAACCTTACTGTAGAAAACATTCAGCTACTATATATGGTTACCCAAGAAGATAACCTTCAGAAATCACAAAAGGTGTCCAAATCCTGATCAAGATTTAATTTGTTGAAAGAACTATTTTTCAAAGTCCGTATTTTGGGTATAAAATTTCCTTGAGCACCAGTAGAATAATATCCTGGCATTGCTGAGGAAACAGATATTTCAACTACTTTGTAATGTGGTTCCAGGATGACAGTGGGCAGGCATAGTGCTTTCATTCTGCTTTTCATAGTGCCTACATTGGCTTCATAGATCAGAATGATGTCTTTTAGCATCTCCTTACAAAATAATTTCAAGTGGATAAGGCAGGTGAGATGAGAGGCATCTGAGATGTTCCAAAGATCTCAGAAATTGACACTCATCCCAACTTGCATCTGGACTTCAAGGATAGACCATAAAGTTGACTACAAGAAACACTACAATCAAGCTCCACCACTACAAAGTGTATTAAATACATTTGTTTGTATGTTAGTCAAGACTTTTTTCTATAGAATTATGGTGTATGATATATAGGTTTAGGGAATGATCAGAGCCAGTGGATATTCTCAAAGACCTTGCCGTGAAGTTCATTAACAAAATGTTGAATTTCCAATGCCAATAGGATAAAAAGATTGCATACAAGTTGAAGATATCATCTTGACTTGAAAAGAGGTTTGCTGGACTTGGTTATTATGAATAAAGTAGTGAAACGAACTCAGAAAGCATGAAGATGATCAGGATCTGGACACCTTCTGTGACTTCTGAAGGTTATCTTCTTGGGTAACCATATATAGTAGCTGAATGTTTTCTACAATAAGGTTCTAATATCTAACCATGCAAATGATGAGTGGAAAAACAGTTTTTGTGTTTAAAATTTTAGAATGATATTTGAGACTTTAATTGCCTACCTTTATATTACCATACTTGAATTATTTAAGTTTTAATAACTACATACAAGTTAAAGAACCTTGCAGATCATGCAATTCCTTCTGACTTTTGACCATCTAAATGAAATAGTATTTGCATTAGGTGCCTGTGTGCCATTATAGGCTATACTGCAGCTATTTAATATGGCACCAGGGAAATTTGAATATTGGACATTTGATGAATTATTTTAGGTGTGATAATGGTATTTTACCTTTATATCTTTTAGAAATACTAGAATAAATTCAAATAAAATAATTAAATGATAAAATGTCTGGAATTTGCTTCAAAATAATCTGTAGGGAAAGAACAGAGAGGGGATCCAGATGAAATAAGAAACTGCCATGAAATGATAAATACAGTACGCAGAGATTCATAACACTCTATTATCCTTGTTTGTATATTAAATTTTCCCACAATAAAAAGTAATAAAACACAGGTGAAAGACAAATATTCACTCTGATACTGGTTATTTGAGCAAGAGTAGTTCCCATACCCCCAAATCCCCAGCTTCTGAAGAGGAATGTCCCAGGCTGCTGCTCTGAGGATCTCAGCAGGGCTGAGGTCTGTCCCTGGAAGCAATAATGCCTGTTTTGGTTGGCATACATAATACAGATGAAGGGAGGCTGGATGAATGGACACACTTCTCTATATTAATGTAGGAGGAGCCAGCTACATGGAATATAATGCCCACAGAGAAGCAGAGATGCCAATCACCCTCAGACCCTGTGTTCTTCAGGTGTGTTGGGCCCACTTCTCAGGGGCCAAGGTTATCAGTACTATGATACTTGCCCAGTTTGGCATCTGAGCTGTGGAACACACCTTCAGATTCAGCTTAAGGTCAGGGAGGTATCAAGCTCAAGATCCCTTCACCTTTCCTAGAATTAGCCAGATTTGGATCTCTGTATTGCCCCTACCTTGCTCCCCATTGTAGGATAGCACAAAAAAATGTAAACCGAGCAGGTAACAAATTGTGGGAGGGTAAGGGGAGTATTTCCAAGTTTCATTTCTTGAGATAGGGCCTTGACTTTCTTAGAGTAAGATAAAACAGTGCCAACGTGGTAAAAAATAAAATAGTAACCACCGATAAAAACATCTGAAAGTTGGGGTAACAGGACTACCTATGCTTTCAGGTTCAAAATATGATTTATCTACGTCACATGTACATCTTGGGAATGTGGCTGCTTGTATTTCTTTCCTCTAATTTAATATCTCCCAGGTATCCTTTTTTTATTGAGCACCTGTGTCAAGCATACTCTAATTTAATCTTCCCCCTAAAGATTACCTGAGAAGTTAATAACAACTAAGGAAGGTTCTACTGCTCTTGTATTACAGATAGAGAAATTGAGTCTGAGAGTAAACAACTTCCCCAAATGAAGAGTTGGGATATTAGCCCTATTCTTACTTCACAAAGCTGCCTCCAAGTTGGTGTAGGTGATGTTGGCCCTGGCAATAGGCCATAGATCCCCCAAAAGAGAGAGGCTCCCAGGATAGAGTTGAGAATAACCATACCTCATCCTGCCAACTTCCAGTCAATCTTTGGTTCTGTGACAAAGCAGTTCTGGTTTTGGATAGATCAAAAGTGGCTACTACCATGCTATGTTCCATCCTTGGTACAAAGAGCTCTTTGCCAGTCCTCTCCTCCATCACATTCTAGTTACCAACTCCCACTTACTCAATGCCACCTGGGACACAGCAGTACAGGTAAGCTCCTCTTCCCTTTCTCATCATCATCACCGCTTCTGCTCCCTCTATCTCAGGGAGACTGCTCTGCCAGTTTACCAGACATCTGTGAATGACAGTGGCCACTTCCCAGGGTTCATTTGCTCTCTGAGCTCCTAAATCTCTCATCCCCTTTGGCCTTCTCGCATTTTCTCCAGGGGTCCTCTGCTCCTGGTGGATGCTCCTTTAGGCTGTGCTGTGGGCTCCTTACTTCTCAAGGTTGCCAAGGATTCCACCTTCCTCTTTTCACTTTCCTCAGCTGATTTGTCACTTTGGCTTCTCTCAGACTTATCTGAATCCTAGGCTCCAGCTGTGTGCTCTGCCCTCATTAACTCCTGCAGGCTCCTGCTCACATTCTGTTCCCCTCAGCCATTCAGGTCTTGGGTGAAATGCCATGTTGCACACAATCCTGGGAAGTGAGAAGGAGCTGACACCCCTCAGGGCAATGTTTAAGTAGTGAAGGACAGGCAAGGAGAGCAGGCAACTTCTCTATCCTCCATCAACCCCAAGCACAGGATTTGTATATGGTCTACACAGAGACATCTCACATGGGCAAGTGGCCAGCTGTGTCTTTGTGAAGCAGCAGTCAACTCACTACAAACTTTGATTTTTTTTCCTCCTCCTTTCCTTTCACTCTTTGATTGCACCTTCCAATAAAGTACTGGCATTTAAACTTTACCTCTGGTTCAGTTTTCTTTTTTTGGTACCAGGTTTAAAACCAGGGGTGCTTACTCTCTTGAGTCACATCCCCAGTCCTCTTTATTTTGAAAATGGGGCCTTGCTAAGTTGCTGAGGCTGGCTTTCAACTTGCAATCCTCTTGCCTCAGCCTCCCAAGCTGCTAGGATTACAGGCATGTGCCATCATGCCTGACTCCGGTTCAGTTTTCTAAGTAACCTGAATTATAGCAGTGACTACTTCCAAACTATTCCTTCAACCACTGACATGCTCCCAACTGGCTCTCCAAACTTTATCTCCAATTTGGACTTCTCGGCTGAGCTTCACCTAATTGGATTCAACTGCCAAATGGATATCTCCACTTGAACATTCCTACAGGCACCTCAAACTCATGACCAAAATAAAACTCACCTACTCCTCAAACATGTGGCCTTCTCCTGTGTTTGGGGGGATGCAGAGAAGGAAGACACTCTATTGCAATTTTCAAGCAGTCTGAAGAGGGATTTAGAGGAGTTACCTAACAATAACAATAGAAACAGATGCTTACAGGAGTAGGTACTGAAGGAAAGCAGTCCTACTGTGTGCCAGGCACAGTGCTTGATGCTTGCATGTATTACTCATTTAGCCATCACAACAACCCTGTGGGATTAGATTAGAAACCCTACCAGGTCATAAAGCAACTGAGCCCAAGCATACTGGAATAAAGGTTTAGTTTATTTACTACCTTAGAAGAGGATACCTAACAAGCCACAGGGATTGGAGATTTCCTGAGGTTGCCACAATAGAGCTATCTCAAAAAATGAATGAGTCTTCAGCTGAAGAATGGGGCCTGGAAGATAGAGATACAGAGGAGAGGAGGGAAGTATGTGGCATTCTCCTCTCATTTCATAAGAATAGGCCTGAGAGGGCATAGAGTGGCATGGAAACTGTAGGGGTTCACTAAAACTGAACCATCAGGCATATTTGGAGAAGTAGCCCCATGAAAGGCTCAAGAGGTGGGCAGGACCCAAATCCCTGATAGCCTTGTGTGCCATTGTAGTTAAGTTAAATTTTAAATTATAGATGTTTAGAGAAAGAATATCAGGATTTTATATAAGCTTTAAAATGTAGTTGGAGGGTTCATTTCAAGATTTAAAACAGGGAATCACACAAACCAGTTTGCATTTTGGAAAGACCCTACTGGCACTGGCTCAAAAGAGGCAATGGAAATTAGGTTACCCAAAGCAATATATTCTATACAGAGTTAGAAGCAATGGGAAAAGGTGGACAGACTTGAGAGCCAGTAATGAAGGAAAAACTGAACAGGGCTGATAATGAAATTAACTAAAGAGAGTAAACAAAGAGGTTTGTGGCTTGCCACATCCAGGACACAGAGGATTTCAGTTTGGGCATGTTGCCTTTGAGACAGATACTTGTGGATTGCTCCAAGGGAGGTAGCCACCATTCAGACAACTCAGTGCATGAGTTTTGGACTCAGGAAAGTAGTATGATGGTGAGAAACTACCACCAACGGAAAAGGATGAAGAAAAAAGTCCTGTTCTGAAGGTGCCACCAGAAGTTGTCCTTTGACCCTTGGTGTCTTAACCACCAACCAGAAGCCAGGCCACCACTTTGGGTAGAAAGGACAGGAATACAATCCAATCTCAGGAAAAGGACAGTGTGATCTGCAATTTCCTTAGCACCAGAGAAGCCAAATTTGGAAATATGAGTGAAGACTATCTGGTACCAAGACACAGCAACCCTGGTCAACCAGTTCTGTGGGAATTAAGCCCCAACATTTTAAGGCATCCCTTGTATGCACCACATTAAATCTTATGCATCTAGAATGGCACTAGTGATGAATCATACTTGAGTACTGAGGAAAATCATTACGAAAGGCTAGAGGCACAGAGCAGGTATTCAAATGCCACAACCACTGACTTTCCCATATGCTCTATTTGAGAATGAGCTCCTGGGCTCTCACCATGAAGGGCCCCTCCTCCAGTATGCCTGGTGCCCTCAAGAGGAGCAGCACAGTGGAGAGCCTGGCCCAGCTGGACTGCTCCAATGAAGCAAAGGTCTCTTTCTCCATCTTCCTTTGGGTGCTTGGGTTAGATTCCTTTTTTCTACATGGGCAATCAAAAGAGTATCAAGCAGGGCTGGGGTTGTGGCTCAGCAGTAGAGCACTCACCTAGCACGTGCAAGGCCCTGGGTTTGATCCTCAGCACCACATAAAAATAAATAAATAAAAAGTATTGACAACTAAAAATAAATATTAAAAAAAAAAAAAGGAGTATCAAGCAATCAGCCAGCTAACTACACCAAGACTAAGCTCTAAAACACTGGAGTGCTACTCACAGGCCCAATGGGTCCCAACCGTTGAGGTATTTTAGCAAGTCTGAGTCAAGACCCAAAAATCTAGTAAAAATTTTAAAGCAGCTTCCTAACTGATACTAATTTGTAATAGGGTTTGGCAGTACCTTTTGAATGTCCATCCTTTCTTACTGGTCTGTTGCTTTAGTTGCCCCTTATTTAGTATATAAATGTTCCCTATGAGAAAGTTGGCTAGGGTGGTGATCACATCATATTCCAGTCCAGAAATTGGACTGAATAGCAGTAGAAGCTCCAAGAAGCAGAGCAGAGCTAGCAGAGTTACATAACCACAATTTAAAAAACTCTAAATGAACTTAAGTGCCTAGCCCTAAATTTAACTCTTTCATCTTGCTCAAAGTAATTTACTGCACATGCATTTGAGGGACACAGCATTCTACTGATCACCACAGAAAGGGGCCCTCAAATGTGACACAGTTGAAGCTTCTTCAGCATTCCTCTCCTTCATTCCTACTTTGAGCCAAATAGCCCAAGTCCCACTCTCAACACCACACAGAAATCAATGAAGCACAAGTTGCTTTAATCAAGGGGTGAAGTCCTCAATCAGGGGGACCTCACTCAACCTTTGGTGGTGGGGTCTCAGCCTACCCCCCACATGCCCTGAGGCCCCTCAGGAAAGAGGGAGCAGCTGAACAGCAAATTATGGAAAAGACCAGGGATGGGAATGGGGAAACCCAGGTTAAGGAGCAAGAGCAGGGCGTTGACATGATGGGAGCGAAGCTGAAGGGGGCAGGAAGAGCTGAACCCACATGGTTCTACCTGGGGGTTGGCTGAGGTGGCTGTGCATTGGGCAGAGCGGTACCAGGAGGGTTGAAGGTTGAGGGGGGCAGGGGAAGAAGTGCTTAGGAGATGAGGCGACTGTGAAGCTGGTGCAGCTGCTCCTGGGTCAGCACCAGCCGGTGTCGCTGTCCGAGGCCAGCTGCACACGAGAAGGTCACTTTGCCCATGTAGACTGTGTCATCTTGCTGTTCTTCCTTGGCCTTGGTGAGAGGAATAGGACCCAAGATCAGGGGTTCACTTAAACTATGGGTCCCTGAAGGGGTCCCTGAGTATTGACACCAATACAACCCTTGGGAGACTGAAGCCTTGAGCTTTTAGGCCATGGTGACCAAAATTTTCAAATTAGAATGGGGGTACATAGTCTGACAAGGGGGTTTTGAGTTCCTACTGTTATCAAAAGTGAAGGGAGAGGGCTGGGGCTGCAGCTCAGTGGCAGAGCACTTGCCTAGCATGTGTGAGGCACTGGATTCGATCCTCAGCACCACATTTTAAAAAATTAAAATTAAATAAAGGCATGCTATCCATCTACTACTATAAAAAAAGATTTAAAAAAAAAAAAAAGTCAAGGGAGGGCTGGTGGTGCATGCCTATATAATCCCAGTGGCTCAAGAGGCTGAGGCAGGAGGATCACAAATTCAAAGCCAGCCTCAGCAATTTAGCGAGACCCTGTCTCTAAATATAATACAAAATAGGGCTGGGGATGTGGCTCAGTTGTTGAGTGCCCCTGGGATCAATACCCAATTCCCCTCCACCAAAAAAATCAAGGGAGGTGATATCTGCATCTAAAACATTAGAATTTTTGGAAGTACTGCAAGCATTTTTGTCTCTTACAAGTAAGATTTGGACTTGCCAGATAAAACATGGTGTTGGACCTAAGACTCTAGGTCTCTTCAGATTCTTGAGCCCTCCACACTATGCCACCCTCCATCCCTTGCTCCCCCCTTACCCTGAGGAAAGCTGTTGAAGGGAAGGTGGCAAAGTCAGTGGGGACTGTGGCTCCAGGACGCTGAGATACTGTTTCCTTGAGGACCTCATCCTGGGGGAGGGAAAACAAGGGTTTATTTAGGGGACCCTCCACAGGATTACTTAAGACTTCCTGGTTTCTGAGACACCAATACCAGGGGAGCAGAAGTCCAGTCCTCTCTATCACAATACTTCGGCTTTCACCTCCAACCCTATCCCCACTCCAACATCTCTCCTTCCTTTATAGATCCTCATCTTTTAAGACCCAATTCAGTTTCCACTGCCTCTGAGAAGCCATGCCCAACCAATGTACCCTACAACGATCTCAGTTCTGACTGAAACTGCAGACAGAGTCACACACCCTAAAAATGATCCTAACTCGTGCATTCTGTTGATAAATCTTCTGGGGCTGGGGATATAGCTCAGTTGGTACAGTGCTTGCCTTGCATGCACAAGGCCCCGGGGGGGGGGGGGGAGGGATGGAGGAAGGAAGGAAGGAAGGAATATTTATCTTCTGACAGTTTCAAGGCAAGAAACTGTATTCCCTTCTACGTTCTTCCCAATGTGCCATCTAATGCAAGGCTGGGCCAAGAGGAACTCCAGAAGCACCTGGCTCTACCAATGAAAGCTCTGAATGAGTGCCATAGGGTAGAGAAGGGCAGGGTATGAACTGACCTTGAGTTTTTCAATGGTGTCACTCAAGGACTTGAGCTGAGCCACTTGTTCCATAAGCTGGGCTGATGGGCTCTTGGCAGCTATAGGAAGGGAAAGCTAGTTAAGCCCACCTAGAATCAGACAGGCAAGTGGTCTGGATTAAGGGTCAGGAGTGTAGGTACTGGACCCTTTCATGGAACTGGCACTTAAAATGGGTGAATCAGGAAAACTGAACACTAAAGCCAAAGGTCACAGATGGAAGACCCTCTACTGTTCAGGGACTGCCTCGGCTAGGGCTAAATCCCTGGGGATAAGGAGACGGGCATGTTATTCATCTGAGGGGTCAGTAGTACATACCAGGGCTGGTGCGAGTGATATCTACTACATGAGTGCGCGTGCTCAGCTGATTTAAGGTCTCCAGCAGCTGGCTGGTCTTACGGTACAATGCACCAGCTGCTATCTCACCGCCAGGGCCCTCATGGGGGGGAAGGGAAAGCTTTGCAACATGCAGAGGGGGTAAGGCTGCCAAGGATGCCTTCATCTGGGCTCCCTGTGGGGACAAAAACAGTGGCAGTGTTGAGAGGTGCCAGAAAAGCCTCTGCCATCCATCAACAATGGGAGGGTATGGTCCACTCTCTACCATAGTCCTCCCTGTGTTTCTCACCTTGAGGATACTGTTCTCATGCTGGAGCTGAGAGATGTGCAGCCTCATGGCAGAGATCTGCTGAAGTAGTAGGGGTGAATCCTTCACCAGCCCCGGGCCTGGCAAGGACCCTGGAGCTTGTCCAGGAACGACCCCTGTGGATACCATAACAAATGTTCTCAGCCCCAAGTAGAAAGGGCTAAAAACTGGGCCCCATCCCTGCTCTTCCCCTTTCCTCATTCCTTCCCACCTCCAGTCCTGGCTGTCTACAAGGGGAAGCCTTACCCAGTTCCCACCAGCCCCAATTCCCGCCAGCCACAGTAGGTTCTACCTCGCTGCTGTTCTTCTGTGTTCAGGATAGCCCATGGGGGAGCAGGAAAAGAGGAGAGAAGAATTAGGTAATTTGGGGGCTTAGAGGACATACCAGAGGAATCCTGGACATGACCTGCAGGAAAACCCTTTTCCTGATGACCTTACTTTCTATATAAGACCCTGCCCCTCTTCTTGGAGTAAGAGTAGATACGTGTAAAAGAAAGCTCAGGGGCCCGAGGCCATCAGTGAGGGTGCAATGTGTGAGAAGAATGGAAAAGTGAATGTCCAGGAGAAAACACATGGGGCATGAAACTGTTCTTGCCTCCCTGCTCCATAATCCATCTCCAAAAACAGCATGGGAAATGCTCCAGAGACCCCAAAGCTCTGCATCCTTAGTGATCTCCAGCAGCAAAGCTTAGATTAAGGTTGTGAGTACATTCCCTTGCACCTCAGGTTTCCCTATTGCTCTGAGGCAAAAATTCCATTTTTTTTGTTGGTAAATTTCACTAATTCTGAACCAGTGTTTGCTTAAAGAGCCTATGCCAAAATAATACAAGGTGATAATTCTGAAGACTCCCCACAAAGAACATGGAACTATCTGTATCACAGGAGTCTAATGTCACAAGGTACTTGGTCATCTACCAAAATCATGAGGCATCAGTGACAAGGACTTTGATAAGATCAAGACCCTAGGTGAGGTCAGCTGACAAGATAGGAGAACAGGAAAAGTTTAGAAGACCTGATGGTTTAATTCCAAGACAAGAAGATTGCCCTCTCTAGGTGAAAAAGGTAAGTAAGAAACTGCAAATACAAACACCTATATACCTGCTATCCAGTTGAAGAAATAAAATATCATAAAGGCCCTGTGTATTGTCATATGAATACATGTACCATTTAAATTTCAAGATAATTTTGTCAATACACCTATATTTTTGATATAGATTATATTCAGTCTATTAACCAATTTGGAGGGCATTTCCACCTTAACAATATTAAGTCTTTTGATCCACGAACTTGGGTTGTTATTTATATCTTTTCTAATATCTTTTAACAATGCTTTATACTCCTTTGTTAAAATTATTCCTAAATTGCTGTTGCCTAGCATGCATGAGGACCTGGGTTAGACTCCCAGCACTGCAAATAAATAAATAAAATAGAAAATTAAAAAAAAAAAAAAAAGAAAAGAAAGAAACTGAAGGGGGAATGAAAATAACAATAGGTTAGGTGAGAACCAAGATGGCAGCAGTCACCTCCCTACCTAGGAAACTGAGAAGACTAGGCCTAGAAGCCAGAAAAACCTCCAGATAGGGACCCCTGACATTACTGAGTGGGTAGACAAAAGTCAGAACAAAAGTATAAGCAAACTTTGGAGAAATACACAATGGAAGAGATAACCAACATAAAATGAAACCACATGAGCTCAGTGGGGAACCAGCACCCAAACAGAGAAAATAAAAAGCAAGCATCAGGCAAGGGCAGATGCCCTAGGAGGGAAGAGTGCAGCTTCTTGAACATAGGGCTGGGACAGAAATACCAAACAGTATATCCAAAAGGGACAGATACTAGAGTCCAACTGTTTTTATTATTCTGAATGTCACTTGCTAATGTCCTACTTTGATCACAGACACTTTGCAGGTATCTTTAAGAAAAGAAAAAACTTAGTTTCTAACTAGGCAAGCACATTCCTGGATGAACACTCAGGAGAAAGGGGACACGTGTCAAATGGAGGCCAAAGATAAGAGAGAGGACAGTCAGTTTCCTCTGTGTGATTTCTGCCTATCCCACTGTACTTACCGCCAGCAATGCCAGAGACCAGGGTAGCAATGCCTGAAGGAGGGGGCCCCCGGAGCCCCTCAATTGTGCGCTTAGACTGGCTATTCAGCCGTTGCTTTAGCTCTGCCTTCTCTGCCTCCAGCTGGTCGATGTCAGCCTGGAGTGCATCCATCGTTTCCTCAAACTCTCTGTGAAAGAGAATCTGGGTTTGGGTAGTGTCCCTTCCCCATGTCCCCACATGATTTTTCAGTCCTGAAAAGTCCTTGAGGTAGCCCTGCTAGTGAGGAGCCAGGGAAAAGGAGGCACAGGCAAGCACAGGTTTAGGTTGGAGTGATATGATGGAGATGGAGCGGAGAAGGAAAATGGGTAAAGTCTCATTAGGAGGGAAAGAGGAAAGGGTGAGGGACAGAGTCTCAAGCAGAAGGAAAGGTTGGAGGAAATAGGACCCCAGGGAAGGTGCCTGACTTCTCCTTCTTCCGCAGGAGTGCCTGAGTCTCCTCCAGCCGAGTCTGAACTTTTTCAATGCGCTCGTCTGCATCCTTGGCAGCACTGTCCAACTTCTTCTCCAGGAGGCTCAGCCGCACATTGGCTTCACTCAGCTCCTCTCCCTGGAAAATCAGAGAGGTTCAAGTTCCCTAACATGCACCCCACGGCCCTGGCACCCAGATTAGACCATGAGACAGAAAGCTCCCTGATGGCTACCTGACCGCAAGCCCCCATTTCTCCCCCATAACCTCCAAGCCTTCTCAGTCCTGATCTCAGTCTCAATATTTGCAGTTGCCTTGAGTGCCATTATACTTCCTAGCCCCAAAACTCTGAGCATACTCTACCCTCACCTTAATCTTGAGTGATTTCTTCAATTCCTTGATAACTGTCTCTCGATCTTCAAGCTTCAAACCCAGGCCTTCAGCATCTGTGATCTCAGCACGAAGAGCTGCAGCACGCAGTTCAACTGGAGGAGGCTAAAGGATTGGGTGGGTCAGAGGGTAGAGCACTGAGAGGAAGGCACCAGTATGCTTCTTTCAGAGTGATCCAGTCACAGGGGAAATCTTCTTGCCTTCTAGGCAGGATATTGTTCTTCAGATGCTTCTCCTACCTCCCTGCCCTCCCACAACCAGCGGCAGCTCTGCAAGTTGTGCTCCTCTGCACTGCAGCTCCTCCAAAGAAACCTCCACTCACCTTGCTGGGGGGCCGCTCTGCATCATACTCCCCCTCCTGCATGGCTGTGGCCAGCTTGTTCATAGTGCTGATGAGGATGTTACACGACTGGCGCAGACACTCATAGGGGCTGCTGGAGGGGCTCCCATAGATCTGCAGGAGCCAAGGGCAGGAGTGAAAGCCCCACACTGGCCACTAACTCCCCATCCCCTTCTGCCCCGCCATCCAGGCCAACCTGCTCGCTTGCTTTGAAAGCCAACTCCTCCAGTGCAGCCACGGGCAGCCCCTCATTTTCTGCCAGTGGGGCAATGAGCTGGGCGGCAGCAGCTGCCACCTCTTGCAGTACAGCCACCACCCATGTCAAGTGTTTTCTGCAGTCTAGGAGTGTGTCAGATACCTGTGTGAAAAGTTAGAGTCAAGAGCCCACCCTAAGTCCAGCATCAGTTTCTAGCTACCTCAGTTCTGTGCCCTAACCAGGTCAATCTTAACATGTTTTTTTTTCAGTTTCTTTCCCTTCCCCACTTGCAGCCCTAAACCTGTGGTCCAAAGGCCAGTGCTGCGGGGATCCCAGGAGCATCCGTCCCTGGCATACGCCTTCGGATCTTCTTGCAGAATTGGCGGATATCACTGCATGATGTTTCCAGGTCCCGGAGCAAAAGGGCAATATCTGTAGCCTCCTGTCCACACTACATGGGAAACAGGAAACGGATGGAAAACCAGGTAAGCCTTAGGACTAGAGGTGAAGCAGTAGGGACTAAGAACAAGAGCTCACACAGATCTAGATGTGTCCTCACCTGCAAGAAGGCACGCAGCCTCCCCACCTCCACGCTCATACAGTCCAGGGCACTCTGCGTAAACTGTGAGGAGAGAAACAGGTGGTTATCAGCTTTAACAGGAGTTCTTTGCCCCATCATCATCTCTAGGAAGCCCCCATCCTCTAATGACCCCCATACATAAGTGAGTCCTCTGTCTTCCCTGATCTGGCTTTGGTGACCTTGCCCCAATCTTATTTGACACCCACTGGGGCCTGATCTCTTGATCTGATTCTCCACTTCTGAGCCCTATAGAAGGCTCAACCACTGACCCACACATTTCACCTTAATGTGGTCGGCCAGCTGCATGGTACTTTCCTCGGGCTGTTCGGCAAGATGGATGCTGTACAGGTGCTAGGGAAAGATGACAGAGATAGCCTTTAACAAGTAAAAGTGGGGGAAGTTCTTCCCAAACTATTATTTGAGCCCTGGTCATTATAGAAGTCTCAAGAGGTAGGAGAATTCAAAACCCTCAGGCAGCTGCATCATAAAGCAAGTTCAACTAAGAGCAAATTGAACCCTAAGCAGCCAGCCTGGGACATATAACCCTGAATACACTGGCAAGGGTTCCCATCCAGAGAAAGCTTCCCTCCCTCCTGCCCCAAGCCTGCATATTTTCTACAGACCTGGTAGTACTTGATGGCCTTTGTGAGAGGCTCCACATTGACAGTCTCATCCAGCTGATCCTTGTGCAGCAGTTCAATGAGGAAATCTAAGGAGCGCTCATGGGCACTCATCTCAGGATAGAGGCTGCCCACCTTCTTATACACATCCACGTTGCACTGAGAGAGGGCACTAGAGACCAGAGAAGGGCTCTGTGAGGCCAAAGTCTTCCAAGCAATCTCAGTTCCTGCCATTCCTGGACCCATGGTCCTGGAACAGGAATCAGGAGCCACTTACTGTTCATATCGGTGTAGTGTAGCCTGCAGCAGACTCAGCGAATATACCAGTCCAGCAGCAAAGCTGAGCTGCTCACCTGCAGCTCCTCGAAGCCCAGGCCGCTCTGAACAATTCTCACTTAGTTCAAACTTCTCCTGGGCCTGCTTCCGGATCAGCTCTGCCTATGGGAAGAAGACCAAGGACCTGGAACTCAGAGCAGGGGATGGAGAACACACACTCAGGAATACAGGATACAGCTTAAGAACTATGTGGGGAGCATGGACACACATAGGAAAGCAGAACTAGTTCTTAAATAGGCTGGAAGTCTCACTGGGGAGAGGGTAATGATGTGAATATTGGTGCTTGTGAGGATTTTAGGATATAAGAATTAACGGGCAGTGGGACCAAGCTGACTTAAAGCTGCTGCTCCTGATCTCTTTCCACCTAAAATGCTATCCTGCCAATTATCCCCCTCTTTAGCTCCTAGCCACCTCTGGCTCTCAGCTTAAATGTTATCCCCTCAGTCACAACCTGCCTCATCTAAATCAGATCCTCAACTGTGCTTTCTCAAATACCCTACCTCTCCTTCATAACAGAGAATCTATAATATATCCATCCTTTGTATCTATAGGGGATTGGCTTTAAAACTCCCCACAAATACAATAATCCACGGATGCTTAAATCTCTCTCATCAAATGGGACAGTATTTGCATCTAATCTATGTGCATCCTCCTCTATACTTCAAATCATCTCTAGATTATTTACAACACGTAATGCAATGTCAATTCTATGTAAATAGTTTTTATATTGTATTTTTCAGGGAATAATGAGAAGAAAAAAAGTCTGTACATGTACAGTACAGATGCAATTTTTTTCCCAAATATTTTTTATCTGCAGTTGTTTGAGTTCACAGATGCGGAATCTAAAGATAAGGAGATCAACTGTATATGTTCACCTGTGACTTTGTTGTCTGTGTTACATTTTTGCTATCTGAACTTGGCATCCTCAATGCTTGGCTCTTAGCAAGTCCAAAAGATTTTTATTGTACATATGACTAACTGGCCATACCTTACAAATGAGACGAGGCATGAGCAGCAGCACCAGAACGCAGTCATGGTCCCCACCTGGCCGAAGGAAGCTGTCAGGCATGAAGGCTGTCAGCAGAGACATGTGCCGATTAGCCTGGGCGACCTCCATCTGTCTCAACTCCATTTCAATTGCCTGTGAAATAGACAGGGAGTTGGACTCTCATCTAGAGTCTAAAAATCATTAAACCTTGCTTTACCAGGTCCCTTGCTTATTTAAGTTAAGCCCAAGCCAGTAGTCTTTTAAACAACCACACAAGGAACCCCGCTCCCCCAGGATTCTGAAGCACAAAGCCCAAACCAGGCTAGCCCACAGTCATGCCTAGGCTGGGCTCCCTAACACCTGGCTCTCAAGCCACCCACTTTCCTGACCTTGGCATGGGCTTTAGTCTCAGCAAACTTGATTTTGAAGTCAAAAGTCTCAGGAGGTGGCTGCTGCTGTCTCTCTACAGATGCTTCCTGCTGGTTTGTCAGTTCCCGATTCACATCCTAGGAGCAGAAAGAGTGAGGGACAGTGGGGTCAAGGTAACCTAGGGTGATGGTAGGAGAACAAGACTTAGGCAGGCACCTGTAGGTGAGCAGTCAGTTGGCGATATTTTTTGATGGTTTGTTGGTAGTCTGCAACTGTTTCCTGGGCTGCCTCTACACGCTTCTGGGCCTCACGAACCCGGGCACCTGCCATGTCCAGCTGCTCCCGCAGCTCTAGTTCTGTCTCTCGTGCATTCTCCTGGAGCTCATCATTCATCTCATTCATTGCTTCCTGGAATACAATAAGTAGTTGGGGGAAAGCAAAAACAGGGTTAGAGTAGAAGGTCCAGGACAGGTCATCTTACCAAACACACCCTGTTCAAAGGTCAGGGGTCATGTGTCAATCTCTCTCTCAGCAAGTCCCTTACAAATACCCTCCATCAGGGTCAGGAATCTGCTCTTCTCTTACCAAGTCCCCTACAGTCTCCCTCAACTCCCGCACTTTCTCTTCCAGATTCAGGTTCCGATCAGTCAGCATCTCCACCATCTCCTCAGCACCCAGAGCAGCATCCACCTGTGTTATGGGGAAGGGGCCAGGAAAATCACTATTGGAAGGTGACTAGAAAGGGGAATTGGCAACAGAAGAATAAGGTAAGGGGATTCTGGGCAAGGGCTGGGTTTCACAGACCTGCTCCTTGAGCTCATCAATGGTGCTCTCTGCCTGGCTCAGCTCCTCCTGCAGGCGCTCTCGCTGTTGCCGCACAATCTCCAGCTCTTGGTTTTTCTTTTCCATGAGCTTCTGGAGCTTCACATGTTCCTGCTTCTCTGAGGAAGAAAGATCCCGCATCCTGTAGGAAAGAGAGGAGAACATGTGTCAGAGTGACCTGCAAGAGGTGCTTTAACACAGTCAGAGGCAGGAGAGTGAAGGCCAGAGCCAAGAATTGAGAAGCCTACCTCACCAGGGCATCCTTTAGGCGGGCATTTTGTTCCTCAAGCTGTTTGAGCTGGTAACTGGATGCAGCCCCATCTGAGCCTGGGGAAGATCATTAATATGTTCAGGCCCAGTCTCACCCCACTACTTGGGCCCCGCAGCTCCTGGCACCTTACCCTTTTTCTTCAATCTCAGCCTTTAGTATCTCCTTACCCTTTTCTTCAATCTCAGCCTTTAGTATCTCCAAGTCCGTGGTGAGCTCATCCACACGTTCCTTCAGTGCTTCAACCTCCTGCTGCAGGGACTCAGCCCGTTCTTCAGCCATTTCCTTGTCCAGAGTGGCCATCTCAATGGCATCAGCAGTGTCGGCCATTTCCTCCATATAGCGTTCCTTTGCCTCTAGTGCCTCCTTGGCTTCCTAAGGAGGGGGAAAGGGAGGTGGGGGCAGGAGGAAACAAATGCCCTATGTTGTTCTTTCTCACAAGGTACTCCAGGTTGTAGTTCCAGTCCTGTTTCTAATTCACCTCCTTGGGTCCCTCAGCCTCCCCAGCCATCCCCTCCATCCTGATTCCCACCTTCCGTGCCTCCTTGAGGCGCCGCTGCAAGTCTGCCTGCTGCTCCTGCATTTTGCTCTTCCATTCCTGCACCTGCTCCAGCTGGATCTTATGTTTCTCCAGTTCTTTCAGCTTTGCCTTGTCTTCTGCCCGCTTTAGCCGCAGGGTCTCCAGTTTCTCCTCCAGGTCCCGTACCTGGGCCCTCAATCCCTCTTCCTCCTGCCAAGAAAAGGTACTGCTATCTATACACAGCCCACCCTGCCTCCCCTGAGACTGAGCTGGAACAGAGAAGATGAAAATGTGTGCAAACATAACCCTAATCCCAGAGTCAAAAGCAAGTGGCATACAAGCATTGGACAGAAAACCATGGTACTATACATACCAGAAAAGTGTGAAGAAAGGGCAGGAGGATGGGATATACTTCTGTGATAGACTGCTTGCCTTATATGTACAAGGACCTGTGTTCAATTTCAATTCCTGCCTCCCCCCCCCCCAAAAAAAAAAGGAAAGAAAGAAAATCGAAAAGAAAGGAAAAGATAGCTTCTTGGCAATAACAAGATACCTCATACACTATGTTCCCACTCTTTCTGATCCAAGCTAGGTCTTCCCCAACCCCAGGAAATTTCTAAGACCCAGCCAGGAATCACAGACCCCTTGGTATCTTGATTCTCCTTTACCCCAATGCTAGTCCTTACCTTGGATGGGGAAGGAAGTGGGGGAGCTGCTCCAGGAGAGGTGAGGGCTGGTGTGGGGATGATGGGTGCTGCCAGTGGAGTCTGAGCCGGGGTGCTGGGCTCACTGCTGCTCAGCTCACCTGCTGATGCTGAGCCAGAGGGGCCCAAAGAGCTACTGGCCCCAGCCACCCCAGTACTGGCTGGGCGAGTGGGCTATTCAGAGAGAGCAGTGGCAGGCCAGAAAGAGAACAGAGGATGGGGGCAGTGAAAGGGAGAGAGACAGCATGTGAGAATATGGCAAGGTTTGGAGACAAAGAAGGGAAAAGACAGAGTATGAAAGCACAATGAGAACAGAGACACAGTGAAGGGGAGAGGGAAAACGACACAGTCAGAAGGCAACATTGACAATGGACAGAGGGAGGAAGGAGGGAGGAAAGGATGGGGGAAAACATGAGATTATAAGGTTCCTCCTTTGGCACTAACCCCACATTCCTCCCAGCTCTGGCACTACCCTTTATAGCAGTAGCTCTTACTCCCTAGAACTCTCCTCTGTGACCCACTTGGGATCATTCTAGCAATTTCTGAATACTCCCAGTCCCATCCTTGCTCTGGGTCTGTGCCCAATTTCCCCAAGGTGGGGGTGCCTCAATGTCATTCCCAGAGAGAAAGAACAGATTAGAATTTGTTCTGATATTCATGTTCCCAGAGAGGGCTGGGCTAAAAGTGGGGGTTTCAGGCTCTCTACCCTTCTTAGGACCTCCCAACTCTTTAGAAGTCAAGCTAAATTGCACTCCCTTGGTCTATGCCAGGATAGCCTACAAGTAAAAGAACCAAGGTGAAAATTATAGCCCTAGATTCCTCCTTGAAATAAAGTACATAAGCTAACCCTTCTGTAATCCTCTAAGACAAATGGGTTCTGATCAGATAACATTACCCAAGTCCCTGTAAGGGCAGAAAACTCAGGAGCCATCCTGAAGCCCCAAGCCGAGAAACAGACAAGCCTTCCCAGTACTCTCCCCAAACTTCCCCTAGTGGGATGATACTCAGAAACCACATGCTACCACGAACACTCCCGATCAAAGGCTTTCAGAGACACATCTCCTTCCTCCGACATTTTATACTGTCAAGTTCTTCACTTCTCTTCTGATCCCTCCCCTCAAAACTGGCCAAAGTTACCTTATTAAAGTAAGCCTGTCCTGATTAACCACAACCCCTTCACTTCTCCTTTGTACTCAATTTTCTGGCTCAGAGTACCTTCTAAGAGCTGGAAGTCATTTTCCCAGGGGAGGCCTATCACCAACCCCAGGCCCTTCTCCCCCCTCAAAGAGAACCCATGATACATTGTGATCAAAATTCACTTGCTAGTACACATGCCCACAAACATGCACATGCCTGAAACATTTGTGCACACTCAGCATTGGCTTGCATGGAGGCCTATTTGTTCTCACCTTGGGCCGCCGAGTTGTGGTCTGGACAGGCAACAGGAGCCAGAGAAGTGGTCAGGAAAGAAAGGATAATGGCAGAAAGACAGACAGCAAAGTGACAGCAATGAGAGCAGAAAAGTAACAGGAATGGGGCTACAGTTAGCCACCACCCCCATCCCATCCCCTTCTCCCTCCAGTGAATCATAGAAATTCCAGAAACCCAAAATTCCTATTCCTCTTGGTTCCTGCTCCCAGTTTTGCCCAACCCTTGCAGGCCTCACCCCTTCAGACACCCTGGAAATCCCAGAGGTCCCTGTGTCCTAGGCTGAGCCACAGGAGACCAAAGGCAGTAGCTGGTGAGAAGGTCTCCAGAGACTAGTCCTTCTGTGCACAATCTCTCCCACTCCAGCCCAGAGTCAGAAGCCCCGCCCAAATATTACTGCAGGGACTTTCCCAGGTCAGGCTCTTTCTTCAACTGATAGACTCTGTAGAGGACTCCCTAGGAACCCAACCGCCATACACACACTATGACAAGAGTGATATAATCTCAAAAGTAAGAGATCAGATCTCTAAGGCTGAACAACATTGCTGTCTTCCCTCCCCCTCTCCCCAGGACCAGACCCTGCAGCAGTCCATGTCCCTAAGGCAGAGGGCTCAGGTGTCAGGACTATGAATATTGCATTAGCAGAAGCCCAGAGCTCAGCAAAGTAACCCCACCCAGCTGCACAGAGAAAGCTGGGGGTAGGCAGCAGCACAGGGAAACTATTGTCCTAAACCAAATCCAGAAACCCTTTGGGCTATTGCAAAGTTGTAAATGGGTGATTAACACCAATGGGTATTCTTGCTGCTCAGCGTCTCATTGCTGTGGCAAAGAAGGTAACATTTGGCTTGGGCCCTGTTTCCAAGAGACTCTGAACCCAAGGAACCTATCCCTACCCCTCTTACCCTGGACTAAGCTTCCAAAGCTGTGGGTCAAAAACTATTCTAGGCCCCCATTCTGCCCTGTTAAAGCCCCCTGAAACAAACCCTGCGGGAGAGGAGATACTGGGAAAATAACCAAGAGTCATTCTAGCAAAGGCTGAGAAGGTAAGTAGGCACCAAGACACCTGGGTCTGCTTCTCTAGCTTCTACCACAGGAAACTCTCCCAAAGCTTGTTTGTAGTAGAGGCTACATGAAGCCCAAGCCTGTGAGGCCACTGGGTACAAGGCCTGGAACACAGACTGTCAGTGCCAAAAGCAGGCAGGGTAAGAAGCAAATGCCCAGGGGTGGGGCCCGGTGGTGACACACACCTCACCTCTGCCTCCCTCTTCTTCACCCTCCTCCCCCAACCAGGTAGACAGATGAAGTCAATCAGCCGCCACCCCCACCCCAGCTGCCTGCTGCCATCATCACCCTGGCAACCCGGTAGCAGGACCAGAGCAAGCAAGAGTACCTTTCGGGCTGTCGGTGCCTGTCTCATCATTGCAGAAAACCAAAGAAAGCAAGGAGAGGAAAGAGAAGGAGGGACAGAGGAGGATAGACAAACACAGGGAGGAAGGACAGACGAAGGGAGGGAGGGAGGGAGGGAAAGAGACCGAACAGAGGGAAAGGCGGCGGAGACAGGAGATTAGTGCATCAAATCCCAACAATGCAGCCTTAGCTTCCCCAGCCGGCAGCTTCCTAGCCTCCAAATGGCTGCTGCTGAGACACAGAGGCCCCTGAAGGTGCGCAGTAGGACAACCAGGCTCCAGCAGGCACCAGAGCAGCGCCTGGCCCAGTTCGCCAGCTTAGGCTGATGGCAGCCTCAGTGGCCGCAGCACCAGCTCCACCTGACGTCATGCACCCACCCTCCTCTGCTCCATGGGGGTGGAGCCACTTTTTCACCGTCACCTAGCAACCACCCGGGGCCCTGCAGGCTCCGCCTTCTCCTCATGACTGGACACAGTCCTGCGCAGAGCCTGCCTTGCTGCTTCTCCCAAAGAACAGGTTCTGGCTCCGCCCTTCCCTCCCTCTTCCACCCCAGAGGGCTTACTCCAAAACGCTAAGCCAGAGGCCATACCAGAAATGGCACTTTATGGAGCCAGGGCATCAGTGGGCAGGGACAGAGGTCCTCCCTTCTCCATGAGTCTCTCAAAATTGCACTCTGCTCCCCTGACTACTCCATTGAGTCTACTTCTCTTATACACACTGGCAACACCCTTGTTTCCCAGGAACACACACCTAGAGCACTCCTCCAGAACTGGTCTTAAGCTCTGAGGAGCACATAGAATGATTAAAGAGCTCTAGGTGACATTCCATATGGGCAGCAGCAGCTCTAATGACAGTGTTGGGCTCCTTTCCAATGGTCCCTTGGTTGTAGTCAGGTTAAAGCCTTTCTCTGAAGGGCTTTCCAGAAAGGTTAGATATTTTGTGAAAGCATCTGTGTTCTCCTCTCTCCTCCCGCTTAAAGCACTTTTTTGTTCTATCTCTAGTTCTTTCACATGCAGTGAAAGCAAGGACCCTGACTAAGTAACCTGCCTTGAGAGAACCACTGAGGCTGATGACTGGGAGTGGGGTGGGAGACAGAAGAGGCACACAACTATTTGATTGATACCTTCCACTATGAGGAAAGAAGGTACTATAGCCTAGTACAAGCTGTCTAGGTAAGGCTTTGCCACATCTTCCCAGGATTTGGCAATGCTTAGCCCCTTGCCAGGGTCATGTTAGGTTACAGCCAGAATCTTCCTTAGATCTCAGTTTCATGCCCTTCTCTATTTAGGGGACTGAGGTAAAATGGTCCCCCAATCAGGAGACAATAACCAAGGGACAAAGCCAAGTCTCTCTGATCCTAGTATGGGTCCAGCATCCTTTAAAACATTATTTTCCTTATATCCCCATTTCCACCTGAAGTCAGGACCCAGGACCCAAAACAAGTACCAGTATGTGGTCTCTACCATAGCAAGACTCCAAAGCGAAGACCCATCACCCACCAGGAGTCAGAAAGGAGATGTTTTCCTTTCCTTTCCCACTGCCTTGATCTAGTAGTGCTCCATGCAATATCAGAAAGGCCTGAGGCAGTTTGGTGACAAGGAAATCACAGCATTTTATATCCAGCACAGTATATACAGCTCAGGCACGTGCAGGTCATAGCTTGGGCACAGGCCCAAGGCAGGAGCTGGTGTGAGGAAGAGGTCATGGCATCAATTTAAGTGTTTAAAAATTGGTGGAGGGGAAAAAAAAAAAAATGGTGGAGGGGAAAGAAGTTACACAGTTCAGCTCCTGCAAGGGGTGGGGCTTTAGGCACACCCCAGAGGAAGGAAGAGACAGAGAAAGATTGATGGGGCAGATTGGGGTCGGTATTCATGGCACAACACATCAGAGGGAAGGTCCATAAAGACTAGGCTTTCCAACTGCTCTTCCTGTGCTCTATTCTCTACAATCCCATTCCCTTGCACAACTATTTATCTGGTACTTTTCCCAGCCCTATTCTTCCAATCTATCCTCCTACCACCCCTGAATTTGGCTAAGAACCTACTGTAAGCCAATAAACTATTTCATGCTGCTATTATTTAAAGTCAAATGCTCAGAATTTCTAACTAGGACTCTGGGGCAGTGAGAAATCATCCCTAATGAATGTTTGCTTGGGCCCAGATGCTGAGCCTGATGTCCTTGCACCCCTCAAAGGAACTCTGGAAGCCAAGGCTGCCATTTCCTCTGGCCATCCCAGCCTCAAGGTTACACACACATGCATGCAGCAGCCCAAGGACATGCAGGACAGCAGGAGAGTGGGCTCATGGCCCCCACCCACTCAGGCACAAACAGTAAACACACCACCTTCTTAGGCTTCAGTCCCCGCTGCATGAGGAGTAGGAAAGGGCAAAGTTAGAGAATAGACATCACATTGTGCTAGCTGGCCAGACATTCTGGGAATAGGCATTAATACCAATCAGGCACACACAGGCAAGGGGTAGGTGGACTCAGATCAACATCAAGCCTTAGGTGAGAAGAGGGGTTCCCTCAAGGATCAGCTTCCAGGATATGCACACCCTGTCCTAGAGAAGCTAGAGTTCCACTCCATAGAGAGGTGGGTGGACCCACAACACTCTGCAGAATGGCAGAGGGGAGCTAGGAATGACTCTTCTGTCCATAGCTGAAAGTAAATGGCAGAGGACCTGGCACTTTACTACCTCTTATAAATAGGACAACTCCTTCTCCCTCTATCTTCTACCTTATCCTACTCTGAAATGCTTTAGATCTTGGCATCTCTGGGTACCAAAAGGTAGAAAATTAGCTACACTACAGGTCAGATCTGTCCTTTCTATCGCCACTAGCTCAATTCCATTTGACTCTGTACTTCTGGAACCTAATAGTTTTCCCCTGCTATCACTTTTACTCTAGCTCAAATGTAGCAACCCATACCCACAAAGCTTCCTTCCCAGGGAGGTTGAAGAGACTAGAAAGCTGCAATTCTAATTCACCTATTGCTTCTACCTGCCTGGGATTGGGTCTCCCTCCCTCCCTCTTTCTCTATACTACTCTCTACTCACACCCCCAAACCACTCACCAGTTTGCTAGTCTTTGCAGCTGTCTCAGCTCCCTCTGTAGAAAGCAAACAGAAACAAAGCATGTGTTTGTATATAGAGCTGGGTCAGAGAATATCATGGTGGGGTAGGGGGAGATATAACAAGGAAATATGGTAGTGATGGAAAAATTTCAGTATTCACTATGGCCCCTTGTTAAAGAGGAAAAGAGCTGGGACTTCTGGATATGAGGAGGCAGCTTAAGTGGGTGGTTGTTACCTCTTTTGAGGACTTTTGATGCAGAAGAATCAGGAGTCTCTGGGGAAGTAGTATCTGCTCCATCTTCAAATACCTGGATCTGAAACCACAGAAGACTCAATACAGTCAGACCAAGAATGACTGTAATATGGGCCCCTCCCCAGTCCCCAAACAAGCCATAGTATAGGGCAAGTTTCCTAAGGACGGATCACCAATCTTCCCTCCACTGTTACCTCCCATTCTCCCAACAGAGGCTTATGCCCACACCAAGTGCACATGCAACAGATATATGTTGCACACACACACACACACACACACACACAGATGGAGTACCTGGGATTGCCGCACAAAAATGCCATGTCCTTCATCACAAGTGAAATACTTCCTTCCTTGGACAGTTCCATCATTTTTGCCCTTTGCTTCATCCAGGATAACGCCTACCCATTTGCCAGTGGCAAAGAGTGTGGCTCCAACATAGGCCACAGTGCCTCTGTGGCCTTTTCCAATCACCTCCACACGGGATCCTACCCGCAGAGGCCGGGCACTTGCCTCTGCACTCATCCTGCTGCCACTGGGCGTCTGAAAAAAAAGGCACACACAGAGTTAGAGGCCTCAGACCAAGGTGGCATCCTAATGCATAAGAAATGCCCCAGCCAAGATCCTGGACTAAAAACAAACAAACAACAAACAATTTTTTCTTGAGCTCCATTCTCGGGGTGAGGTTAGCCCCCAAACTTCCCTTCTGAAAATGTCAGTGATATGTCTAAGAGTTAGCCAAATTCTTCTGGAATCTGCTAGAATTTTTAGTTTATATTTAAAATTTATAAAATCAGAATTCATTGATAGATCTGTGAATGTCACCATATGATTACTTTCTCAAGAGCACTGCCCCTGCACAGTGGAATTAAGCTCAAGCAAATCACTCAGTTTAGACCAGGCTCCCTATAACCAATGCCCTGACTCAGGAGCCCGAGTTGAGTGGGTGACCCTATAGAAGCCTGCTTCCCTCTCCACTTCCATCACTTCTGGAATTCAAATGGCTCTCTCAGGTCTCTCCCCTTCAGAGGCACATAACTGTGTCTCTTTTCAGGACCCCAGGTCATCACCACTTCTTCCTGATCTAATTCCTCTCACTCCCATCCACATACCCACTATGAAACTTCTGATGCCTCACCTGCAACCCATTCAACCATCCAACTTCCTTCTTCATGGCCTGCATCCTGTTGTCTACTCTCTACCCCAAGCTCTGGAGATCCTTTCCCCATGCTATCTTGTTATGAAAAGAAAAATATAGGCCAAGTAAATAATGTACCTCAAATTTGTCCCTCATTCTGTGTTCAGACTCTGCCTAGTGGTTCAAATGGATTTATGGGCACAGATGGGCAAAGCAAAGAAATAGACTAAAATACTGTCCTTGGGAAGCTCTCAGCTTCTGACATACCCGTGATGACAAGACACAACATTAAATTAGGTCCCAAATTGGCCTATGGTTTAGAAGAAAATCACACCTAAGCCATTTTTAGCAATAGCAGCTCCATGAACCAGGTGCCTTGTAACAAAAGATATCACAAGGCAAGAAATTACACCAAAGTCCTGAAGATTCCACGGGGCTCTCTTCTGATACCCACCACTTGGCTTCAGAACACAGCCCTGCCAGAATCCAAGAAGAATCAGGATACTTCCCAGCCTGTCACTCTCTAACTCCCTTCCCCAGAGAGTTTATCCAGGAAGACAGGGACAGAGCTCCCAAGGGATTCAGGACCCCAACTTACACCTAGGACAACAAGGTGTATCTCATAACAAAGGAAACTGCCAGTGACATCAAGGCAGACTCAAACTCAGAGACTCCCCGCACCTCCCAACAAGCCTCTCAGAATCAGGAGGACACAACAGTGGGTACAGATTCAATCTGAGACAGAAGAAAGAGAAAGCAAGTGACAAACAACAAAGCAGTTCTAAAGAAGGGCCTCACTTTAAGGCCTTTCTGACCCATCAACCACATTCTGAGTCTCCAAGGTAGTCTGGTCCCCCTCAGGAACCCCTAACCTGGGTACTAGGTAGAGTCAGAGGTTAGGCCTTGCCAGTAACCATTAGGGCCCCACTCTAGGTAAGCCTGTGCAGTCTGCCACCATCAGGCTTCAAGGGCTCCTTAGAAACAGTCTGTGGGTGCCTCCAGCTGAGTTCCAGCCTATCTCCCAGCCCCCACAGCAATGATGTCCGTAGACACCCAGGCCTTTTCCAGCAGCCCTCCCAGGGCCCATCCCAGATTAGGGCCACTTACCCGGTTATACACATGCCTCTTGCTCTGGGCCATGCTGCTCACCAGGCCTCTACTCCCTCCCCCAGCTGGCCAAAGACAGAGAAAAAAAGCAGAAACCTAGGCAGGAGGGTCAGGGCGCTGGGCCCTCATAGACCGACACAGGAACCGTCAAGCACAGCCCTCCCCAGTCCATGGGCCTCACTCAGCTGCCTACCACCTACTGGGGTAGGGGTGGGGGCAGTGATGGGGGCTGAGGAACAAGTCCCCTCTGCTGCCTGAGGATTCCTGAACCCAGAGATACCGAATCCTGCTTCCCAGCTGATGAGTCTCACTCTGCGCTAGTGCTGCTCTAGACTTGTCAGGAACAGTGCAAGCCTCTGGGTCCTAGTGCTCCCCTGCTTCACCTAGGCCAGACAAGAGGGGCAAGGAACCAAAGACAGGCTCACCCACAGACTCTCAGCATTCACCTCTAGAATATACTGTCTTAGAGTTGGAAGCAGTCTTGACAATTCCTCCTAGCCTGTATCCCGTTCACTATCACTTTCCCTCCTGCCCCTGGGCTATGAGACCTCAGCAGGCTCACAAGCATCAAGTAACATTTTAAAATGGTCAGCTACCTAAAGCCTCCACACAGACAAAATAAGAGTCTCTCATCTAATCTATGGCTCCCCTGGCTGCAATATGGACCTAGATACCCTGAGCTTAGGGATACTTATCTTCCTTCACTGGCAGAACAGTAACTTCCCCTACGCCACTCTCAAAGATAGACCAGATAGCTCAACAACAGAATGATAGCTAAGAGAAAGAAACAGGTCCCTCAAACACCTCTCCATATCTTCAATCCTGACCAGACCCCTAGGAAACCATCTCTCTCCTTCCTTGAAAAATCTCCATGTTACCCCCTTCCTTCAGTCACTATTACACAGGTGGGGAAAGCCAGGCAGGCCCCAACAGCATGGACCACACATGTTTACAGTACTTATGTCTACAGAGCACCTTCAAACATTTTATAGATACATGGTTAAGTATACTGTTTTTGGACTCAGGTTGCTTTCCTGGTTATATCATAAGCTTGGTGTAGTTACTTTAATTTTTTTTAATAGTACTGGGGATTGAACCCAGGAGCACTCTACCACTGAGTTACATCCACAGCCCCTTTCTTTTTATTTCGAGACAGTTACCCAGGCTGGCCTCCAGAATTGTCCTGCCTTGAGCTCCAAAGTTACTGGGATTACAGGTATGCACCATACCAAGTTTGGTCTAGTTATTTAGCATCTTTGTGCCTCGATTTCTGCATCTGTCAAGTGGAAACAATCAAAGAATATATTTCAGAGAGGTATTGTGAGGATTAGCTGAGAAAATCCACATAAAATTTTTAGGACAGTGGCTGGTATTTAATAAGTGATCAATAAAAGTTAGTTAAGGGCTGGGGGCAGTGGCGCACACCTGAAATCCCAGCAGCTCGGAAAGCTGAGGCAGGAGGATCACCAGTTCAAAACCAGCCTCAGCAAAACTGAGATGCTAAGCAACTTAGTGAGACCTTATCTCTAAATAAAATACAAAATAGGGTTGGGATGTGGTTCAGTGGTTCAGTGCCCCCGAGTTCAATCCCTGGTACCCCCCCAAAAAAATAATAATAAAGTTAGTTAAGAACATTATCATCATCATAGTTGGACATGGCAATGACCCCACAGATAGGTAGACCAGGGATGATACTGATAAGGAAACAGATTTAGAAAATTAAGCAAATTCCCTGAAGTTAAACAGAAGATCAGGAGTGGAACCAAAATCTGACCCAGAGCCCTCTGTGCTTTCTACTGCCTTTCACTGTTCCCATATACATATCTAGGCTTCCAAGGCCATGTACATTCTTCAGACCATGCTGCCTTCAAAAAGTTGGAAGCAGGGGCTGGAGTTGTAGTTCAGTGGTAGAGTGCTTGCCTAGCATGTGTGAGGCACTGGGTTCAATTCTCAGCATCACATATAAATAAATAAAGGTCCACTGACAACTAAATAAAAAATATATATATTTTTTTAAAGTTGGAAGCACCCAGATCTAAGAACAGCTTCATAACACATCTATATATAGTCACTAACTTATTGGGAGCTTTTATTCTATTATAAAATGGAAATATCTGCCATACCTACATTAGTGTTATATGGATTGAAATTAAGTGCCATGGGTTGGGGTTGTGGCTTAGAGATGGAGCACTCGTCTAGCATGTGTGAGGCATTGGGTTCGGTTCTTAGCACCACATAAAGTAAAATAAAGACACTGTGTCCACCTATAAGTAAAAAATAAATATTTAAAAAAAAGATTAAGTGCACAAAAGTATTTTGTAAAAAGTACCAAAACTGTAGTAGTATGAAGAATTATTACCTGGCAGGATACTAGATGGTATATAAACCTTAAAATTAAATGCACAAATAATAAATATTATAAGAAACTGCAGATAAAAGTGAACTAGAAAGAAAAGAGGTACATATGAGATTTGGGGAGTACTTTGTGTGTGTGTGTGTGTGTGTGTGTGGAAAAGGGGCTGGCTATGTGGAAAGGAAAGGCCTACAAAGCACTGTAAGCTGTGAACAAAACATGA
Source organism: Marmota marmota marmota (assembly GCF_001458135.2). Lineage (NCBI taxonomy): Eukaryota > Metazoa > Chordata > Mammalia > Rodentia > Sciuridae > Marmota > Marmota marmota. Next base: position 610,962 of record NW_026000170.1, read on the forward strand.
GTAGAGACTGAAATAATTCTGCTTGAAATATTAAAAGAAGACTAGCTTAGCTGAAGTGAAGAATTCTAGATGAGTCTATCAAACAATTAGCCTTCTGAAGCAGAGCCTACAACTTCTCTTTTTTATGATACGATGATCCTTAGCTCCTACAGTCAAATATTTATTGAATACATAAATACAGAGATGTACCAGGAGGTAAGTATAGATAGGCAGGGAGTTTAACATCAGGCAGAGATAGATGGATTGGATCCAATAACAACAGGAAGCTGGTCTTACTCCTGAGCAGTAGAGTGGCATAGTGAAACTATTTAAGGAAAAATCAAACCGATGGCTTATGCAGGATATAGTGGAGACAGAAGCAACTTGGCAAAGAGAGGATTACAGTAAGGAGGCTGTTGCAATAATGAACCTTGTTGGTGGGATCTGAATAAATATTATAAGAGAGAAGAAGGGGCCAATTGAAATATAGTACCAAAGGCTCTGTGATGGATCAGACACAAGGAAAGAGACAACAGGCCTGAGCTCTGGAGACAGACCTGGATACAGCTTTGATTCCCGTATTTCCTCACCTGGGCAAGCTATTTAATTTTCTGAGTCCCAGTTATCTGACTTGCAAAAAGGAGGAAATAATGCTACCTCATAGCAATGTTGTATGGAATAAGACTTAATTAAAGAATTTAGCACAAAATATGTGCTCAATAAATTGTAGATATTATCTTCATTATTGCAACTGTATGTGTTGCAATAATGATGACTTACACATGATAGAAACTCAGATGTTGCAAGGAAAAAATGGATAGATGGATGAATGTAAAAACTAGTAAATGAATAAAGAAATTGGGAGTTTTCAAGCTTGAGTAAAAACATAGCAATTAAGACCACAATATTAACAGAACTGGGGAAATGGGAAAGGAAACTGAGCTTATTAGATGAGAGAAAATAAGTCTTGTTCTCAGGCTTTCTCTAGGCAAATTTAAATATGTACACTAACATATTTCATTACCTCCTTCAAATATGAACTGTGAGATTGCTAGTAGTTACAGACTAAGGTTAGTAGAATGCAGGGTAGGGTGAGATTATAAAAAGATAGCCTGAGGGACCCTTGTAGTGATGACACTTCAGAATTTGGTGTTAATGTCAATGGCCTGGCTGTGATGCTGTACTACAGTTTTGCAAGATGTTAACCATCAGGAGAAACTAACAAGGGTATGTGCAATCTCTCTGTAGTTTCTTACAACTACATGTCAATGTATTCATTATCTCAAAACAATCAAACCAAAAGCCCAAACAGACTCCATTATCTCCACTCTATAGGTGATAGAACTGAAGCTCTGAAGTGAACAACTTGCCCATTTCTAACTGGCCTGAATAATTTCTACCTTGCTTTTACTGGCACCCCAGCATCCCTTGTTACCTTGATCTACTCTTGTCTCACTTGATCCTGGACTAATTCACTATCTGCTTTCTTTGATCCCAATCCTGGAGGAGCTGGCTTGAAACCCAGGCAGTCTGATAGCAGGGCAAAACTGTATATATCTAAAAGCACTAGTAACAAAAAAATAAGTGTGGATGTTAGCCCCTTGGAAGTCAGGATGGGAAAGGGTCTGCTTACTGTGAGGAGAATAGAGGGTGGGGGACTAAAATTGGATTCTAGAAACCCACAAGAACCCAGGACAATAAGCTTTCAGAGCCTTTTGTTACTCAGTCCCACTCCTTTATCTACCTTATAGATCTCATACAATAGAGGACTTTCCTAAATGGACTTCCCTGCCTTTTCAGTTCTTTATTATCCCCGGAAATTCCTGAAGCCCACTCCTAATCTGAATGTAGCTATCCCATTCCCAAAGTATTCCTTTCCCTGAGAAAGGTCCAAGGATTTTCAGGCTTACCTCCAAGAGTCAGGAAGGGAAGCTACACAGTACACCTCATTAAACTTCAATATAGAAGCTCTGCAGAAAAGCAAGAGATTTTCAGCCCTATGCTCAAAGACAGTAACCCCCCCCCCCCCCC
>NW_026000170.1:613747-619932 GCF_001458135.2 Marmota marmota marmota
CCCCCCCCCCCAGTGAGAGCAGAACTTAGCCAGTTTTGAAGCTCCTGATGGTTCCTCCCCCTGAATCAAGTAGCAGGTTCCTGGCACTAGGACCCTGCAGACAGGGAACCCTGAGCCTGCGCTCTAAAGAGAGAGATGCACCATTTCACAACTTCAGCAAAAGCCAAAGCAGCCAACAAAGCCACAGCCACCTCAGCTGTGCTGGGCTCTACTGGATGTGCTGGGCTCTACTGTTTGAGCAGCTCATCGGCCACTCCCCAGAAGCAGATCACTCGGTCTTTCCCTTTTTAAACCCACGTCATCATCTGATCGTAATAGAAATCAATCTCAAATCACCATGCAAAGGCGTATCCATGGCAACCTCCAGAGGAAGGACACAGAGATGATGCTCCGGTGGCTGCAGCAGAAAAAGGTAAGTCCATTTCTCTTCTATCCATGCTAGTCCACCATTCTCCCCTTTCACTCAAGTCAGGTGTGTATATTACTTGCAAATCCTATCTATCACACTAACTAGGAAAACACATAAGGTGAGTTAATAATCATTATGTTATTATATAATGTTATAGGTCTGCCTAGTTCCATAAGTGAATGGTAGGAAAAAAATCTTTTTCTGGGTGATAGGATGGGAATAAGTTCTCTCTTCTTATTTACTGTCTCAGGTGTCAGTATCAGCCTGCAATACTTGACAAATCACTGTCAGTCACTTGTCTTTCTAATCGGAATGCTGCTGAAATAACTCGGGGATTTCAGAGTTCCCCTACATACTTACAAAAAGCTGGCAGCAACACTGACCCCAATGCCCTGCCCATTCATGCCTCTATCATGCTCAGAGACTGGCTCTTAGCAGCCTCAAGGTCCAGAAAATCAGGAATTGGAATTAAATTTCTGCCTTGGATGCCTCAAAGAAGAAATTTCATTTCTGCAGAGAAAGGTCTGCAGAAGTACTGCCAAGTCTAAGTAATCTTCCATGCCTCAATTTCCCTTTCTGTAATACAGGGTTATAACAAATAATACCTTTTTCTAGGGTATCATTGTAAAAAGCAAATGAGAGTGCCTGAGAAGCACTTAAAAAAGTGCCTGATATATAATACACTCAATATATGATAGCCTTTATTATGAGGAAAGAGGAGGAGAGGCCTATAAATGTGGAATTTCAGTCCAAAGGGTATTCTGCACTATTGGAGCTTATCTCAATTCTATTTTCTTTCTCTTTCCTCTGAACAATTCTTTCAAGCTACTTCTTCCACTTTCAAGTCCCTATTCCTGATGGATCTCATACAAGTGTCCTTATCCCTTAGCAAATAAACTTGTTGAGAAAGAAAACTGAGCCTACTAGGTAAGAATTCCTTTGCAAATTAGATATATCTGCATTCATCATTGCCTCTTTCAATGTAAATTCTATCTTTTCTTCCATCATTTCTCTTCAATGGAAATCATGTACCTCTCTTTTACAGGCAACCCCTCCACTCTAAGGACCTGATTTAACAATCATCTCCTCTAGTGCCTTCAGTAACATTCCTTCTACTAGCTCTAACACATCATCAGAAGACCATGTTCTTCTAGTTTAGGCAATACTATTCTAGGAAAAACTGAATCTAATCCTTGTCACCTCCTGTGCAAGCCACCACCATCTCTATTCTTCCCTTCCCTGCCTGAAGGACTACTGAAAGTGAGTATGTATGTACTCCCCTATTCTCAGTTCTCATCTACACCACAATCCACTGCAATCTGGCTCCAACCCTACCACTCTACTGATGTTGTTCACACTTAAAAGAGTTCTAGTGGCTACAATCTCCTAACTACTTAAACTCAAAGTTAATTTCCTAAGCACATCCTCCTTGACCTCTCTGAAGCAGCCAAAACTGCTAATCACTTCTCTGGAATTTTCTCCTTTCCTAGCTTCCTGGGCAATATTCTTTCTTACCTTGAACACCAATCCCTCTCATCTTTGTCCTTTCCATCCTTCCATAAATGTGGCTGGGAGAGTTCACCCATCCCCACAACTTCAACTTCTACCTACACCCACCACCACTCCGAGGCAGAAATTCTCTGCTGAACCTCAGACCCATATCACTACCTGTCAGCTAAATACCAAACACCATTCAAGTTCAACATGACCCAAAACAGGCTTGATATCTTCCACCTCAAAGAAGGTTCCTCTTCTATATTCCCTCTTCGCTACTGGCACCACTATCCACCAAATATAGAAAACTGTGTCATCCTCAACAACTCTTTCTTGTTCTCAACAACCAATTAGTCATTCATTACTCAGTTAACTCAGTTAATTCTGTCTCTGCTGTTTCCCTCAGATTTGTCCCCTTTCTCTCCAGTTCCACTGACTTAATCCTGAGTTTAGTCCTATATCACATCCATGTTATTACAAGAGCCTCCCAATATCCCTGATCCTGATTTCCACCCTTCATTCGATTTCCACAGATGGCTTCCCAAAATGCAAACATGTCACTCCCTGTCTAAAAACCTTCAGTGGCTTCCCTGCCCACAAAATTGAATCTTTTTAGCACAGCACTATAGACTAATAAAAATCTGGCTTCATCATGAATCCAGTCAAACCAATCACCTCTCCTTTGATCCCCAAATGCTCTTAAGTTCCAGTCACTTGAATCTACTTAACTTTTCCCTTACACCTCTGCAAAATTAAAAATATTACCAGAACCATTCTCCCTCCTTATCCTTCAAGACTCAACTTGGTAATCATCTCATTCCTGAAGACTCTCCTACCTTCTCCATGTAGTTAGTCATTTCCTCCTCTGCCCTCACAACAGCACCTTGGATATACCTTACGTAGCACTTTGGACTATACCAAATTTTATTTAAAATATTATATGCTTTATCCTATTATGAATTCCTCCAAGACACAGAATTTTACCCATCCCAGGATCTAAGCACTGAACACAGTGCTTTGCACAGAGAAGGCACTCACTGTAGAATAGAAGCTCATACCAACACCAGGCTCTAGATAAATAAATTGGCTCTAGTTTTCCCAGAGAGTAACACTACCCTAAAAGACAACCATGGAGGGAAGGGGAGATATCTGTGTCTCTGTCTCTAACACACACATATACACACACCATCACCACCACCACAGTAGGTACAGCTCTTTCCTCTCTAGATAGGAGCCTAATAAGCTAAAACTGCACTGATAGCCCCAGGTCCTATGGAATTTGATCATGACACTAACTCAATCTTGTATGCTTCCAGGGTAAAAGAACCATAAAGAGGGATCTAGATGATGTACAGATTCTGGGAAATTAGGCACTAAGGGCAGCAAGGGCTCTTGCTCTTCTGCAGTGAAGCCCCTAGAAGATATAAAGGAGCTTGGGGAGGTCACACTGTACACCTAAACTGTCCATCATCCAAGCTCAACCAGTACCAGCCTAAACTTTCAAAGGAAAATGATATTAAGTCAGAATTTCTAAGAATCTCTAAGATGGCAAAGACGTGAAGATACATTTGAATCAGGTAATCTCTCAGTCTTACCTCTTCAGGGACAATGAGGACCCAGTTTCCATTTTCATTCATATGGGACAAACATCCCAAGTTACCCCCAGAAACACCTAGTAACTACAGATAGGTAGCAAGCAACCTGGAATTATCTACTATAATCTCACCCAACTTGTAACTCCAGAAAGCCACTAGCAATGACAGAGCTGGCAGAGCAAAACCTAAAGTGGCAGCCATCAATGTTATTATGATTCTCCCAACTATTTTGACTCCTCCCTAGAAACTTCTTTGTACCCTACATCCAGTCAAGCCTAACTTATCAATTCTTCCTTAGTATTACCTCCTGCATCCTTCCTTTCTCCTTCATTATTACTGTGATAACTTTGGTCTGCTATTTAGTAGTTTTGAAAATTAAGGCAAATAATTTATTTTTTTTGGTGCCTCATCTGTTGCTCTGCCTAATTCAAAGGATCCTTCAATCAAATGAGATCATGCCCATGAAAAATTCTGTAATCTGTTATACATAAAAAAGCATCATTGTAATCATCAATCTAAGTCCCCTATTATTGATAATGTGAAGCCTGACTCTTCTTTCCTTTCTCATTTCCAACTACTTTATATACAACAGTAAGACAAATATATCCTCTAAAAGACTGCTCTGTCCACATATTCATCTTCTCAACATCTTTCACTGCCATCCCATTTCTTTCCCATTAATCAAACAATCCTGAATTTGATGTATGCAGTCTCATCTCTGCACCACTGTCAGTTTAGAATGATTCCTCTGGTCTTGCAAGCCACACCCATCCTTCAAAGTCAGGCTAAAGCCCCAATACATGCAGAATAAGGAGAAATTTACAAAAGAAAGTTCTTAAACATGATGGAAAAAATAAAGACAGTTCATTTTGAATTAAAAAAAAAAAAAGGTAGAAATTGCTGGGCACAGTGCGCCACCTGTAATTGCAGCAGCTCAGGAGGCTGAGGCAGGAGGATCGTGAGTTCAAAGCCAGCCTCAGCAAAAGCAAGACACTAAGCAATTCAGTGAGACCCTGTCTCTAAATAAAATACAAAATAAGGCTAGGGATATGGCTCAGTGGCCAAGTGCCCCTGAATTCAATCCCCTGTAACTCCTCCCCAAGAAAAAGAGATAGAAATAGCTGTCACTGTTATTTTTTGAGTCAGCTTTTTAGAGGGATTACTTTTTTATTATTATTATTCTAAGAGATAACCTAAAATCAATAGGATGGAAGTTGCAGAGATGTGTTTTAGTAACCTGAAGAAAAATTTTATTGTGCTATCCCAATAATAAAATCGGAAGCTTTCTATCTAGTTAATTCCTATTAGAAATGTTTAAACCAAATTACAAAATTTGGTAAACTGACAATACTTTATACGGAATTCGCTATCACAAGTAGAACTGGAGTAATAGCATGTTAGATCTGAAAGGAGCCTTAGCGATCTCCGGGTTCAGACTCCTATTTTAAGGCCTGGACCGATGAAGTGACTCACCCAAGGCAGCAGTTTGTTCTTAAGGAAAGGAAGCAGAAAATGATCTCTAACTTTTAATCCAGTAATTCACACCCTTGCTTCTCAGAGTGTGGTCCACAAAATAGTAGCATTAGCATTACCTGGAAACTTTTTAGAAATGCAGAACCCATAGGAATCTGTATTTTAACAAGACCCCATTAAATGGCTGCATCATAAAAGTTAGAAAAGCACTGGCCTGCACTGCCCCTTCCAGTGAATTTCTAATTCAGAAACTGCATTTCCCAAACTGTACCAAACGTTAAACAGAGGTATAACCCAATAAAAATAGTATTTCCCAGTAAACTCTGGGAAACTCTCCATACATACCCCCAGATGGAAATTCACAGTAAATATCATTAGCATCCTGAAGGTTCTGAAATAGTTTGAAGTAGAGAAAACTTTAACCAGGAATTTTCTTAACACATTTGAGCAAAAATGGATTTAAAAAATAATAGTAGTAATGAAGTTATTTTCTCTTTTAACATCCCCGCAGCTCAGGCTCTGGCAATATACCAGGCAAAGAATGTCAACCTCTACCTCATAGCAAACGGTCAGTAAAGGCTTGCTGCTGTCTTCACTGCAATAAATGAGGGTAAGTTTCTAAATCTCTGTGTCTTTAAAAACAGCAGTTCCTCGTCTGTGTGATTTACCTGTGGTTCTGCCTGAAATCGAGAGATGTGCAAGATGACTTTTCAAGAGTCATCACGCCAACAGATAAGGCGGACCCCTGTAGAGGGGGTACACACACACCAAACCCATATGTAGACCCTGATGCTTAAGTCCTCTAATTTTTCCCCCCGTTTGAGACAAATTTCTCAACCATGTGCCCACAGGAAACCTGTGGCTTGGTATGGGTTCAGGGATGCCTCAGACGCTCCCGAGAAAAGAGGAGGACCCCTGCAGTTCTGGAGGAACTCTGAAGCACAGGCACTTTGACCCAGGTCGAACACCAGGCTGAAGAGCTCAGGGGGGTAGGTCGAGCCTGGGTTCAAACATCCAGACCACGGCGGGCACCCACCCCTGCCGCGGCCCAACCCTGCCTGCCCCCGTCACACACCCGGCTCTGTGCAGCGCCCTAGGCCAGCGCCGAACCCACAGCCCAATGCGAGAACCTCACGAACATGTGGAGGGCGGACAGCAGACAGCAGGCAGAATTACCGCCTTCGTACCTGTCCTGTCAGGGGCTCCGCGTCCTC
>NW_026000170.1:619946-782356 GCF_001458135.2 Marmota marmota marmota
CCCGCCCTCGTGGGCTTCCCGACGCGCCGCCCGACCCCCCAGACTCACTTGAGAACCCCTCGTCCCAGAAACCCAGGGGCGCTCTGAATTTACAGAAAACACTACTCTTTTCCGCAGTACCCGCCTGGCTTAGAAGTGGTAGCCAAGCTTGGCGGAAAAAACATCGATCAGGCACACAGCTGGACAACTAGGGCGTGATAAGCGCATGCGCAGTGAGCCTGGGAAGCTGATAAGGACCTTCGTTGAGAGGTGCGTGGTGGCCAGCGCCCTCCGTCGGCGAAGGGAAGACTGTGTAGAAGATTTGGAGAACCTTTTACAAGCTTTTGAGTGGTAAACTGCCAGTTAAAACAGTAGCAATAAACCATATTTTGTTGGCTTGGCTGGAGAAAAACATAAATTTTGCTGCTACTCAGTGTCAGCCATCATATGTGGATGGAAACATTCTCATGCCTTTTTGATGGTAATGTAAAATAATTCAAATTTTCATAATGGCATTTGGAGCTTTTATATTCTAAAAAATTAAACTTCTTGACTCAGTGTGCCCACTTCTAATAATGTAATCTAAATAAATAACCAAATAAGTTTGCAAAAATGTTTGTATAAAGATGTTGGGAGAGCCAGGATTTCACGGACATGGGCTCGAATTCTAACTGCAATTTACTAGCTAGGTGAGATCTTGGGCCAATTACCTAACTTCTCCGTGCCTCTGTTTCCTCAATTTGTAAAGGAGGATGTTAATGATCCTCTTTTGAGGATCTGATAATAGTATCAATTTCACCTGATTGTTAGGAGAATGGAATGAATCTGAGTTTGAAATATAACTATTACAAAGATATGTTTGTCTCAGTAATCTCAAGTTCAAAACAACCCAAAATATACATAAAATTGATGGTGAGTGGGAGTGAGAGGTAATGATAGAAGGGATGAATTGTTCACCCCTCTACTACTCATCCTCCCCCCCCCATTTCACTTTCTACATTTTTAAAATTATTCTGAATGAATAATATTTCCATATGGTTCAAAAATCAAAATAAATGGGCCTGGTGGCCTATGCCTGTAATCCCAGTGACTTGGGAGGCTGAGGCAGGAGGTTTCCAAATTCAAAATGAGCCTCAGCAATTTAGAGAGGCCTTAAGCAACTCAGAGAGACCTTGACTCAAAACATAAAAAGGGCTGGGAATGTGTGTCTGGATTCAATCCCTGGTACCAAAAAATCATCATCATCCTATCATCATCAAAATAAGATTCAATACACAATGGAACATTTTTCAGCATTAAAAGAGAATAAAATCATAGCATTTGCAGGTAAATGGATGAAGTTGGAGAATATAATGCTAAGTGGAGTTGTTAGCCAATCCCAAAAAAACATATGCTGGATATTTTATCTGATTTATATTGGGGTTGGGAGGGGAAGCATGTGAAGATTAGAGGAACCCTAGATAGGGCAAAGGGAAGGGAGGGGGCAAGGGGTGTAAAAAAGATGGTGGAATGAGATGGACATCATTTCCCTAAGTACATGTATGAAGACACAAATGGTGTGAATATACTTTGTATACAACCAGAGATATGAAAAAGTGTGCTCTATATGTGTAATATGAACTGTAATGCATTCTGCTGTCATATATAACAAATTAGAATTTAAAAAATTTAAAAATAATATTAAAAAATAGTAAGATTCAAAAGTATGTACTTAGAAAACAACCTTCAACCCTTCTTCAAACCTGCTCCATCATTCTTGGTAGGTAACTCTTATTGGTAGTGTCTTATTCATATCCTCAGTAGTTTATTTAAATATGAGCACAAATATATTGTCTCCTTTCTTCCTTTTTTTTTTTCTTGGTACTGGGGATTGATCCCAGGGGTACTTTACCACAGAGCTATATCCTCTATCCCCAAACCTTGTTGTTTTAATTTTGAGAAAGGGTTTCACTAAGTTGGTGAGGCTGGCTTCAAATTTGCAATCCTCCTGCCTCAGCCTCCCCAATTGCTAAGATTACAGACATGCTCCAACCCCACCAGGCTTCCTTCTTTTTTGTGTGTGCAAAAGGTAATACACTATGTTTACTTGTACTTTGTTTTCTTCACTTAACAATATATCCTGAAGCTAAATCAGTACATTAGAGGTCTTCCTCATTCATTTTCCCAGCTCTATTGTATGGACACACTTAATTTATTAACCAGCTTCCTCTAGTTGGATACTTTGTTTCTAGTCTTTTGCTGTTACAAACAAAGTTGTAATGAAACTCTGTGTCCATACACATTGCATGTGTAAGCAAGCTTACCTGTAAGATACATCTTGGTCAAATAATAAATGCATTTATAATTTTAGAAGAAATGACCTCCATCTCCTTCAATGAAAGAGAAGTGATATAAACTCAGCACCCAGAGGTACATGCCTGTAATCCCAGTGACTTTGGAGATGGAGACCCAGGATTGCAAAATAGAAGTTAGAAACCAACCTCAGCAATTTATTGAGACCCTGTCTCAAAAAAAAAAAAAAAAAAAAAAAANGAGAGTAACACTACCCTAAAAGACAACCATGGAGGGAAGGGGAGATATCTGTGTCTCTGTCTCTAACACACACATATACACACACCATCACCACCACCACAGTAGGTACAGCTCTTTCCTCTGAACAATTCTTTCAAGCTACTTCTTCCACTTTCAAGTCCCTATTCCTGATGGATCTCATACAAGTGTCCTTATCCCTTAGCAAATAAACTTGTTGAGAAAGAAATAGTATAAAATATAAATTGAAAAATTTTTAAAGGCACTACAACCAGGTGCAGTGATGCATGCTTATAAAATGCAGCAATCTGGAGTCTGAGGCAGAAGGATTGCAAGTTAAGACCAGGCTCAGTAAATTGACCAGACCCTGTCACAAAAAATGTAAAAGGGCTAGAGATAGCTCAGTGGTTAAGTGCTCCTGGGTTCAATCTCCAATACCAAAATAAATAAATAAGTTTTAAAAGGGGAGACCACTACATATACATATTTGTTATTTTGGTAAAATATACATACACTTTGCTAATTTAACTATTTTATAAAGTATACAGTTCAGTAGCATTAACATTTTTGTACAATTATTACTTCCATTCATCTGCAGAACATTTTCATCTTTCCACACTAAAACTGTACCAAATAAGGCCAGACACAGTGGTGTACCCCTGTAATCCCAGAGGCTCAGGAGGAAGAGGCAAGTTCAAAGCCAGTCTTGGCAATTTAGCAAGACCCTAAGCAACTTAGCGAGACTCTGTCTCAAAATTAAAATAAATAAATAAAAAATGTACCAAACAAACACTAACTCCCCATTCTTCCCTTTCCCAACCTCCAATAATTATCATTCTTTGTCTTGATGAATTTGATTATTCTAAGCACCTCATATAAGTAGTAGAATCATACAATATTTTTTCTTTGATGCCTGGTATATTTCACTTAGCAAATGTCTTCAAAGCTAATCCCAATTGTAACATGTGTCAGAATCTCATTCCTTTTTAAGGATGGATTAATATTCCAACATATAAATATACCAATTTTTTATCCATTTTTCCCTCGAGAGGTATTTGGGTTGTTTCCACCTTTTGGCTATTATAAATATGCACATTTTAAAAACAAACATACATATCCCACTCACCCCATTCCCCAGATTCCTTCTCAAAGCAACTATTAATGCTTGGTTGTTGTTGTGTGTCTATGTGTGTGTTTGTGTGTGTTGTCCCAGAGTAAGACTTTGGAAACTTATGCATTTTAAATGCAAATAACAGCTCCCTGTGAACACTGTACTGAACCTTGCTTTTATCCCTACTGAACAATCTGGATAATATGTCTTGGAGGTTTAAAGGTCATCCTGTTATTACATTGAGATTATCATGCCTTGTTCTATATGGGGATATATATCTTTATATCTTGGCATGTATGTGTATGTGTGTGTGTGTGTGTGTGTGTATATATATATATGGATATATACACACATATGTATATGTTTATGACTGGAACAACCTTTAACAGATGTGCTGAGTTTGGGATGTGAAGCTACCAGGCCTTGGATGGAGGTGGAACGCAGAAAAAATTCAAATGCTGTTCAGCAGCATGAAAGGGAAGACCCACTGAATCTAAAGGACAGGTCATGGGCTGGGGTTGTGGCTCAGCAGTAGAACACTCGTCTAACACATGCGAGGCCCTGGGTTTGATCCTCAGCACCACATAAAAATAAACAAAGTATTGTGTTCAACTACTTCTAAAAAAACAAATAATTGTAAAAAATAAAATAAAGGACAGGTCATGCTTATAAGAGAACTATTGGGGGGGTGCTGGAGTTGTGGGTCAGTGGTAGAGTGCTTACCTGGCATGTGTGAAGCTCTGGGTTCACTCCTCAGCACCACATGTAAATAAATAAATTAAATAAATAAAAGATCCATTGACAACTAAAAAATATTTAAAAAAATAAAAAAGAACTATGGGGGTGATTGTTTGTTTGTTAATATATTGCATTAGGTTAAGTGGCCTGCAAGGGAAATTATACTGTCTTTGTCCTTTTTATTGTTTCTTAATAAATGCTGTTTTAAGGGACCCAGCCAGTCTTTGGTCCCCTCTGATGAGGAGCCTGAATGACACCCCAAGGACTCCCAAACTGCTGTGTGGCTACAGCCCATTCCCCCAACCTATAATGCAGAACACCGAAGAACAGCTGTTCTCTTGGGGGTGAAATTCTAGGCATTAGATGACATGGGAAAGCATCAAGGGGGAGAAACCCCTCTCAGGAAGGAATACTATTTTCCAGAATGAGGCGGATTTTTAGGCTTCAAAGCTTGGAGAAGTGATGGATGAAGGAAGAGGGCAAATCAATGGTGACAAAGCCAAATGTGGAAGATGATAGATATAGGGGCGAGAAGTATCTAGATTAGGGCTGGAGTCATAGCACAATGGTAGAGCACTTGCCTGGCATGTGTAAGACACTGGGTTTGATTCTCAGCACCACATAAAAATAAATAAAAATAAAGGTCCATTGACAACTAAAAATAATATTTAAAAAAAAGAAGTATCTAGATATACCAACACCATCTAGTAGACATATGAAATTTTGAAATTGTCTTTAATTGATATACAAACTAATAAATTTAAAGAAATTTTGGGAGAAAATTATTAAAATTAAATTTCACATGTCAGCCACATATATAATTTCTAAAGACACAATTCTAAAAAGTAAAAAGAAACAAGTGAAGTTAATTATATATATATATATATATATATATATGAGGGGTACCAAGGATTGAATCCTGGGGCACTGTACCACTGAGCTATATCTCCAGCCCTTTTTATTTTTAATTTTGAGGCAGGATCTTGCTTAGTTACTTAAGGCCTTGCTAAATAGCTGAGGCTGACTATGAACTTAAAATCCTCCTGGCTCAGCCTCCCAAATCACAAGGATTACAGATCTTTGCCACCAACCCTGACAACAATATATTTTTACCCAATATTTTTACTAATATTTCCAAAATATTACCATTTCAATGTGCAATAATCATCAGTATAAAAATACTATTGAAGTTGGGCATAGTGGCACACACCTGTAATCCCAATGACTTGGGAAGCTGAGGTAGAAGGATCCCAAGTTGGAGGCCAGCTTGGGTAATCTAGCAAGACCCTGTCTCAAAAAATAAAGAGGCTGGGGATGTAGCTCAGTGGAAGAATCTCTCTGTGTTCAATCCCCCATAACACACACACACACACACACACACACACACATGGTAAATGTTGGGATAGCATTTTTTTTTTTTACTAAGTCTTTGAAATTCAGTGTGTATTTGCATTTATGGCACACATTTATTAAGATGTTATGTTCACAACAGAATTTTTTTCAGTACTAAGTATCAAACACAGGCTCCCAAGCATACTAGGCAAGACCTCTCCCACTGAGTCACTCCCTAGCCCTGAAAATACTTCATATAGTTTAGATTTCGATTTCATAAAATTTAAAATAAAAAAATACATTCCAGCAGGGCTCAGTGGTACTTGCTTGTAATCCTAGAGACTCAAGAGACTGAGGCAGGAGGATCACAAGTTACAATCCAGCCTGGGCAACTTGGTGAGACCCTGTCTCACATAACAAAAAGGGCTAGAGATGTAGCTCAGTGATAGAGTGCCCCTCTCAATTCAGCCCTCAGTACTGCAAAAACAAACAAAGAAAAAACTGTTAAATATGCAGATTTGAAAATCTGGAGTAAACACTAAAGAACAGAGACAGAATGTATTCTTTCAGAGAGAGAGAATTTCAAAACAGGAAAGCAATTCTACTACACTCTAAGATGTTACCCACCTGCTGGGCACAGTGGTGCACACCTGGAATCCCAACAGTGTGGGAAACTGAGGCAGGAAGATCACAAGTTCAAAGTTCAGTGCCCCTGGGTTTAATCCCTGGTACCCACCAACCCCACACCCTCCAAAAAAGAGAAAGAAAAAGAAAAGGACTGGGGATGTGGCTTAATGGTTAAGTGCCCTTAGGTTCAATACCTGGTTTAAAAAAAAAAAATCTGTTGCAATGACTAACTCTTTGTCTGTCTAGAACTAACAGATGAGGAAGAAGGATGGGCTCTCATATCCCCTTGCTGGTTGTATTTGGAGCTGACTAATTCTGCCAGCAGCTTCCTAATCCTGATTTGTACCAACTGGGTGCTCCTGCTAAGTGACACAAGTGTGCTGGGTCATCCTCAGCAAGTGACTGGATTCCAAGAAGTGTGTGTGTGTGTGTGTGTGTGTGTGTGTGTGTGTGTGTGTGTGTGTTATGGGGGATTCTCATGGAAGGCAACCATGAAAGCCAGTAAATAACCAGAATGCTGGGGTATAAAGAAGAGTAGGCATCACAGAAGGTTAGCATCCATCCTTCATTACCTCAGAGTGGATCTGAAAGCAGAAAGGACTCAACATAGTTAGTGGTAAAGGTGAAATCTAGGCTCTTGGGGGTAAGTGTCTTGGAATATCCTGGGAAGAGATGAGAATATAGGTGATGGAAGGATAACAGTTTAGGGAGATATATTGGGGCTCAGTAGAAATGTCACAATGTATAGGCAAAGATGGAGGCAATGAAGTTTTCCCTCTGACTCAAGGTAGGATTTTTAGGGGAGTGTATAGATGCAATACATGGATTCAGCAGAATGTACGTTAGGCTTTGGAGATGCCTGTTTTGGAGTTCCTGAGTTAGGAAAGAGATCCTGGAATGTTTGTGGAGAAGAAAGTCATGGTACATATCACTGATTCCAGCACTGTTTACCAGCAGGTATATCTCAGGACACTTCTGCAAATGCCACTGGGCAAAAATCCAAATGGAAGCCACAAATCTGATGTCCTTCTTGCCAGGCAGGAAACTGCATGGATCCATGCTTCTAGTGACACCAGAGTTTGAGATGAAACTTAATTCTTCATTTCTGCTGGTGGGGGGAGTCTGTGTAAGTTGTAGGCCTCTGAAGCCAAGAAAACCTATTTTGGTATTAGAAACTAATTATGGCAGGTGCCAGCTCCAAATGTCACAGCTGGCAAAGCTGATTCTTCTCCACTACTATCCAGTGGCATGTTGCAGCTCTTAATAAGTGGTCTATGCCCTCCAGTGTTGCAGCAGACCCCAGCAGCTCTCCACCAATTTCTTCTTTCTGGTTTCTTTTCTCCTGAATTTGAAGAATAAAATCCACACATAGAAAGAATAAGTGTAAAAGAGTAGGATTTAGGGGTTGGGGTTGTGGCTCAGTGGTAGCGTGCTTGCTTAGTATGTATGAGGCACTGGGTTCGATTCTCAGCACCACATAAAAATAAATTAATTAAATAAAGGTATTGTGTTCATCTATAACTAAATTTTTTTAAAGGTAGGATTTATTCAAGTGAGTAGCAAATACAGATCTCTCTGGGGTGAGAGGGAGCCCACTAGGGGTGACCACTTGAATGTGCTAGTCTAGGGGTTTATATAGCTCTTGAATCAACATTATTGGTCCAAATTTATGCTAATCAGGCCTTGGAAAGTATCAATGCTATTGGTTAGCCCTGCAATCCCATTAGGTCTGCCCTACCTCTTACTGCTCATCATCTAGGGCTGGGTCACCAATGGGACAATTCAGTGAGCCCTGGTTTGCCTCAGCATGGCTCACTATGCCACAGGCCTGTGTTGGCATGGTGGGCTCCTTGTAATTGAGGCCTGTACTTGCCTTCCACACTCCAGACCACCCAGGGCCACCACTCCACCATTTCAGATGAGGGCTTGGCTTCTCCAGCTCTGGAGGTAGGAACTACATGGGGCCCATGAAAAGCCAGCTACCAGGCCACAATTTTCCCAATGCCCATGGCAGGGCACCTTCAGAGTAGAACAGTCTGGGTGGAGACTAGAAGGCATTGGAATAAGGGGAAAGGCAAGGGTGTTAAGAGTGGAGAATGATCCCCTCTTGTCCTGGGATTATTGAGGACTGAGGTCTAGTGATGTGACAGGGTAGGAGAAGTGCTCAGCCCAGTCATTATTGCTGTCTGCCCAGTCACTTCTGTGTAACAGGCCTGAGACTCCTGCCAGAGCTGCCCATATTGAGCAAGCAGGTGAACCCAGAAACATAAGAAAAATCCAGGGCTTCAGCCCAGGGTGCTGAGTGAAGCTCACAGCAACATAGCAGAGACTGCCACCTGGCCACTGGGAAGTGCTTGGAGGGGTGGGGGCTAGAACACATTGCATCGTGGGGACTAGCGATGAGGCAGGTGTGGAGTTTATGGCAAACCTCTACCCAAAAGTAAAACTTGGATTTGCAGTCTAAGATGAACAGACTAAGCTCCAAGAACCAGGGGTGCAAATCAAGTTCCTCTTATCTTTAGTTATTTTGTGCTTAGGCAGGACCATCCCCTTCCATGCCTAATAAAACAGAAATTTCTCCTCTATGAACTAGAGCTCTTTTTGCAGACTTTATATACACTCCTTTGCAGAATGCCTCTGCTGGGGAACAGCCTAGTCCCTAAAGCAGGGTCTCCTAAGGATGGTGATGGGGCTATCCCCTGGAGCCCTTGTTCCATCTTCTTTTTAGGCCTGCAGGACAACTGCTCCCCCTGGCGTTCAGTGAGAGAATAGACACCCTTGGAAGTAACATCAAACCAATTCCTAGAGCAATTCAGGTGTTTTATTTCTGACAGGCAGGCACAGGGTAGGTGAAATTCCCACTGCCAGAGGTTCAAGAACCGGAATGGGGCATGGGCTTTGAGGGGAGCAGCCACACTTTGGGAGTTGCACTCTTTGTTAGCTGTTCTGCTGTCACATGAGGTTTGGACACACCTTTCTGGATGGGCCGCTGCTCAACTGCAGGAGAGGTGCCTCCTTCTTCTTTGTCTTCCTCTTGGGACACAGCAGACTTAAGCAGCACCTGGGTGCTACGGTTCCACATGCTCACACCAGGAGCCAACTTCACTGCTTCTGGCACCAACACTGGCCTCCAGAATACCTGGGATGTGGCCTCAAGGACCTGAGGCATTGTTTGGGGCCATCCAGAAGCCTGGCCATCCTTTTCAGCAAGCCCCAGGCCCTGTGGGGGCACACGGGTGCGGCCAGCCCACAGGTTGCCCAGCAGCTCAGCCTCCCTCTCCCAGCCACTGGGCCACTTGGCTCTGGGCCACACACTGGGGCTGGACCTGTGAGCAGCTTCAACAACTGCCGGGTGTGTGCCAAGGAAATGAATCCCAGGGCTTGGGAAAGGTAGCTTCGACCCAAAGGATAGTGATGGTGGGCCTAAGTTTAAAGTGGGTAATTGGAGTCTGGGTTCTGGGCCCACAGCACGGAAAGGAATGTCAGGTTGTAGAGGGAAGAACGCAGCCAGGGATGCAGGGACTTGGGGGCCAGGGGTTTGGAGTCCAACCTGGGCCTGGATCTTTCCCTGCTGGCGCTTACGGTAGGCTTCCAAGGGGTGAACCTTGGAGTCTGGAACCAAGACCTCAGCCAGGGGGCGCACCCAGTGGCGGGGAAGCCGCGCAGGGTCCAAGCGCACCTCGGCTGCCTTGCGATCCACCCTGGACTGAAGCGCGCCACGCCGCGAATCCAAGTACACAGGCTGCTGCGACTGGGAGGACACTGTTGCACTGAGAGCACTGGTGTCGCCCTTGGAGGAGAAGGGTACTAACACGCCTGAGGCATTGGGGGACATCGCCTGGGTCTTGCGCTTCAACTGGTCCCCAGCCGCGTCTGGTTGGGGAACGCAAGAGTAGAAGTCCTCCAGCGACAGGGGGCCCCTGAGGTGCTGTGGGCTCTGGCTCTCCACAGAGGCCCGGGGAAGGGCTACCTGGGACAGCTCCGGGAAAGGACGAGGACTCTCTGCAAGTTCCACTTCCAATGACGGTTGTACACTCCCATTCAAGAACCCAACCAAGGAAGAGTGGCTTCTTGCCCCACGATCAGGTTCCTCCAGAGTATCCCCGAGCTCTGCCTCCAGAAACAGCTCCGGATTGGGCTGGGGACCCAAGGTGACACTCAGAGAACGCTCCCGAGATTCCGTCAGTTCTTGGGAGGCTCTTCCCGGCCCCGATCTTCTTAAAGGGATCCGGTCCAGGTTCTCCAGGTCCTGCGGAAATGCACCGGGATGGTGAGAGGTCAGAAAGGGAGAGAAGAATTAAGGACAGGAGTCCTGAAAGGCCCCTAAGTAGATCAAAGACGCGGCGGGACGCTGGGCTAGGAAGGAGGCTTACTTCAACTTGGCAATTCTCCTCCAGAACCTCCGAGGCAGGTGTGTGCAGCACGGGTACAGAGCCCTGAGCCCAAGCATCGGTCGTGCACGCCAGGGGCTCTTCATCCTCGCCCCATGTGGGGTCCTCAGCCACTGCTGATTCTCCCTCGTCCCGAGCCAGGAAGCGCCACTCAATGATCTGCAGCATGGCCTCCCGGGCCTGACTGATGGTAAATGGAATGCACTGCGAAAGTGAGGAAGCATCTCAGTCCCGCAAGGAATGGTGGGTCGGGAGAAATTGAGTCTGGAAGACCAGGATCCAGACCCACCTGCTGGGTCAGGTAGACTTGGAAGGCGGAATCCATGACTCGAGCCAGCAGATCCGCCAGGATGTCCCCCACTACGTCCTCGCCCTCCTCGATAGCGGTTAACGCGATCCACTCGGCCTCATTAAGCCGCCCAGGCACGATCTCCACCTGTGGCACCGTCACGGTGGGCGGTCGCGCCTTCTCAGCCTTGGATCGGGTCATCCCTCGGTCTCGGGCCTGCCTCTCCTGTCTTTCCTGCCTCTGTGGGAATGAAACGGCACTCAGGGCAGGTAACAGAGAAGTGCGACTGAAGGAAGCTTACAGAAATTATTTAGTAGAAAGGGAAGGGGACAATTTACTAAGAGACTATCATGTTGCTAATTGCTTTAATTTTCATAAGTCCACTAAGGTTGTTTTACAGACAAAGAAACTGAAGCTTGGCAGAAGTTAGCCATAATTTGCTTGGAAGCACAGAGTTTTAGATGAAGCTTACATAAAGCTCTAACCCCATGGTCCTTGCTAATTGCAGGAGTGCAAAGTGTCCAAAGTCATTGAGAGTTCAAAGAACTTGAGAAGAATGAGAAAATAAGCAAGCTGGAATTACTGGTGCTATTTTGTATGTCTTCTATATTGTTAACTACCATTTTTATCCCTATTTTATGTGATTTGCCTAGGATCACACAACTAGAAAATAGTCAGAATTTCTGTCAGTTTGTCTAATTTCAGAACCTGATTTTATCCTATCTCTCAAATTAAAAATATTTGAAACACATACAAAAAGGATATATATCTCCAAATACATTAAAAACTCATATAAAAGGGAAAAGCCATTTAAGATACCAAAGATAAAACAACATTTCATAAAAGAGAAACTGTAGATGATTTAATACATATTTGAAAAGATGTCTAATCCTCAATTTTATCAAAAGATATACATTTAATTTATATTCTCACTTTTAGGTCATCTTAAGAGAAATTTTTTTGGCCTGGCACAGTGG
Organism: Marmota marmota marmota; assembly: GCF_001458135.2. Lineage (NCBI taxonomy): Eukaryota > Metazoa > Chordata > Mammalia > Rodentia > Sciuridae > Marmota > Marmota marmota. The sequence goes on from NW_026000170.1 coordinate 631,920, forward strand.
AGCATGCCTGTAATCGCAGTGGTTTGGGAGGCAGAGGCAGGAGGATTGCAAGTTCAAAGCCAACCTCAGCAATTTATCGAGGTGTTAAGCAACTCAGTGACACCTGGTCTCTAATAAAATACAAAATAGGGCTAGGGATGTGGCTCAGTGGTCTAGTGCCCCTGAGTTCAATCCCTGGTACCAAAAAAGAAAAGAAAAGAAATTATTTTTAAAGCCAGGTGTGGTGATGCATCTCTGGAATCCCAGAAACTCAGGAGGCTGATAACTCAGAAGGCTGAGGTAGGAGAATCTCCAGTTTGAGGCCAGCTTCAGCAACTTAGAGATCCTATCTCAAAAAAAAAAAAAAAAATAGTGGTAGGGAGGTAGCTCAGGGTCCAATCTCCAGTACTTCAAAAAATTATTTTAACATAAGAATACTCATGCCAGCAAAGTACATAATGTGACACCATGCTGATGGGAATATTAAGTGGAAAAATATTTTTGGAAAGCCATTCAGTGGTATGTATCAAGAACATTAAAAATATTTTTAAGACAAGTGTAATGACAGATGCTTGTACTAGTGATTACTCTGAAGGCTAAGGCAGGAGGATCACTTGAGCCCAGTAGTTCAGGCCAGCCTGGACAACATAGCAAGACACCATCTCAAAAAAAGAAGGAGGAATCTGTCACTGTGGCATATATCTATAATCCCAGTGACTGGTGAGGCTGAGGCAGGAGGATAGCAAATTTGAGGCCAGTCTCAGCAACTTAGTGAGGCTCTCAACAACTTAGTGAGATCTTGTCTTAAAATAAAAAATAAAAAGGGCTGGGAACTGTTCAGTGGATAAGCACCTCTAGATTCAATTCCTGGTACGAGAGAGAGAGAGAGAGAGAGAGAGAGAGAGAGAGAGAGAGAGAAATGTTTTTGACCTTTGACCCTGACATTTCAATTCTATAAAGGCATTCAAAAGGCATATTCTGAAATAAAGATTAAAATATATTTTCTGATATATATTCTCTGTGATGCTATACACTAGAATACTGAAACATATCCAAGAAAAAAAGGTGATAATTATGCTGTATCTGTGTAATAGAATGTTAGGCAATGATTAAAAAATAATTTTTAGGAAGAATTCCCAATGGCATAAGAAAATGTTCATGATATAATGTTAAGTAAAAGAAACAAGATACAAAGTTGCTTGTCAATTACATCAGATATATAGACAAATATGTATTAAGGAAAAATAAAACATCAAAACAATTACAGAAGGTATGTTTATTTTCTGTTTTTCTCTATTTTATAAGTTCTCTACAATGAGTTTGTATCCTTTTGTAATTAATGTACTTAAAAAGAAGACTAGTCCTCAAAACTCACTTTAGAGACATGGTAACTTACTCTCTTGGGAGACTTCTCACTTCCCTACAACAGTCTCTCTGAACCTGGTTCCTTCCAAAATTGACTTCCAAAAGCAATCTTCCCAAACTTTTATCTACTGCCCTCCAACCTTCTAAACTCATACTTGATATTCCCTAAAATTCATTCTCCCTCAAATCTGATGTTTCCTAAACCTCACACTGAACCCCAAATCCCTTACACCTCTTTTCGCCTTTCCACCAGCAAGAACAGGAAGCACTAGGATAACATTTGGTTCCTTAGACCTCTCCCAGTCTTTCATCTGACCCCTGCGATGGTGCCTAGACCTGGCCTGATTTGAGGGGTGGTGGGTGAGAGATAGGATACTTGTGCACAAAGGCTCTTCAGATATGTTTTCTTTATTTTAAAATTTCTTGGCTTTGGAACAATTTGACTTTCAAATGCAACCTCATAGTTGTTTAATCCATTTGTTCCTTCTGAAATTCTCGAAATAGAGGATTTATCCATCAACACCTCCCCCCCAGCTGCCTGACCAATTCTGGTTTATCCATTGAAATGGCAAGCTCGGTGAAAGAAATTTATAATATGTGTTAGCTGTTTCCAAATTCACTTTTTATTCTCGAGCCCCAAATCATTCATTGACTCTTTCCTGAGAGGTCCCAGAGTGACAGGGCGCGAGGGGGCAAAGTGCAAATGAGTGCAGATGTAGGCTTTCTGCCCAAGTACGGATATGGCTTCCTCGGTCATCTTGAACGCCCAGGCCGCGCAGAATGGCCCACTCTTTCTGACACCGACCTTACTGGCCGACGCACCCCCCCTTGAGCTGAAGCTCACCGAGCCATCATGCGCCATCGCCCCGGCAATCGCTCCAACCCGGGTGTCCCGGCTGATTCCTTGACGCGTCTCTGCTGCGGACGCTGCCGCCGCCTAACGGTCGCCTCGGAGACCACGGAGAGCGTTGGATTGCTCGCCCCGCCCACAGTTTCCCCGGCAACCGCGCCGCGCTCAGCACGTTCCGACCGTTCGCTCCGCCCAATAGCCTGCGTGGGTGCGTCGTCTCTATGGTGGCGGCGGATTCGGAGAGACCGAAGGATCCAGCAGTCAGGCAAGGAGATGTGGGGCTGCGGGTGTGATCTAAGACCCTGACAGGATGCTATTATAGGGAACCAAGTCCAGAGAGGAAGGGCCTGGGGGCCTCATCCCGCCCTTTTGGCTTGGGCACCTGGGGCCACCGGCTCCTGTGTCATCACCATTCCTCCTCTGGGATTCCCCATCGTCCTGTGACTCAGCCCTGGGACTCCCCTCTTCTGGTGTAGGAGACCTTCCTCCCGCCGTGAGACCCTTACCTATCATGTTCTCGGGGCACTTCATCACATCACCCAGTCTCAGGGGTCTCCCTCAGTGCCTCATGATTGCTCCTCCCACCCCCAGGAATCTCTACTGTGATCTTTTCCCTTTGCGCCCTGGGATTGGGGTGTTTCTTCCCCCAGGATGTTCCGCCGGGAGCGCTCCGTCCCCCTTCGAGGCTCAGCCGCCGCCCTGTGTAACAACCTCAGTGTGCTGCAGCTGCCCGCCCGCAACCTCATGCATTTTGCTGTGGTCCACGGACCAAGCGCCCAGCTTCTCAGCGCTGCCCCTGAGGGTGTACCATTGGCCCAGCGCCAGCTTCACGCCAAAGAGGGCGCTGGAGTGAGCCCCCCACTTATCACTCAGGTGAGGCACAGAGTTGGGTGAGGTGTTGGTGAACTCAGACCTACCCCACCCCCATCCTTTTCAAACCTCAAGAAATAGGCCTTCCCCTAATTCTCTGAATTTCCACTCTTCTGATGCCTCATATCCCCTACTCTGATTTTCTCCTTATTCTGATCCACCTACCTCCAGGTCCACTGGTGTGTCCTCCCCTTCCGAGTACTGCTGGTACTCACCTCACATAGAGGGATACAGGTAAGAAGACTCCCACCAGTCAACTCCCCTCCTTTAGACCTCCCTTAGACCTTTCTGCACTTTCCTGCAGTCTCTTCCAAACTTTTTACATTTGTAGCCTGCTCTTCCTCTATTTCTCATCTTCCATTTTCTCTAGTTCCCAAGTGCCTCCTTGTCATCACCATCAGCCTCTTTACTACCTGTATAACCTTAGGCCTACCCTAGTTATCCTCCTCTGAAAAAATAGTGTCTGTCTCCCAGAATGGTTTTAAGGATTAAATGGACTAAAGTTAACATGGATATGTGAAGAACTCTGTACAAGACTCAGCAAAGATCAGCTGGACCATGGCCTATCCTTGCCCCTCTGTTCCAGATGTATGAGTCTGATGGTTCCATCATGGTCTACTGGCATGCACTGGATTCTGGAGATACCTCTTCAGGTACCTGCAGGACAAAGTGGGGTGGGTAGGCATAAGAAGTGTTTACCAAGGCTGGGGAAGGTGCTATTTCTGATAGTTTTCCCTTTTCACACTCAGTACAGGCTGTGTTTGCTCGAGGAATTGCTGCCAGTGGCCACTTCATCTGTGTGGGTGAGGGGGCCAGGGGCAGGGAGGGCATTAGGGAAATGGAGATAGGGGTGTGGGTTTCAGCCAGGAGAATGTTGAGGCACTGAGGAAATTATGAAGGGTTAGATAGGAGGGTGAAAGAGAAAGGGATAGAAAGGATGGGGTAGGATGAAGGCAGTGAGTAGAGGAGCCAGGTTGTTGGAATAATGGGTTTGTTACTAAGGTAGAGTATGGAAAGAGTGCTGAGTGTGGTGGTTAAAAACCTAGGAGGGTCAAGAAGTCATCCAGGGGGTGCTGGTTCTGGCTGCAGGAACATGGACAGGACGGGTGCTGGTGTTTGACATCCCAGCAAAGGGTCCCAACATTGTACTGAGTGAGGAGCTTGCTGGACACCAGACAGCAGTCACAGATATTGCAACGGAGCCTGCCCAGGGACAGGTGAGTAGACTTCTCTTATCCATCTTGGTGAGCCTAGGAACCTTACCCACCCTGGGAGGCAACAGACCTGGGTTTGAGTCTTGGTTCTACCACGAAGCAGCTGGATGGCTTTGGGCAAATCTGTTCCTTCCTAGACTTCAACAACTTCAGCTTCAGTGATAAAACTAGAGGTACTTTAGGTGGCATTTTATAGTTCATTAAGCCCTTTGATACTGGTATGGATTGAGGAATTGGAAAAAAAATGGTTTCTATGATGCTGTCCAGCTCTAATACACATAGCTTCCTTCTGTGGACTTGAGCAAGTACTACTTATTTAGGCCCAACTCCAGAGGCCACCTCTCCTGGAGCATATTTCAGCTCCCACTCTAATCTCTTTTAGCTAAACCCTGAATTGGTTTAGCTAAACTGCCCTCAAAGACAACTCTTGTCTCCCCAACTGAATTGCAAACCTCTTGAGAATAGGGTGTGTATTTTCTGATTTGTATTGTCCATGGCACCTTGTCCAAGGCTGTCTGGTGTTGGAGATCAAGAGGCCCAGAGTCACTCATGATTCATTGTAAGACCTCCAAAAAGTCATGACACTATCACTTCAATTTCATCATCCATTCAACAAGGACAGTTACTTATTCCCTTCTAATACAGATGCCAGGGTGGAGATGCGGTACTTTTAATCCTATAAGAAAATGCAAGGGAAGCAGTCTGCTTGAGGAAATCCTGAAGAGGATTTCTAGTGGGTCCACTCGATGAGGGGTCCACATCTTGTCCTTTCCTTGGAGAGGCAAAGATACAAATATGGCCTCCCTTCCCCTCCTGCCCTATACTCAGGACCATAGCAGGGAAGAAAGGGAAGAGCTGATCCCACCTTTCCCCTCAGGATAGCGTGGCTGACATGGTGACAGCTGATGATTCAGGCTTGTTGTGTGTCTGGCGATCAGGGTCTGAATTCACATTACTGACCCGCATTCCAGGATTCGGGTAGGTGAGGCAAAAGGGAGCTGTGGCCTTCCTGATGTATTTCAGGGTGGGGAGTGGGAGTGAGTCTGGAGAAACCAAAGTTAAATGTCACCTTTGCAGGATACCATGCCCCTCTGTGCAGCTATGGCAGGGGATCATAGCAGCAGGCTATGGGAACGGCCAAATACGTCTATATGAGGCCACTACAGGAACTCTACATGTCCAGATCAATGCCCACGCACGGGCCATCTGTGCCCTGGACCTCGCTCCTGAGGTGGGCAAGGTCAGTCTACTCCTACCTGCCTAAACTCTTTCTCCTCTGAGCACCTAGGCTTGGTCTGTACTCAGGGACCCCCTTCCCCAGGGTACCTGAGCAGGTGTTCCAGTCTGCAACCATCCTGTCAGGAAATTCTGATTTTCACTCTTTCTCCATTTTTTTTTTTTTTTAAATATAGCTACTTTCTGCAGCTGAGGACACCTTTGTACACATCTGGAAGCTAAGAAGAAGCCCAGAGAGTGGCTACATTGAGGTGTGTGTCATGGGAAGGGTGGAATGGCGGCCCAAGCACAGGGCAATAGGCCCTGATCAACCCTCTTCCCCCACCAGGTGGAACACTGTCATGGTGAGTGTGTATCTGACATCCAAGTGTGTGGTGCTCGATTCTGTGATCCCTCAGGCAGCTCCTTTGCTGTGACTGGCTATGACCTCGCTGAGATCCTGAGATACAGCAGTGTGTGAGAGAAGAGCAGACTTCCCTTCTCCCTATGGTATTTATAAAGTGTCCCCTCCATCTAGCCCTTGTCTGATCACTCAGTATCACAGTCATACTTTGCAACGGTGACGTAAGCTCCAGGGAGGAGGGAGTGTATAGGTCCAGACCATGCAGAGTCAACCTGTCCTCAAGTACCAAGTGAAACCAGGTGCAGTTTTAGGCCTGTAATTCCAGTAACTCAGGAGGCCGAGGCAAGAAGTTTGCAAGTTCAAGACCAGCCTCAGCTACTAAGCAAGACCCTGTCTCAAAATAAAAAGTGAAAAAGGGCTGGGATTGTGGCTCACTGGTAGAGTGTACCTGGGTTCAGGCCCCAGTACCAAAAACAAGCAAAAAAAAAAAGAAAGAAAGAAAAAGAAAAAAAACATGTGAAGGCTGCTGTTAAATAACTTTAATGGTTGATGTAGAAGTGACAGTGGAAGTGCATTCCTCCCAGGGCTCTTCAGTGCCATCCTCAAAGCTGATTAGTGCAGGGAGGTAGGGCAAGGTGTTCCAGTTTTCTCCCAGGAAGGGTTTAGGGGGTCCCAGCCAGGGCTGGGAGTGAACCCCTCAGTACCATGACAACCACACCTAAGAGGGGCTTCTGTTCCCCCTCCCCCAACTACCCCCAATCCAGTAGAGGAAGAGGAGGCCATGCTGGCCAACTTGCTACACACAGTGCTGTCCTCAGAGCCCAACTGCATGTGGGTCTTTCTTTATTCTGGCCAGGTCCTGTTGCCAGCACCTTTCTCTCACACTGGTGACTGGAGCCAAGTACGGAGTGGGCCTTTGCTGCAGAGGCCTCTAGATCGTGGGGATCGCTGTGGCGGGAGCGGGGCAACCAAGCGAGAAGCCCCAGGGGAATGGTCTGGGGGAACAGCATCCAGGGAAAAGGTTCGGGGTCGCCCCCAGGGAAGGGGGTGTGTCCAAGCTGGGGACACTGATGCAGGCGAGCAGGGGCTATGCAGGGCAGGCTGGTCTGTAAACATTGCTAGCCAGGGTGGGGGTGTCTCCAGCCTTGTGCCCTCCCGCTGGGCCAGGATGTCTGTCACTGCTGCGATGTCATCTATTGGCTCAATAGCTGTGGCACCAGGAAGGGGTTGAGGGGGAGGGGACTTGTCAGAGCGTAGGCCCCAGATCTACCCAACCCTGACCATCACCTGTCACTGTAATAGGAAGAAAGCAAAGCCTGGATCTCAGCCGAGATTGCATTGTCCTGTAGAAGCAGCCCCTCACCTGGGCCCCCTGGGGCCACAGGCTCCGATAAGACTGTAGAATACAGGATGCAGGGTGGTGGGAAGACAGGGTAGCAGAAGTGCGTGGAGGAACCAAGAAAGAGGAGAAAAATAAAAACAGTGCCAGGCAGGTGAGGGGTCAGAGAAGGAGACAGGAATCCGCATGCAGAAAGGGAAACAGAAAAGAAGAAATTAGGAAAGAAATCCATGAAGTGAATCTGGTTCTTTGGGGTTTTGTTTTGAACTTTGGTGGAGGTGGTTCTAAGAAGAATTGGAGAGGAGAAAGAAGTACAGTGGGACTGGGTGGAATATGGATCCCCAGAGATCTGCCTTAGCCCAAAGTGTACTTTCTCTCTGTCTCCATGATCTGGTCTTCCTTGAGGCCCCCCGCCCCACTTCCCATCAGGTTCCCCAGGAGGACTTTCCTCTCACTCACCCATTTCATGGTATAAGGACCCCTGCTTGGCCAGTGCTTGGGGTGGTTTGCGGGGAGCAGGAGTTTCAATTTTCATGATTTCATCACAGCACTGCTTCCACTGGCCTGCAGGAAGAGCACTGAGTGGAAGAGAAGGCCAGATTGCCCTCTCTCCACGTCATTCCCTTCCATCCACTCCATCTGGTTAAAAATAAGAAATCTCAGGCCCTCCCAAAGGTTCAACCCAGCTGCCTTCTCTCTTACTCATGTCAAAGAATAGCTGCCACAGAGCCTCCTTCCAGCTCTGCAAGGCTTCCCGGCTCTCAGTCTGAAGGGTGTGCATCACCTCGTCATCCCCATACTGGTTGCTGATGCTAAGGGTGAAGGGCCGTCCTGGGGCCTGGTCCAGCTCTCCTGCCCTGACTCGAGTATCCTGCAGGAGAAAGAAGAGAGCTGCTTCCACCTCCACCATGGCTGTAGAACACAGCAGTGACGCCAGGTGGCCTAGAAGGAATGTTTGTGGGATTTTTGCTGAACCCTCATTTGCCTCTTGACCAGAGTGGGAAGGAATGGTAAGAAAGGACTAGAGATGACCTGGTCAGTGCTGAGTCAGGGAAGAAGAGTAAGGTGGAAAGAATCTAAGCAAAGCAGGAAAGGCACCAAGGTGGGCAAGAGTGCTAAGGCCCAGGGTCCCTCAAAACTTTCAGAATGTAGGCAGAGGGTTGGGGATGTAGCTCAATGGTAGAGCACTTTGCCCAGCATGCACAGACTCTGGATTTTATCCCTAGCACTGCAAAAACACAAAGGAAAGGCAACCAAAGGGTTAGAGAGCAGCAAAGAGCAATTGACCTAGGTAGGGAGAGATAAGGAATAAGTGATAGATACTAATTGGAATCTCAGGTGTGTGAAGGAAAAGAACGAAAGCCCTAAACTGGCAGTGGAACTCTCTCTGGGACTTGATAGGGATGAGGATGGTGAATGGAGAGGACAGCTTTTCCAGTGATGCTATCTGTGGTTGGGGAGAAAATGGTCCCCTTAGCATCCCTGGCTCTGAAGCAGGATATGGTACTATTAGGAGCAAGAGGCCAACCTCCCTGTTTCTGAGATCTGGGGCCTGAAAGAGAGGTGCCTGGGCCCAGGCACCTAGTGGCCTCACCACCAGGGACCCATCACCTTGTTGATCACAATAGTAAATAGTGGCTCTTCCCCAGTGTCTGCGTCTTCAGGTCGCCGGTAACAGAAGAGGTTTGTGCCTTTCAGGATACCATGCACTTGTGTCCCGTTCCGTAGCTCCCCTGCTTGCTGCATAAATGACTTAATGTTTCCTGGGGGAGTCACACCCCCAGCACTCTTCTTCCCAGTCCCCCACTGACAACCAGCCCTCTTTGCCCCACCTCCTGTCTGTTACTCCCTTCATCTTGCCATACCCCCTTCCTTCACCCAAATCTTCATTTGCCAGTAGTCCTGTTATTCCCAAGTGATCCAGGTCTCTTCTGCTTCCTCCCACTCCTCAGGGCCCTCTCACCTGCACCCTGAGGGTACCACTTGCAGTGGGCTGAGACATGCAGAGAGGCTGAGCTGCCAGGCGGCAACACACGCTACCATAAAGGGGCAGCCAAGCAGGGTTCTCTTCTGAGGGAGGAGGAAGTGCAGGGTGAGGTGGGAATAAGAAGGAGACTATCCCACAGCCCCTCTTGCCAGTGTCCCCAACACACACACATACCGTGACTGGCAAGGGTGAGATCATGTGTGCGGAACCCATCTTGCACTGCTGCCAAGGTGAGCGTGGTGTGAGCCAAGAGGTGGTAACGAGGACCCCTGGAGGAGAGAGGAGTGGGCATCAGCCTAGTAAAGCGTGTGCTCAACAGCAGGAGCAGGACTGAGCAGTCCTGCCCTGTTGTTTGGCTACCCGATAGAATCCTAGCTTCCCTCCCTGCCAGGGGTTAGGAATGAACATTCACTGACCTCTTGCTAAGTAGCAGGACCTACTCTTTAGGTATGTTATCCCATTGTATTTGCTTGACAGCCTGTGAGGTTGGTGGCATTCTTCAATCAATAGATAGCATTAGGCTTAGAATTTGAGAAACTCGCCCATAATTTATGGCTCCTCAGCGTCATAAATTCTACAAGGTACTTCCAGGTGTGTGTAGGTCACACCACAAAGCCCAGGCTGCCTTGCTTCAACCAAGGAGCTGTTTATCCACATCTAGAAGATGTTTTTGCAGCTGCTAAAAAATCAAGACCCCAGAACCTAACTCTCCCTGCTTCCTATGGCCTTGTGGACTGGTTTAGACCAGAATGCCTCCCAGCTGTGTGGCCACTGCTTATTCATGTCCATCTGCACATCCTGGTGGCAGTGCAAAGTAGGTCCTGAATTCTTAAGGTTCAAAGATGACCCATGGGGTGGACACAGCAGCTGAGGGCAGCAGGGGAAAGGGGCTATGGGCCTTACCCCACAGCTGGGGTGGGGAGCAAGATGGGACTGCTTCCGGAGCCCCCAGCACTGTCCATCGATGCCCGGACACGCCTCCCTGAGGAACGGCCCAGAGAGCTGCTAAGTTTGGTAGCAAGTCTCTTGGGGGCACCAGCCAGGGCCCCTTCTTCTTCCAGACAGGCTCCATACAGCTCCAGCCGAAGTTCAAAGTCTGGCCCTGCCTCAGTGCTACAGAAGGAAGAGGAGGGTGGTCGCATTGTGTTCTGTGGGAGACAGAACTAGGTGGGGACTAGAGAGCACATACAGGACAGCTCCACAGGGAAGGCCAGGTACCCATCTCCCGCCTCCTCCCCTACGTCAGAGATTAAAGCAGAGTGGAGAAAGGAAGGAGCCATGGGAGTGAGGTACTCACAAGAGTACATTGTTCTGAAAGGAGATGTCCGTGAGGGTTCTATCCACCAGGATCATCTCTGTGTCCTGAATTTCTTCCCCTAGCTGCAACAGCAGGAACACAGCCCAGCGGTGCAGATCTTGGGATAAAGGGCAAAACTGGTTAAAAAAAAAAAAATGCCCCACAGGAGCCTCTAATCTCCTGGACTATCCCCTGAATTTGTCCAGGGTATAAAACTCACCACCCTTGTTCTTGAAATATTCTGTGTCCTTCCACATGAGTGGGATCCGGAGGTCTAGGGGACAGAGAGATAAGAATAGGTGTTGATATGGGGCAGGTGATCCTATGGCCAGGCAAGGGGTGCCAGCATCTGGGGCAGCTGTACTTCTTACCAGAGATGCAGACCCTGCCACGGCAGGGGGAGCGCTCACTGGGTGGCCCGGTGTCAGAAGGCCTGTTGGTAGATCACAATGTCCTGGCCTGGTCTTTACACACTCTTTCCCCTTTCTCTGATTCCCAAAGGTTTTAGGAGATCCTGGTCCCAGGGGCCTAGTCCCCAGGGCCCAGGCTGATATGGCCAGCTGAGAACTGTGAAGGACAGTTACTTACTGCACCCAGAGTTTTACTTGGTTTTGGGACACTATGGCCATTGCAGCCATATTAACTCATACGTGCAGTGTACAAGCTAAGGGTTCTTCCTCCTCCAAACACCCTCTTGGACCATGTCTCCAGACTCCTGCCATGGACAAATGGGACTGTGAGAAGACTGGTACCTACAGGGATTCTTCTCCATTAGACCGTGGGTAAGAGAAGTTTGCAGGCTTTTCTAACGATAGGGATCCTTTCCAGCATCTCATCATTTTTTTGATGTAAGAGGGCACTAGATCAGTCAAAATCTAATTTGACCAGTGTTTGATGAAAGGTTAAAAACACAAGTAGGAAATATTTGTGTTCCATTCACCAGAGAAACCTCCACCACCCCTCCCCGAGCTTTGATGGCCCTTTATCCCCCTCCCAGATACACTGCTCCTTCCCAATGCCCCAAGTTCCTCAATCCCCCACTATAAGGCCTCACACATGCAGCATCCTCCCCTCCCCCATCATCACTGGGATTCAGTGAATGTGTGTTTCTCTCCTAAAGTGATGTCAGTTTGTCTACACTTACTTATAATAGCACTAAATATAATTTTTGACTTAGGATCTTCATTCAGCTAAATGATGTGACACTGATGATGATTAGCTGCCAGGGACTTGGATGTACCTCACATTACACTTTGGACTATGTGGTGACTTGGGCAGGGCAGCCTGGATAGCCTCCTCCCAGAAGGCAGGGCACTCTTAGTTCCCTGGCCTACTTGCCCATCCTCTAGCTGTGAGGGGCAGCTGTGGAGTGGGTTAATACCTTCTGTTGGCTTCATGGGTGAGCTCATGGCAACCTCCCTTTGTGAGTGCCCTCGTGGCTATGATTGGCATAATGCCAGTGAGGGCTGAGACCATCTCCCCACTCTTCCCAGGTGAGGCAAGCAGGCCACTTTGCCAGAAGCCAATTCTCCAAATGACCAATATACCAAAATGACCAAATCTCAAAAATTATCAACTTGCCAAACATTTTCCCTAACCATGGCATCACCTGAGTCATTTCATTTATATCTGTCAAATCAGCAGCATCTAGTGTCAGTGTAGCTTGTGCCCTTTGAGAATGCACAATCTAATTTACGTAAAATGGGTAGGCTTTCATTTAAGTGATTTTTTTTATGTGCTTTCCCAATTCCTGCCTCTAGTGGTGAAGCCCAGGTACAACAAATTATTGTCAATTTGTGGTAAATTGGCCATTCAACAAATTGGCTACTTAGTGAACTGACTTTAAGAAAATTAGTTTTCCAGAAGCCAGCCAGTCAGACTTATCAGATCACAGGCAGGGCTTAGCACATTAGTGCTTTTGCATTGCTTGCCCAATTCCTCAGATTGTCCACTTCCACCAGACACCTCAGCTTTCTGATTCTAGCCCTACTACTCTGGGCAATACATGGCAGTGGTAAAATCCCAAGGTGTGTTCTTGGCCCCTGTCAGGCCTTCATGAGGAAGTCATCTGCAGAGCTGTCCATACTATATACGGGCACAGGCTGAAAAACCACCACCCATATAGCCACCTGCTCCCAGGGAGGCCTCAGCTCCCCCTTGCTCACCTCCTGCCAGTCTTCCCCAGCACCTGGGCCTCCTTGCGCCGCTGCAGTTCTCCCATGTAGCTGAGGATGCGGCTGTTACACACCAGCAGGCTCTTGGTGGCCTCCAGAGCCTGCTCTCGCTGGGAGCAGGCTGCCAGCAGCTTGCAGGCCCCTTCCCTCATCCGGATCTCATGGTCTAGCTTCCTCTGCAACTCTGTGTCCTAGTCAGGGTCAGGGGAAAGGTGAAAAGGAAATGTCAGGGAACAGGCTGAAACATCCCCTTGTCCCCAAGAGAGCTGTGGCCCAGGAAAAACTATCAAGAAACTAATTTTTTAAAGCATATAAGAGCAAGCAATGGATCTTAGCCTCAGGTGCCCAAGAAGAACTAGAAAAGCTTTGTAAAAATACAGATGATTGGGGTGCAGTGGCATACACATAATCCTAACAACTTGAGAAGCTGAGGAGACTGATCTCAAGTTTGAGGCTTGTGAGGGCAACTTAGCAAGACCCTGTCTCAAAATAAAAACAAAAAGGGTTGGGGATATAACTCAGTAGTAGAGTGCCCCTGGGTCCAATCCCCATACCACAAAAACAAAACAACAGATGTTCTCATGCTTTGATGGGTGGGAGTATAGATCCCTTCTGCTTCTTTTGAATGCAATTTGTAAAAATCTATGAAATCTACCAATCCATGCATCTTTTTATCTAACCAACATATATTCCTTTACCCTACAGATACAGTTACACATATAATACTAGGCAAGCCATATGTACCAAAATATTCATTTAGCATTGTTTTATTTATTTAATTGGTTGATTGTGGCACTTTACCCCGAGCTACATCCCCAATCCCCCTGCTTTTTTTTAAAAAAAAAAAAAAACAAGAGTCTTGCTAAGTTGCTGAGGCTGGCTTCAAACTTGTAGTACTCCTGCCTCAGTCTCCTGAATCATGGGATTGTCGGTGTGAGCTATCATGCCAGCTTCAGCATTGTTTTAAATGTCAAAATTGGAGGCCCTTCAATACAGCATTAGTTTGATAAGTTATGGCACATCTATACCATGTGATATTGCAGACATTAAAGAGTAAGTAGACATATGTGTACAGATACAAAATAATCTCCAGAAAATATATTGTGAGAAGAGAAACCAGGACAATATTATACTACCATTTGTGCATGGTATATATACATATTTATATATACATTGACATGCATATTTATACATAAAATATTATCCAGGAATGGAAAGAGACATGGCATCATTAGGGAAGAAGCATTCCACCCATGCTGCAGAGAACCCCATACACATGTCAAATTAGAGCACCCAACACCATCTGGCCTTGAGCTTGGGAGGTAAGGCCAGCAGCAAGGAATGGGAATGGGGGTATGGGTGTTCCAGGAGTGAGGAGCTGTGCCTAAGGGCCAGAGGGGAGGTTCTGGGAGAGGAACCAGGATTTCCAGGAACATTCCCTCCAAAAGTAGTGCTTCTGGTACTTAATAAGCACTAGACAATTTATTCAGCCTCTCTAAACCATGGTAAAATGAGGATTAAAATAGTTCCTACATCCTAGGGTTTGAGGATTCAGTGGGAAAGGACCTAAAGCACTTAGCACAATGCCCAGCACACAGTACATGTAGATGGCAAGGATGCTTGTTTTAACAGTGATGCTACTTTGGCAGCAGTGGTATTCACCCAATGAATACTGGGGCATCCCTGTGCTGTCCAAGGTTCAACACATAAAACCCAATTGAGAGATGATAGATTCAGACATTAATGGCTGTTCCATAAACGCCATGTCATAACATAACACAAGGAAACAGACTTCATTTGCTTCTGGCTTAAGGTAATCAGAAAGGCTCCAGAGAGGAGATAGAAGACTAACCCGGTCATAGTATGTAAGGTTTCAATACACAAGTGGAGGCACCGGGTTGGAAAAGGGGAATGGATGTGCCTTCCCCAAACCTGTCTTCTCCCTCATACCAGCTCTCTTCCGCACCTTGTACCCTTGCTTCTGGTTCCAGTCTTCAAGCATCCAAGACCCCCCTAAATTCCTTCTTGCAAATGCCTTGTCCACTTTGCCTGCAAATTCCTCCGTTATCTATTTTCTGAACCACTGTACTAGGCCAGACTTTCATCACTTCACCCTGGCACCATCTATTTGTTTCCTTTCCAAAATAGGCTGACCCAGTCCCAAAGCCCCCTCCACCAGGAAGCCCTCCCAGACTACATAGCACTTCCCAGCCTAGCTGTATCTGTCTTCACCAGGGTCCTATCTCTGCTAAGTGTCACTGCTTGCCATCCCCTACCCCACTCCACCCAGCTTCAGTCACAAATTCCCCAAATGGGTAAAAGCAGAGGGGGAGGGGGACGCAGTGATGTTGTCCAGCCCTCTCCTGGCTAGTCTCCTTGTTGTCCGGGTCCCGGCACTCACGGATCCTTCCCTAGCCCTGTCCATTGCATGTGCAGCGTGGGCCGCGGGGTCAGGGAGCAGCACCAGCTCTGGGAGCCCGCAGGGCCGAGGGATGCAAGGAATCCGTGGGGCCCAGGCGCCGGCGCAGCTGAGCTCGTGCCTGCTGCGCTTGGGGCGCCGGTGACATCAGCTCCCAATTGCCGCGAGAGCCGCTGTGGGGCGCCAGGCACAGGCCATCCCTCCGGGTCTAGGTCTGGGCATTGCAACCTCGGACACCCTGCTGCAACGGAACCTCAAGGTTACCCTTATTGCTCCAGAAAGGCCTCTAGGCCCTTTGGGAGGCCCCTCCCAGGGTTGTGTAGCCATTTCCTGAGGGAAGTGTAGCGGGTGGTATATAAAGTGGGGAAACTGGGTCCTAGAGAGTTCCCTAGGCCCTGCATGGATAAACAGGGCTGGGGACCTAGACACCTCCCCTATATGCCCAACCACCTTCCAGCCCCAAATCACTCTCCCAGGGCTGCAGCCAAGAGTGCCTTTGAAAACTGGCTCCCAGGTTTTTTGGGTAGAGCATCCTTATACTGTGCCCCCATCTCCCCATGCCAGGTTTTTGGGTAGAGCATCCTTATACTGTGCTCCATCCCCACCCACACACACTCTGTCCCCAAGTAGGCAGTATTTTCCCCACACTCTCCTGGGAAAGAGCCCAGAGTTGAGTGTCAGTATGGACCTGGGTCAGATCTCAGGGGGCTGAAGGAGGATGAGTCACCGGCAGAAGCCCCAGTACACATTAGGCCTTCTGTGAACATCCCTTCCCACCCCTCCTGCTGTCTTCTGCCCCTGACTTCCTGCTCTGCTTCTCACCACCTTTTGTTCCTTTCAAAATCCCCACCAGGGCCTCCAGTTCAAATACTGGTTGAGGGACTTGACAAGCTTTGAGCATTTAATATCTGGAATCTCATTATTTTTTTATTATTTATTTATTTGCTGTACCAGGGATTGAACTCAGGGGCAATCTACCACTGAGCTACCCCTACAACCCCTTTTATTTTTAATTTTTATTTTTTGGGGCACCAGGAATTGAACTCAGAGGCATTTGACCCCTGAGCCATATCCCCAACCCTATTTTGTAATTTATTTATAGACAGGGTCTCACTGAGTTGCTTAGCACCTGGCTTTTCCTGAGGCTGGCTTTGAACTCATGATCCTCCTGCCTCAGCTTTCCATGTCACTAGGATTATAGGAATGGGTCTCTGTTCATAGACTGGGGGGAGTGTTCCACCTCCTCCACAATTATTTGAGGATTAAATGGGAAAGTCTAACTGCTAGCTCAGCCTAGAATATATTTAAAAATAAGCTTTCTCTCATGCTCACCTCTCCTTTACTTGCAGCTTAAGCCACCTCCTCCAGAAAGCCTTCTTGGACTTAGTCTTCCAGGACTATCTTTCTTGCCATTCCCTGAAATATCAATGGGTGTTGTTTCTGTCTTTTGGGAACCCACTTAACTTGGGGGAGAAAGAAAATAGCAAGCTCAGTTTATGGCTCAAGGAGAGTTGACCAAAGCGAAAATTAAGCCCTTCCTGTGTCCCATGTCTCCCAAAGAGAAAAATGACATGGTTGTGGGAAGGGGTGCACGACAACTCTGTTCAATAAAACTTGTGATGCTGGAAATGTTCAATAGCCATCTAGCACTTGAAATGTGGCTAGAACAACTGAGAAACTAAACATTTTATGTTAATTAACTAAAATTAAGATTGAAATATCCATCTATATGTTGTAGCATGAACAATGCAGAGGACTAAGAATGGCAAAAAGCTTTTATTTTTTATTAGAACTGGAGATTGTACTCAGGGGGCTCTACCACCAAGCCCTTTTTATTTTTATTTAATTTTTAAAATTCTTATTTTGGGTACTAGGTAATGATCCAGGGGCACTTTACCACTGAGCTACATCCCCAGACCTTTTTATTTTGATTTTGAGATAGGGTCTCACTCAGTTGCAGAGGCTAGTCTCAAACTTGTGATCCTCCTGCATCAGCCTCCCTGGTTGCTGAGATTTCAGGTGTGTGTTACTACACCCAACTGACAAAAAGATTTTATCTCACTTGCCAACACAGGACCAATTAGGTAATGTTAGAATCCCAAAGGGTTCATTTGGCACCTTTCCTCAAAACAAAGAAAAGTGACTCTCTCCAGGCAAACAAATTAAAGTGTCTCCTCCTGATGCAGCTGAAACCAGACCAGGAATTCTGCCTCTGGCTGGCACGTGTGAAAGACACAGTCTGCACAATTTATGCCAAGTCTGTACTAAGGAAGATTCTGAAGTCACGACTGGAATCATTAATAAAGAGTGCCATGATTGACTAGAAATGTCCACTATGATCCAGGGAGTATGGATGCAGGCTGACTAGCAGCGTATATGCAATAAGTTGACATTCTTGATGGAGACTCTACACTCCTGCCTCTAATCTTCCTCAGCAGCAACTCCCTGCCTGGTCCAGGCAGTCACTTCCACAACTTTCTCCACCTGCCCTATCTCAGAGAAAGGCCACCATACCCAGTTGCTTAGCCACACACCTGGGAATCATTCTGGGCATTCTGTCTTACTCCTCTTATACAATCATCAGCAAGCCCTGTTAGATCTACCACCTCCTTCCTCCTTTTTCTACCATGAGCACATTAATCTACACCAGCAGGCTCATCCCCCTCTGACAGCAATGTGAACATCTACTTGGTAGTCTTTTGCCACCTCTCTTTTCAACCCTCCTCACCAGACCTCCCCCCACCCACCACCACCCAGTTTATTATCTACAACAGTGATTCACAGCAGATGAGGCTGGCTATGTTGCATGCCTGCAATTAATCCCAGCAACTGAGGTTAGGGGTAGGCTGAGGCAGGAGCATCCCAAGTTCGAGGCCAGTTTG
Organism: Marmota marmota marmota; assembly: GCF_001458135.2. Lineage (NCBI taxonomy): Eukaryota > Metazoa > Chordata > Mammalia > Rodentia > Sciuridae > Marmota > Marmota marmota. The sequence continues at coordinate 649,875 of NW_026000170.1, forward strand.
GGCAACTTAGCAAGACCCTGTCTCAAAATAAAAAAAATAAAAAAGAGTTTAGTGGTAGAGCACTCCTGGGTTCACTTCCCAGTATGGGGGGTGGTGAGATGAGTCCTTCCTCTGCTTTAAATCCTTCCATAGACCAACATCATACCTAGAGTACAATCTAAGTGCCTTGTTATAGCCCTCAAGTCTTGCATGATCTAGCTCTTTCCCATTAGCTTCACTTCAACTACTATATTCCAGGCACACTGAATTGCTTTCTTTCCTACAAACTTATTACCCTCATCCTTGTCTAAGAGCCTTTGCCCTTGCTATACCCTTTGGAAAAACCTTCCTCCAATCTTCACCTCTTCAAATCCTCCCACACCTCCACACTTAATGCTACCTCCCCCATCTGATTTTGATTGCGCTCCCTTGTCTTCAGCATATTGTCACTATGATATTATCTGTGTGTTTGCATGATTATTATCTGTTCTTCCACTAGAATGGACCTTTCCTGTCTTGTTTGTCCTTGGTCTAGAAAGGAGCTTGACACACTGTATATGTTTAATAAATGTGTTTAAGAATGAATAAATAGGGCTGGGGTTGTGGCTCAGCGATGGAGCGCTCGCCTAGCACATGCGGGGCCCTGGGTTCGATTCTCAGCACCACATAAAAATAAAATAAAGATATTGTATCCATCTACAACTAAAACATAAAATATTAAAAGAATGAATAAATAACTCCCTACCATCTCCAGGGCCAGCAGAATCTTCATCCTGGCCCAGTATCTCTATTTTCTTCTCTACTGAGCTACATCTTTTCTGCAAACCGCTCTCAGTTGAACTCTCTCCATTCCACACATGAAAGGAGGCCTTGCCCCCCATAACAGCCACCTACACCAATCCACAGAGCTTCCAAAAATAGGTGTGAAGACCCCCACTGTCAACAGGATGTTCTGTCAGCAGAAGTGGGTCTGGGCCCACACACTGCACCCAACAAAGGGCAAAAAGAATCACCTGTCCCTCTCCCCACTTAAAAAGCAGGCCATGCCCTCCCCCACTCAGCCCCAGCAGGAATGAGCAAGGCAGAGAGGGTCTGGGATGCAAGCAGAGAAAATATGTTCTTCAGGAGTAGGGGCATTACCTCCAGGCTGAGTGCCATCTGCCGAATGTAGAGCATATTGAGGTCCTCCAGGATGTGCAATCTGTCCTGCATCTCTGTGCCCCCCTGAGCCTTTCCCTTGTCAGCCCCTCGGTGGGGGGTGGGGCAGGTAGGCACCAGTCCCCCAGTCCTCCCACTGCTCCCTGGTCTTGAGAAAGGTGGCCAGCTCTTGGACAGAGGGCAGAAGCTTCCCCTGTCCTTCTGCACTGTTAGACCCCCTCTGGCTTCAGTGACAAATTTTCCTCACCTACTCCTGTTTCAAAACCCTGGTGGGAGCCAGGAAGGGGAGGAAAGGAAAGTGAGGTGAGGATTAGCAGGGTCCTGGGAGTGGAAGCCAGCTGCAGAGTGGGCTCTGGGCACAGAGTGTCCAGTCTTGCTTTGGTGGCAGCTGTTCTCCCAGCTGTGGAAGAAAAAGGCCCTTTCATTCCCATTATGGCCCCTCCCCAGCCCCCGCCCACATCCCTGGCCTGGTGGACAGAGAATCTATGTGTGGAGAGGGCAATGAGGGGCAGGCACAGCTGGAAGGGGGGTAGGGAGGGGACGCCTCCTGCAGGTTCCACAGAGTCCTGGGGTTTGTCAGGAGGTTGGAGCTCTCACAGAGGGCTTCTGACTTAGTTTGACAAAGTTAGGAGAAACAGCAAGCAAAGTGGGTACTTGAGGGGAGATGAACAGAGGGACTGGGACTAAGCGGTGAGTCGGTAATGCGGCCCAGATCCCAGGGCCACCCTTTCCAACTCGGGCCCCCATCCAGCCCGCCCCACCCTGGGCTCACAATTACCTCGCTTTTCCAGCAGAAGGGAGGAAAGAAAGGGAGAAAAGCAGGGGTGTGCCTGTCTGCTGCTGCCCCCGCTCCCCTCTGCGGGCCCCTTCCCTTCCAGACAGGAAACCAGCCCCGAGTCCCAGCCAGCTGCAGTACTGTCCCCCCCCCTCCACCCCTGGCCCACGGAGTTACACTCTCCTGGGCGGCCAGCCTGGCCCTGTGGCTCCGCCCCGGCTGCTCGGCGCTGGCCCCTGAAGGCCGGGCGAACCCAGGGGCGGCCGGCTCACAGGCCCCTCCTCCTGGTCCCGGGCCTCGCCCCTTACTCCCCCACGCCGGCTCCACGCGGGTTCCTTAAGCAGAGTTGCTGCGGGGGCGGAGGGGGGGGCGACAAAAGCCCTCTCCCCCATTCCACTAGCTTCTGACTCCGAAAAGGCCTGGGACACCGGGACACCGGTGTGAAAGGGCCTTTGTTCTGGGCAGCCTAGAGGGAAAGGGCAGAAGCCAGGCCTGGAATCCCAGTCGGGAGGGAGAGGGGGCCCGGAGGAAGGCCCACCTCACTTAACCCTTTCCAAGCCCGGGAGGAAAAGACAGCTTGGAATTGGGCTCTCCTTGGGCAAGTGAGGTTGACCTTGAGGACAAAAGTGTCTTGGAGTTGGCTGCGCGCCCTCTCAGTCCTGGTTCAGCCTCACTCCTCCAGCCCCTCCCCAGGTTCTTTGGGGGAATTGCAGGTGGCACGCAGAAGCCCGCAATGTTTAGACCAGTGGCCCTGGGGTAGGTAGACACTCTCAACCTACAGGCAGATCTACTCTTAGGCCCCAGGAAAGAAGGCGGAAAGTTGGGTGTGGCAAATAATCCCAAAGAGTTAAAAAAGACACCTCCCCACAAGCTCTCTGGCAGGGCCACATAGAAGCCGTTTGGGGAGGACTCCAGCTAAGCGGCAGACCTGGACTGATGACAGAAGCTGGCCCAGAGGGTTGAGACGGGGTTGGGGATGAGCTGGCGATCGGGGGAACACCGACAGCCAAAAGACCGAGAGTTTGGGGTCCACTTGGCTGCCCACCGCCCTTGGCCCAGAGATGCCAGGCACATCTTGGGAATCGAGCCTGGGGTCCTTCTAATTGAGGTCAATCGAAGTTTTTCCAGGCAAAGGCAAATCGTCCCAAACCAGGCCAGGGAATGAGTAGGGCAGTATGGATCCGACCGACCACTGCGCAGATGGTCCGCATCTTACTTTGTAAGTCAGCAGTTCCCGCCAGCTTGGACCCGGACCGCGGCGTCTCCGCCCCTCCGCATGCACGGGCGAGGGCGGGAGGCAGAGGCGCCCAGGGCTGCGTGCTGGTGCCCGGGAAGGGCAAGGAAGGGACTCTGTTTCTCACCTCAGGCTGGTCGCTGAAGAGGCTAAGTCGGAAGCGGCCGCGTTTGAACTCCATCTCCAGGGCGGAGCCCCTGGCCACTGTGACCCGGCTCCGGTGGTTTCGGGTAAACATGCTGGTAGCTCCGCGCCTTTGCCTGCCCAGTGTGCTCCCTGCGCTCTCCCGCTCTCGTCTGCTTCTGTCCCTCGACGCCCGCGCGCCCGTCAGACCGGGAATCTCCAGCTGCCTGGTTCCCAAACCCCGCCCCGGAGACGACACCTGGGCCGGGCTGGGCGCGGCACCCTACTCTCCCACCCCCGCCAAAGGCTTGGCCCGTCGGGCCAGTACGGGTGCCAGGCGAGCCTGGCCAGACAGCCCCACAAACAAGGACACCCTACACTTCACGAGCACCGCATGGGCGCATCCTCCTTCCGGCCCGGGTCTCAGGCGCCTCACCTGGGAATGGGAGGACCCAAAGAAGCCCCGCCCCCATCCGCTCCCACCTGTCAAGCCCGAACCTTTAAGCGCGGAAAATCCCGTGGTCACATGGTTCGTCTTGTTGAACACTCCGTGTGCACACTGCACACTCCGCTGAAGCCGGGGCGGAGTCCGCCCAATCTCACCCAAGCAGCCATTTCAACTTTCTACAGTCCCAAATATCCCTTGTCTTCCTCAACCCTTAGGCTTCCCTCCACAGCTATCCGTCCATTCCCAGGGGCCACCATTCACAAAGGGGTGCTTATATATGCCTTAGAACTTCAGTTTCTTCACTAACTAGCCAGGGGTACTTGGTCCAATCATTGAACTTTCTGAAGTTAAGTTTTCTCGTCTATTCAATGGGGATATATAATTATCCCTACTCTGGCAAGTTGCTGTGAGGATTATATATGAGAACGAGTGTTAAATGCCCAGCATAATGCCTGGCACAAGGCAAGTAACCCAAAAGTAGAGCTACGAAGACGAAGGAACAAGTGTAACACCTTTATGCCCCTGGATGTGCCCTACTAGCCTCAGCATACTGATTCCAGACTTATGTTGTTTGAGAGCGTGAGGACTTCCATGACTTCAGTATTGACCATGTAGCTTTGCTGGGTGCTGAGACAGGGTTACCAGTCCCTGCTTCTGCAGAAACAGGGTTCCCTTCTTTCCCTCAGAAAGCCCAAATACATAGAAGGAAATGGCAGAGTATTAACTTTCAGATCACATATGAAGTGTCTCCTGGAGGCTTTGGGACTTACTGGGGAGAATTGAGAGAAGGTAAGACTCCTTCATGGCTGATGGGCTGGAACCAGAGCCATACCAGTCTTTAGCTCTTAGGGAGTCTGTGCTATAGCAAATTACTCAATATTCTTTTGGAAAGTCAGACTTAAAATTACTTAGCAAAGAAGGAAAATTACTGGCTTATGGAACTTAATTGTTCAGGGGCTTTAGGTGTGGCTCCATCCAGGCACTGGGTGTCACAAGGATGCAGTCTCTCTTCATCACTTGGTTCTTCCAACTTCCTTCATGTTGGCCTTACACTCCACAGGATAACCAAATTGCTACCAAAAAGTTTGGGTCTGCATCAGGCTTAAATTTAGTTGAAAAGATGACATCTGTTTCACAAGACTCCGACACATATTTGGGATTCACAGTGAGCCATTTGGAATCATTTATCCACCCCAAACCAATCACTGTAGCCAGAGGGTTGACTGAACCTGAGCCAATTGTTGTAGCTAAGAGTGTTCTGTGTTTCAGTCTGCCAATCCTGATTCACTTGTGCAATCCTGGATTCAATTCTCGGCACCCCCTAGTTGGAACCCAGTAAGCTGGGAGTGTGAGAGAAGGAGAGGAAGAGGTTAATCCTGAAAGAATGTTCCAGATACTATTACCAAAAGGTGAGGGAAAGGATGATGGACATCAACAAACATCCTCTATGCATAAAAATTTACATGAAGAATGGACTTCTAGTAAGTAGAAAAATAAATCTTTTTTGTTTGTTTGTTTGTTTGTTTGTTTGAGTGATTGAACCCTGGGAAACTTAACCACCAAGTCCCATCCCATCCCTTTTTTTATATTTTATATTTTGTTAGAGACAGTGTCTTGCTGAGTTGATTAGGGCCTCGCTAAGTTGCTGAGGCTGGCTTTGAACTTACAGTCCTCCTGCCTCAGCCTCCTGACTCGCTGGGATCACAGGCATGCACCGCTGTGCTGGGAAGGAAAAGAGATTTTTTTAAAGTATGTTTTTAAAAAGTCCATGGCACCTGAGATAAACCTCAAAGGATGAGTGAAGGGAAAGAAGAAAACATTTTTTCTTAATTTCTTCATGTATCAACTATCACTCCTTTAAGCTGTAAGCTCAGCAGGGAAGGACAGTCTGTTGTCCAGTTTTATCCCCAGTGCCTGGCACACAGCAAGTGCTCAATAAACATCTGTTGAAGTAAATAAAAGAAGCAAGCAGATTTGAGAATGTTTGACTAAGAGGTATTTTGTTGGATTAAAACAATTATTTTCAAATGTTTGTTTTTCAGCAAAAGAGATTTTTTCTCCCCAAATGAAATCTTACCCAGAATATGTGAGATTGATTTGAATCAGTGCCACTTGTGGAAGCACTAGCTGAAGGCTCACACCATGTGCTCTCCACAGGCCCTTGGCAGCCCCCTTCCATTAGGGAGCATGGTCCTGTGACCCTGGTCTACCAGGCACAGCAACAGCATGCACTAGAATCCCAGCTACTCCCGAGACTGAAGGAGGAAGATGGAGATCCAGGCCAACCTGGGCAATTTATCAGGACTCCATCTTTAAAAAGCCAGGTGTGGTAATACATGCCTGTAATCCTAGCAACTCAGGAGGCTGAGGCTGGAGAATCACAAATTTGAGTCCAGCCTCTGCAACTCAGCAAGACCCTGTCTCAAAATAAAAAATAAAAAAGGCTAGGGACATAGCCGAATGGTAGAGCATCCCTGGTTCAATCCCCAGTATAGGGTGTTGGGGGGAGGAATTAAAACAAATTAAAATGAAACAAAACAATCCCTCCAAGCCCCCAAACTGAAAATTCCTGGTTTGAGACCCCAGCAAGGGCTGGGGTTGTGGCTCAGTGGTAGAGTGCTTGCCTAGCATGTGTAAGTTCAATTCTTGGCATCTCATATAAATAAATGAATAAAATAAAGATCCACTGAAAAATTATATATATATATATATATATATANATATAAATAAATGAATAAAATAAAGATCCACTGAAAAATTATATATATATATATATATATATATATATATATATATTTTTTTTTTTTTTTTTTTTAAAGATCCAGGCAAAAGGTAAAATAAAAAATATTTAGAAAGAAGGTTGAGTTGAAATCTTGCCTGAGTTTGTACTCATTGGGCTGAAGATTTTGAAAAGGAGAGACACAGAATTATATTTTAGAGATCATAACTTGACAGCCTTTTGCTAAAGCAGTTGGAGGAGTTGCAACAGTGAAGCCAGCTGACATTACTCTCTACCAAGAGAGGAGAAGGAAGGACCAAAATGTCTTTAGATTTATTTATCTATTTTCGTGGTACTGAGAATTAAACCCAGAGCCTGTGCATGCTAGACAAGTGCTTTACTACTGAGTTTACCTCAATCCTTTCTATTTTTGATTTTGAGACATGGTTTCATTGAGTTGTTGAGGCCATCTTCAAACTTGTAATCTTCCTGCCTCAGCCTCCCAAGTTGCTGGGATTACAGGAGTGATTACAGGTGTCCACTGCACCCAATTTTATCTTTATTTTTTGCAGGATTAGGGATTGAAACTAGGGCCTCGCCAGGATAGGCAAGTGTTTTACCACTAAGCTGCATCCCCAGCCCTTCTGTGGGTTAATTTTTAAATTAAGTTTTATTTGAAAAATATTTGAAAATATGTATACATATTTTTTAAAAACTAATGCTATTTTTTAAATACTAGAAAGCAGAAATAAATAAATAAGATTATATCTTCCTCTCTTCCTAATCCATTCCCTGAGGAAATCACTGAGTGAGTTTGATTCAGTAATGTTTCAAAATATACTTGTTTATAAGAGACAATGGCTGAATTTTTCAGAATTGTGCATGTCAGTTAACACTGCTTTAATTAAAAATTCAATGACATAAATTTACAACTAAATAAATTATATTAAGGCAAAGGTGATAAATACTAAAAACTCATCACTTCCTGATCATTTTAGTATATTTTGCTTTTATCTCTTGAGGCCATTTTCGTGTATAGGATCTGTATGGTGAAAATGCTATCTATTGAGGTGCACATCTCTTCCCAACTGTGTTCAGTGATGTCACATTTGAAACTCCATTGCTGGGAATAGCACACAACGGAAATAGGTGAACATTACAAATCAGTGCTGTTTTGTTCTGGGGAGCTTTGTTAAACATTTACCAGCATGCCCCTGATCTGGTGCATAGCCTTGCCAACTGTCCCCTTTTTTATGCCTGTAAGTATATGTCCCTGACTAGGAAGTAGATATTTGAGGAAGGTATTTTGAGCCACAAAGGATAAAAATCATCTTCCTATTTCTGCAGTCTCCCACAGGACAATACTGGAAGGATTAGGGAAACATTGACGTTCCCTCTTACCTCTTCACAGTCCAGGGGTAAGCACTTGGCCTAAGTCAAACAACTGGAATGTTCCCAACTGGACTTTGAATCTTGGAGTACAGACGAGACCTAGTTCGTGATATGTTCACTGTGCCTGCAGCCCCTGAGGAGTGGGTGGTGGTACCAGCAGGAAATCCTCACCAACAAGTTCCTGTGGCATGAATTCAGGGTGGCCTTGGCATAACCTCAGTCAAATGTTCCTGTTTTCTAGCCTGCCTTGGTTCTCACTGCTTATCTGGGAAAAGTACAAGATGAGCCCAAACATTTTGTAGTGTTTGAAAGTTAAAAAAAAAAAACAACTCAGAAAATGATAGAGATATATCAAGAGGAAACAGAAGCAAGCCCAAAGGAATGCCAACTGATCAAATATGGGACACACAGGAGCATCAAAATGATAGCAAAGGCCCAGAGCAGTGGAGCATGCCTATAATCCCAGCTACTGGGAGGCTGAAGCAAAGGGATGGTAAGTTTGAGGCCAGAGAGGGCAACTTATTTTATAAAAATAAAAAGGGCTGGGGGTGTAATTCAGTGGTAGAGCTCACTCAAGTTCAATCCCCTGTATTGCACACTTGCACATGTGCACGCGCGCACACACACACACACACACACAAAATCAATGGATTCAACCCATTGATTGAAAGAAACAGGAATCTATACAGGTATAAATAAATATATGTAAATAAATATAAGGACACATCTCTTCTTTAAAGTTGAATGCCAACTAATAGATAGATATAAATACAATAATAAATATAGGTCACCATTTGGCAATTATTACAGCACATAATAATGTACCAATGGATAGAGGTTCAATGGAGAATAGGATACTAAGGTAGTTTCAGAATGTTTCCCCTGAGAATACTTGTTATTTACAAAGATAAAAAGGGTGACTTATAGTGGAAGAAGCTGGCAGACACTATCTTGACCAAGGTTATCATCTGTGGTAGGATGGGTTGACATCATATGTCTCCTGATATAAGACACTGAGAAGACCACAGCATAATTTTTGTGTGCATGGTATTTCTGCTACAAATTTATAAGTCTGGACCCAAGGGCACACCAGACAGACCCAGGCTGAGGAACATCCTACAAAATCAAACACCATACTCTAAAATTATAATGGTCATGAAAGACATGATAGGAATAAAGAAGTGTTCTGTATTGAAACTGATTAAAGAGATGTGATAAATAAATGTAATAGATGATCCTGAGTTTGGACTTGGAGTGGAAAGGAAAAGGAGATATTGCACATTTGTGAAGTTTGAATGGAATCTGTGAATTGGATGGTGGTGTTGTTTCAAGATTAATTTCCTGGTTGGTAAGGTTGCATGAAAATTATAGAATATTGTACTTGTTTGGAGGAAATACATTCTGAAATAATTAGGAATGAAATAGCATCATGTTTGAGATTTTCTCTCAAATTGATCAGGAAAAAAATGAGAACCAATACGAGCATAGGTAAATATTAATAATTGCAGAATCTGGCATAAGAAGATAAGAGTTCTCTGTATTCTTCTTACATTTTTTCTATAAATTGGAAATATTTCAAAATAAATTAATTTTTAAAAATAAAGGCAAGAGCCAGGTGCAGTGGTGCACACCTGCAATCTTGGGAGGCTGAGGCAGGAGGATCACAAGTTCTAGGCCAGCCTCTGCAGTGTAGCAAGATCCTGTTTCAAAATAAAAAATAATGGGGCTGGGGTTGTGGCTCAGCAGTAGAGCGCTCATCTAGCACGTGCAAGGCCGTGGGTTCGATCCTCAGCACCACATAAAAATAAATAAATTAAATAAAGGTATTGTGTCCAACTATAACTAAAAAATAAAATATTTAAAAAAAATAAAAAGGGATAGGGAGAGGGGTGTAGCTAAGTAATAGAGCACTTGCCTAGCACCAGAAAAGCCATGGGTTCATACCTAGTACCCCCACACACAACAAAAGGAGGCAGAGGAGGAGGAGTAAGAGGAAAAAAGAAAGGGCTAAGAACTCTTTCAGAAGGAATTCTTAGCCCCTAAACATGTTTAAATCCCTCCTACTATAAACAAACAAACAAACAAAAAAGGCCCTAAAAACAAAATAATGAAGTCAGTCATCACTTACTGTGGCTACTTCCTCCCTGCTGGACATCAGGATGTAGCTGAAACGTGGCCAGGAACCAGGCCAGTTTCAGGAAGTCTCTGTGTGAGACTGGCTCTGTTATTCCCTAACTGTGTGACTTTTGCCAAGACATTTCATCTCTCTGAGCCTCAGTTTCCTCATTTTTTTTCATATGTAATGGAGTATAATTTCTCATTCTTCTGGTTGGACATTATGTAGAATCACACTGGTCATATAGTTACATGTACATGGGGTAATAATGTCTGATTCATTCTACTATCCTTCGTACCCCCATACCCCCTCCCCTCCCTTCACCCCCCTCTACCTAATCTAAAGTAACTCTGTTCTTCCCTATCATCCCCCCATTGTGAATTAGCATCTGAATATCAGAGAAAACATTTGGCTTTTCGTTTTGGGGGGTTGGTTTATTTTGCTTACCATGATATTCTCTAGCTCCATCCATTTACCATCAAATGCCATAATTTCATCCTTCTTTAAGGCTGAGTAATATTCTACTGTATAAATATATCACTTTTTTATCGTCTGTTGAAGGTTGGTTCATTGAGCTGCTATAAACTTTGATGTGGCTACATCACTGTAATATGCTGATTTTAAGTCCTTTAGGTATAAACCGAGAAGTGGAATAGCTGGATCAAATGGTGGTTCCTTTCCAAGTTTTCTGAGGAAACTCCAAACCTCTTTCCATAATGGTTGCACCAATTTGCAATGTGAGTATACCTTTTTCCCCACATCCTCATCAACAATTATTGTTGTAGTTTCCTCATTTTTTTAATATTTATTTTTTAGTTGTAGTTGGACACAATACCTTTATTTTGTTTATTTATATGTGATGCTGAGGATGGAACCCAGGGCCTTGAACATGTTAGGTGAGCGCTCTACCACGGAGCCACAACCCCAGCCCTAGTTTCCTCATGTAAGATGGGAACAACTCCCTTCGGGAGTTATCATGAGGGTTAGGGTAGAAAAAGGCCACGAGTGGGGCCTGGTTGTACATGTCTTAATCCCAGCAATTTGGGAGGCTGAGGCAAGAGGACTGCAAGTTTGAGGCCAGCCTCAGCAAATTAGTAAAGCCCTAAGCAACTTAGCAACACTTTGTCTCTAAATGAAAAACACAAAAAGTGCTGGGAATGTGGCTCAGTGGTAAAGCATCCCTGGGTTTAACCTCCAGTGCCACCAAAAAATAAAAAATAAAAAAAAGAAAGAAAGAGAGAAACCATATGAAAACAAGTTATAAACTCTTAGGTCTTCTCCAACTGTTTATTATGAGTGATTCTTCACTTTAACTCCCAGTGACATGGGAATATCACCTTCAAAGCTTTCTAAAATGCATCCTCTCCTCAGAGTTCCACCTGCCCCCTACAGGACTGCACAAAGCTGGTCACAGCTTCAGTGCAGTGTGTGTGTGTGTGTGTGTGTGTGTGTGTGTGTGTGTGTGTATATATATACACACACACAAATATATATAAATATGTATATATGGGTGTTGTTTATTCCTCCTTTTCTCAACCTTACGGAACATTGAAAGTGTGAATGGGGATGACATCAGTATAATAATGGAGTCCTCAAGGGATGGAGGCAAATAAGAGTCCAAAAAGTGCAAGAAGATGAAGAGGAAAAGGACCAGAAAAAGAACCCAATGAACAGCTGACTGCCTGTCCAGGGAGACCCTGCCTCAAAATAAGATTTTTAAAAAGGCAGGGAATGTAGGTCAGTAATAGAGTACTTGCCTAAAATGTGCAAAGTGCCTGGGTTCTTTATATAAAATTTTTTTTAAAAAGAAACATTCCCTCTATATACTTTACCTAGAAACATGAAAGTCATTAATTATTATTATAACTATTACTATTTGCTAGAAACCTCTTATGTGCCAATACTACCCTAGATATTTTGCTTTCTTGATTTGCTTTATTCCTTCAAAAAAACCCTATAAAGTTGATCCTACTTTATTCCATTTTACAAAGCTAAAATCTGAGATTCAGAAAGCTTAAATAACTTTGAGTCCAAGGTTGCACAGATAATAAATGTTGGAACTTGGATCCGATAATAGACTTGTATAACTCCAAAGTCCAATCTCTTAATCACTCTACTACATTGACTTCTTACTCAATTCCCATACATAACTACATATTGATACTTGATAATTTTTATCATTGAAATGTCTCTCAAATAAGTTATTTCCTTTTTCTTTGCATTGTACACTCATATATATATAAATATGTATATATGGGTGTTGTTTATTTCTAAATTGCAAATGTAATGTACATTGTAAGAAAGTGCATTACAGACCTAGATAGTAAAAGTGCCTAAACCCCCAATTCTTCTTTTTTATGCACTAGGGATTTATCCCAGGGGTACTGTACCGCTGAGTTCATCCCCAGTCCTTATTTATTTATTTATTAGACAAATCTTGCTAAGTTGCTAAGACTGGTCTTGAGCTTGATATCCTCCTGACTCAGCCTTACAAGTCAGTGGGACTAATTATAGTCATGAATCCACCATGCCAGCTAGTGGATTATACCTTTAAAAATGGAACCACATTATCTTGAAAAATTTTAAAATTTATCAACACAATCTGATTCAAATGTATGATATGTCAAGATCATTGTACTGTCATGTGTAACTAATTAAAACAAATAAAAAATTATCAACACATACAGATATACCTTGTTTTGTTTCTTTTTATCCCCTGGTATTGGGAACTGAACCCAGGGGTAATCTAAAGTTAAGCAACTTCTGTGTCCTTTCTGTTCTTGCTAAAATACTGACCTTGAATTTAGGATCCTCCAGCCACAGACTCCCCAGTTGCTGGGATTACAAAAGTGTGCCACCATGACTTGTTCAGGAGATGGAACCCTCATGTATTCTAGGCAGGCACTCTACCTCTGAATTGTATTTCCAGCCCCCAACTTTTTTTCCAGGATTTGAAAACTATGGCCCCCCACCTACTTTCTTAAGTAAATTTTACTGGAATACAGGCATATTCAGTCTATGTCTACTTTTTAATAAAATCTACTTACTATTTGACCCTTTTGACTATTTGCCAACTCCTGCTCTTCATCTTTGCTGTAGCCTGTTTCTCTTCTGATGATCTGTTTACCAAAACTATAAACTTCATGAACATATATAAAAACATTTTTCCTATTTAAAATGTGTTTTTTTTTCCAGGTTTGCCTGTGTAGGATGCAATTAATTCACTAAAATAAAATCTTTGACTACAAAGATCTCCCTTTAGATTCCATACCCCTGCATATTTTAAAGAGTCCACTTCAGTTGCCTTTGTACCTGATAGGATTTGTCTATTTCCTCAGACTAGTATTTGTAAACCTAATGTCATGACTTTTGCTGTTGTCATTGTTCCTTCCTCCTCATGTGGTCCTGCAGACACAGCTTGAGCATCAGCATGCTCTATCATTGAACTGTGCCCTTGGCCCTGCAAACTTTATAGTTAATTACTTCCATATATGATCCATGAAGCTGGCTCATTTGTAATCTGTTGTTTCTTTGGGAAAGATGTTTCACTTTTTCAGGTTTATCATAACAATTCTTTTAACAAGATAAGAAGAGCAGTATTTCAAAACTTAAAAAAAAAAAAAAAGCTTAAGAAAACCTGAGTGATTTATATTAAAAAGTAGAATACAGGGCTGAGGTTGTGGCTCAGTGGTAGAGTGCTTGCCTAGCATGTGGGCTCAGTCCTTAGCACCACATAAAACTAAATAAGAAAATCAAGGTATTGTGACCATCTGCAACTAAAAAATATTTTTTAAAGTAAAATACAATGTAACAAGCTTTAAAATAGTGACAACAGAGTCAATAAACCTAGGTGGTGATATTTTAAAAAAGCCTCATAATTCTAGAAGAAAGAATGCATTTGCTATTCAAAAAATTCCAATCATAGGGGCTGGGGTTGTGGTTTAGTGGTAGAATTCTTGCCTAGTGTGCGTGAGGCACTGGGTTCAATTCAATCCTACATAAATATAAAATAAAGATATTGTGTCCACCTAAAACTAAAAATTAAATATTTAAAAAATCCAATCACATATTGGCTTTGGAGCCAGCTATTCTGATTTCAAAGTTGTAATATTCAAGATTTCATAGCACCTCTTCTACATTACAAAAACACAAACCAAGTCTAGGAAGTAGGCTCTTAGTGAAATATGATCTCAGGTTTTACATCTATAATATGTGAAAGAAAAAATCTCAGAGGGTTCAATTATGTAATAATAAATTTAATTTATTATATAATATTTATATATTTATTACGATGTATATTATATAAGTATATATAATTTATATATGACTATATATAATTTAAATGATACTCATAATCTCTTCAAACTGGTGGTTTTGTCTTCATTGTTCATCATTTCTGCTATTACCAGTACCTGTCCTTATCTCCCTTCTTTCAGATTCTGCTACTACCAGTACCTGTCCTTATCTCCCTTCATTCAGTTGTGAAGCAAGCAGAAGCCATTGTTATTACAGTAAACCATCTTAATACCAACACCTGTTAAAACGACTCATTTGCTTTTATTTCTGTCATTCCTAAAGGGACAAGAAAAGGAAATTTTCAACACAGCAGATTCAGGTCTTCTAAAACTGGAATACATAGCTTCATTTCCCCACAAAATCAGTCTTATTCTGTAGATCCAGCTACTCAGAAGTCTGAGGCAGGAGGATCATCTGAGCCCAAGAGTTTGAGGTCAGTCAAGGAAGCCATAGCAAGACCATCTGTGATACCCTGGGCTATTTGTCACTGATATGTTTTGTTTTCTTCAGCACAACTTTTCGACAGCTCTGCGACTCCACCGACCTTCACTTAAGTGATGTCCCAGACCCAGCGGTGGATAGATGCCCACAAAAATAAATCTACCAGGTAAAGATTCTGCTTCCTTCATGTCAGAAGCATAAAATGCGATAGTGTGGCAGCCACTTCTGGGGGGGAAAAATCCCCCAAACTAATTTTTGATGTCTATCAGGATCCTTGGATTGTTTCCAAAGTGTTACAAATCACAGGTATCTAAATTCTGTGTCAATTTTTACATTGCTCAACTTTTCTCAGCAACGTGGTGTTCCAAATTGTATAGATACACCGTTAATTGTTGTCCATTTCCCCACCAATGAGATTTTAGGCTTAAATTCCACCTACTGGGCTCTTGAGGCACTTACGCTGTTAAGCATCTTGCTGGCAATGTACTTTCTTACGCATTCTCCTACCGAACTGTGAGCTCCTCTAGAGAAGAGTTAGTGTTCATTTTCACCTTTGTATTCTCTTAACCTAGCTCCCACATTTGCTCTGGGGTATAAGTTTACCAAGCTTGAGTGTAATAATTGGCTCGCCCCGGTGGAGTTCTGGAATCTAGTGTGGAGAGGCGGAGCGAGGAGAAAGCCATGCCCTATTTGGGCCGTTCTGGCTCAAAGAGCCCGGAACTTTCGTTGAAAGGATCGTTGTTTCTCGGGGAGGATTTTGGCTGCAAAGCGTGCCCCGCACAAGCATGGTTGCCATGCACCGGAAGTAGAGGTTTATTTTGCGGGATTAGTTCTTCCGCGGGGCGGAAAAGGCATATCTGCATGTTTCCCGACCATTTCCAGACCTTTTCCCTTAGAGGATCCCATGAGTAAGCTGTGGCGGCGCGGGAGCACCTCAGGGGCTATGGAGGCTCCTGAGCCGGGTAAGCATTTGCCTATCCAACTTAGGCCTTCTTTGAAAAGGAGTTCTTTATGCTTCTTGGAGCGTCCTGAGTACCTTGCCACAGGTGGGAGGAAGAAAGGCGGTGCTGTCGTTATGGCAACAGCTAGTACCGCAGGAAGAGGGGGTCCCCTTTATGAGTGTTAGATTATTCAGGGTTTCCTCTGCCACGGTTTGGCCGAACGCCGCTGACAGGCTCTCCTTCCGCAGGGGAAGCGCTGGAGTTGAGCCTCGCGGGTGCCCATGGCCACGGAGTGCACAAGAAAAAGCACAAGAAGCACAAGAAAAAGCACAAGAAGAAACACCATCAGGAAGAAGAGGCCGGTCCCACACAGCCATCTCCCGCCAAGCCCCAGCTCAAACTCAAAATCAAGCTGGGCGGGCAGGTCTTAGGCACCAAGAGGTGAGGCCAAGAGGTTCTAGAGTTTCCCTGGGGAACTTTAGGAGCAGGCGAAAGTAGAAACTGGCTGGGCTTTCTAGAAGACAGAGAAGGCACTGTGAATTCAGGTCCCAGGTTTAGGCAGCCAAAACCCAATGGTGTAGGGAAGGCTGTGATGTATATACCAAGCAGGAAACACTTGGTCACTTTATAGAGTAGTGTTTTCTCTCTGCAGTGTTCCTACCTTCACTGTGATCCCTGAGGGTCCTCGTTCACCCTCTCCTCTCATGGTTGTGGATAATGAAGAGGAACCTATGGAAGGAGTTCCCTTGGAGCAATACCGAGCCTGGCTGGGTGAGAAGGACCTGGAGGTGGGGAAACTGGTGTTTTTTTTTTGTTTGTTTGTTTGTTTTTTTGTTATACCTGAGTAAGGAAGGGGGTTGGTTCTGAAGTAGGTGAGAAATTTTAATGTCCTAGAATTAACTTGGCCAAACAGGGGCCCTCATCTAAACAATTCTACTCATATCTCTCCAATTTTCCTTCCCAGATGAAGACAGTAATCTGTCCCCCTCTCCAATTCGGGACCTGTCAGGGGGGTTAGGGGGCCAGGAAGAAGAGGAGGAACAGAGGTGGCTGGATGCCCTGGAGAAGGGGGAACTGGATGACAATGGAGACCTCAAGAAGGAGATCAATGAACGGTTGCTCACAGCTCGACAAGTAAGTTAATTTCATTCTTTATTTACTCATCAAATGTGTATTTGGAACTTGCAGTGTCCCAAGCACTTTGCTAGGCAATGAGGCATCAATGGGGAGAAAAGACAAACTTTCTGTTTTCATGGAGCTGATAGTCTAGGGTGTGTGTGTGTGTGTGTGTGTGTGTTGGGAGGGGGGATAAGCAAATAATTGCAAGATGCTCTACAGTTTATGACAAGAAAAAGGTTGTATAATGAAAATAGAAAGTGGCAAAGAGACATTAGGTGTACACTTCAGGGAAGGCCTTTTTGAAGCGGTAATAGTTCCAATATCAGAGGAGTTCTTCAGGCAAAAGGACCAATAGATGCAAAGCCCTGAGACTGGAACTTACCTAGCAAGGTAAAGGAGAAGAAAAATTGTGGCTAAGCCACTGATGGGTTGTGTGCAGAGAAATAACATTGGGTTTGCGTTTCAATAGATTACTTTAGCTTCTATGTGGAGAATGAGTCTTAAGTGATAGAAGTGGGGAGTCCAATTAGGAAGCTAAGAGATGGTGATGATTGGAATCAAGTTTAAAGTGGAAATGGAGAAATCTGATGAATGCTGGATATATTTTGGAAATAGATATTTGATGAAAAATGGAATCATGGGTAACCCTGAATTTTTGGCTTGAGCAGTTATCCAGTTGATGCTATCTATTGAGATAAAAAGATTAAAAACAACAAAAACCTCCAGAAGAGTGGCAGAGTTTTGGTACATAGGGCAGGCTGGTAATATTACTATTTTTTTTTTTTCCCTTCGAGAGTTGAGAATCTAAACCTGAATATCAGGAGAGACCTGGGAGGAGGCAGTATTAAGGACCCCAGAAGAGGGTGCTCATTAATTCCCCTTCTCCCCAGGTCTGCATTCCTCAAGATCCTATATGTTCGTTCCACGTCCCCTCTGTCCCTTCCCTGGACCTGGCGGGCCTTCCAATTCCCTCTTGCTCCATTTTCAGATGCTACTCTTTCTCTTTCCCCAGCGAGCTCTGCTCCAGAAGGCACGGAGTCAGCCTTCCCCGATGATGCCGCTGCCTGTCGCTGGGGGCTGCCCGGCCCCTGCCCTCACGGAGGAGATGCTGCTGAAACGCGAGGAGCGAGCCCGCAAGCGGCGACTGCAGGCCGCGCGGCGAGCGGAGGAGCACAAGAACCAGACAATCGAGCGCCTCACCAAGACTGCGGCTCCTAGCGGGCGGGGAGGTCGGGGGGCTGCACGAGGCGAGCGGCGGGAGGCGGGCCGCAGCCCCGGCCCCCATGGTGCGCTACAGCAGTGGGGCACAGGGTTCCACTCTTTCCTTCCCACCTGGCGTCCCCGCCCCCGCTGCTGTCTCTCAGCGTCCAGCTCCAACAGGCCCTCCTCCGCGCTGCTCTGTCCCTGGCTGCCCTCACCCGCGCCGGTACGCCTGCTCCCGCACGGGCCAGGCGCTGTGCAGCCTTCAGTGTTATCGTATCAACCTGCAGATGCGGCTTGGGGGACCCGAGGGCCCAGGGTCCCCCCTTTTGGCTACTTAATGCCGTTACCAAACCTGGACTCAGCGCTCTCTTCCCATGCCTGGTTTTCAGTGTCTTCCCTACCCTATTAAATTTCATCCAGTGTCTCAGCTTGTACGGACTTGGGGGAGTGGTATATGGGCAGACCAATCTCTGGTACACACATCTTGCCCTACGTGGGTTTGGAAACCATTGCAAGAAGGCCAGCGGGTGCACCCTTGGACTCGGGCCGACTCTCAGAACCTTGCCTCTTCCAGCGGGATTACCTGTGGTGGTTCGGCATTGGGCGTCATCCGGAAAACCTGATTTAGGCCAATCAGTAGGAACTTTGCTCTTCTGGACGGCATTCATTGGTTGATAAGTCAAAGCCTGTTCTGTTGTCCATATTGGCTATTGTCGCTGTCAGTCAGGGCTCTGGTCGAACCTTTCCCCACTCTTTGTCTGTGCAAGCTCTTGTTGTCTGGGAAAGCAGCGGAGTTACTTCTGGGGATTGGTTACTGGGAGAAGTCGCTAATGTGCTCCAATTGGCCAATCCGTCGAAGGAAGATGCTGATTGGCTGGATAGGCCAACCTGGGTCCTAGTTGGCCGAGCTCTCCCCGGATGGAAGCTCCGGCTGCGGAGTGATGGTGGCGGCCGCGAACATGGGCCGGGCAGGGACCATGGCGGTGCCAGCAGAGGTGGCAGGGGCGGGGCAGCTGGCGGTAGAGGAGGCTGTGGTGTTCAGGGGGCTGTAGGTGGAGGCATGGCTCGGGCCAGCAGCGGGAACGGCAGCGAGGAGGCCTGGGGGGCACTTCAAGCGCCGCAACAGCAGGTATCCCAACAGCTCCAAAAGCCTATCACGACAGCCATTTATTTCTCTTTCCCCTTCCTGACCCTTCCTGTTGGTGAGGGGGGGTGGGTGGTGGGGGAGGAACTCACTGAGCCAAAGGTACTGTGAAGTTCCTAAACATGTCTCACTCTTTGTCTAAACTTTGTAATGTAGACGCAGTTGACTTACACTGCAGCCTCATAGACCCCATCCCTTGGCTGCAGTGGAAGCTTGCAGTAGCTCTCCAGTGACCAGAGGCATAGTGAGGTCCCAGGGAGACTCCCTTTGTCTTGAAACAGTTATTTGTTATTTTTTGTTTTTGTGTGTGCCTATTGTCACAACAGAGTCCAGCAGCGTCTTCTCTTGAGGGAGCAATCTGGAGAAGAGCTGGAACCCAGACTCGCGCCCTGGATGCCATCCTTTATCATCCACAGCAATCCCATCTGGTTGGGAGCACTGCTCTGGGTCTCACACTGCCCCTCCTCTACCCTAGAGAGACTGAGTCCCAGAAGTGGAAAGATTCAGCTTGGGGGTGGGGGGTAGCAGGCTGTGAGAGATGATGAAATTATTTTAGCTTTGGAAATGACCTTAAATTCTTACTCATTTCTCAGACAGATAGCTCAGACTGGCTTCTCACTTCTGCCAAAACACTCCCTTAACAGAAAGCACCCTGCAGGGCCAGGCTTCAGTATGAGAGAAGTCTCCGTTATGCAGAACTGGAATCTATCTTCCTCTTTGTTGTGAACACTTTTATGTTTGTTTTCTAGACTGCACCAATTTCTTGCTGTTCCAAATTCTCTTTCACATTGATAGCCTTTCAAATATTTGAACAATTCCCCCAGCATCCCTTCATCTTTCCAAGCTGAACTTGGCTCATGAGTAGAATTGTGTATTATGTGCATGAAGGAGGTGCGGGTGGGCAATGCTTGGAGCTAGAATCTTCCTTAGTTCAAGTGCCTCCTTGCTCCCAGCTTCGAGAGCTGTGCCCAGGAGTGAACAACCAGCCCTACCTCTGTGAGAGTGGTCATTGCTGCGGGGAGACTGGCTGCTGTACCTACTACTATGAACTCTGGTGTGAGTCTCCATGAGGGCTATTCTCAGGTCCCTCTGCCCATCCTCCTTTGGACCCTGAAACTCCAGTTTTCAGGACCCTTCTCTGAATGGGAGATATTTAAGATACTCCTTCCTTGCCTCCTGCAGGGTTCTGGCTGCTCTGGACTGTCCTCATCCTCTTTAGCTGCTGTTGCGCCTTCCGCCACCGTCGAGCTAAACTTCGGCTGCAGCAACAGCAGCGGCAACGTGAGATCAACTTGTTGGCCTACCATGGGGCATGCCACGGGGCTGGCCCTGTCCCTGCCGGTTCACTGCTTGACCTTCGTGAGTGACTTGAGGCTCTGAGTCCACTACCAGTGACCCTTCCCAAACCAGGACCCTGAATCATCCCATATTCCCTTTTGCACACATTTCAAAGAACCCTTTTCTCAAGTGTCAGATCACTTCTTCATGCTTGGTTGCCTTCAACCATGCTATTCTCTTCCCTGCAGGCCTCCTCAGCGCCTTCAAACCCCCTGCCTATGAGGATGTGGTTCACCGCCCAGGCACACCACCACCTCCTTATACTATGGCCCCTGGCCACCCCTTAACTGCTTCCAGTGAATGCACCCGCTGTTCCTCTGCATCCAACTGCCCTGCCCACTGCGAGGGGACAAACGTGGAAGGTGTTTCCTCCCACGAGAGTGCCTCCCCTCATCAGGAGAGTGAGCCTAGGGCAAGGGTCAGCCCAGCCCACACACCTCCCTCTTGCCGCTATCGTCGCCTGACTGGTGACTCGGGTATTGAGCTCTGCCCTTGTCCTGATTCCAGTGAGGTTGACCCAATCAAGGAGGTGAGGGCTAGTGCCATCCCACCAGATCTGGAGGACCAGTCCCCTTGTACACTGCCCCCAGACCCCTTGCCACAGGTCTCTCCCATGGGGCTGGCTTCCAGTGAAGGGGACATCCCATAAGTAGTTTTGGGAGGGTGGGTGGACCACTGGCTTTTCACAAACAGCCCTGGCCTCAAATTCCTCCTTGGTTCCTCCCTGCCCTCCTAGAATCTGCCTGAAGGGGCTGGAGCCCTGAGGAGAGGGGCAGTATTGGGGGACTGTGCTAGTTTTGCCCTCCCCAAAGACATCCACAGGAGCCTTTGATCTCATTAAAGAGATGTGAACCAGCTGCTTGTGGATTTGAGTGGACTAGAACTCAACTTGCTGCATTGCATTTGATATACCTGGCTTTGAAGGAGATAAGTTATAGACATTTATATCACATTCTCTTAAGATAGTAGGTATCCCTGAAGCCTGAACTAAGACTTGGTGAAGCAAAGCTGGCAAAAGCAATAGTTTGGTTTGTTTTTTCCAATTTATTTAGAAAAATAGACTCTGAGTTCACATTCACCCCAGGCTGTGTGGGGCGACATAGTAGACACCTGAGATGAACCGAGGAAGGTTTGAATTACTGGTAATTGAGAAGCTGGGCAGCAGGAGACCTTGTACCTCCAGACTCTGAGTGGCTTGGCTTTTCTCCCATCCCCCTGTTCAGTAGTCTTCAGACATGATCAGTAAGACTAGGGTGGTCCAGCCATGGAAAGGGCGGCAGCCCATGCCATGCCCATCCTGGTCACTGTACTGTTCCCACAGAAACCCTGTAGCCTGGTACTGCCTCCACACATTGCCTATCACATTGGCACGGAGCTCACTGTGGAGCTTGGCAGCCTGGGTCTGATGTGGACCTTCTAGGTGCCCATAGTGGTGGAGTGCTCCCAGAGCCAGGTAATTGATATTCAGCCACACAGCACCCCGCCAGTAGGGGGGATCATGCTCTGAATTGCGCTGGCCATAAAAGGGGCTGGAGGCTGCAAGGGAGCGCAAACCAAAGGGGCTCCAGAGATGGCGGCTGTCAGCTAGAACATCCAGCAGGGGTCCGAGGTGGGGTGAGTTGGGGTCCAGAAGCCGCAATAGGAAGGGAAAAAGAGTAATGTAACCCAGGGCATCCACATACTGCAAGCGGGGTTGAGGCCGGCCCACCACTCGAACCAGCCCCTGAGGGGGCCTAGGCTTCAGCTGTACAGCTTTTGTGTGGTTCCCAAAGTCTGCAAAGACTCCTAGATCTGGAGCCCAGTGTAGCTCATCCAGGCTCTCCTCTGCCTCCAGTGAGGCAGCCAGTGGGCCCAGCTCAGCAGCTGCCTCAGTTTCCCCTAGCTTCTCTGCAAGCTGAGACAGCACACGGGCACCCAGTGCCACCCAGCATCGCAGGTCAAGGTGCCGCTCAGTTGCTGAAGGATGTGAAGCCCGGGGATAGTCATCCAGCCCTGATGGCAGTGTCTTAGGGTTCAGTAGGGTAGGCAAGGCTGGGTCCCTGCCTCGCCAGCGGTAAGAGAGTGGCACTGGCCCTGCTTGGCTCTGATGGAGCCAGGAAAACCAGGCATGAAGGCGGGGGAAGGCCCTGCGCAAGAAATTCAAGTCAGCAGGATCACCACCTTTTAACATGTGGGCAACAGGTAAAAGGAGGGTTGGGGGGTTGGCATGGGCTGCCCTTTGCACCAAGAATTCTGAGGGTACCCGGGCTCGGGCCTCATCCCCCAGTATCTGCTCCCGCCCAATCCAGCCATCAGCATTCAGCAACCCCAGCCAATGGCCTAGGACCTCTCTGGTGAGGTGGGGATCCCACCGATGGACCACTAGCTGGTGAAAGCCCTCATCCCAAAGGAAGCCACGTGGGAAGAATGACCTGGAGGGTACCCCTGAGAAAAGAGGGAGAGGTGGAAAGAGGGCTGGGTCCACCTTCTGCTCAGACCCTTCCACCCCCATGTCTGGCAATACCAGACCTTGTCCATAGAAGTAGCCAATCCCACCAAGGAGGCTGCTGAGGGCAACCTGACCCAAAGTCTGCTCCTCAGGACTCAGGCCCTTCTCTTTTAGGTGAAAAGTCTTCTCAAAACGCTCTCGAAAGGCTTCAGCATGGCTCTCTAGGGCCTGGGTCAGTAGGCTGCCTGCCAGCTGTCCCAGGGCTTGGTTTCCTCCTGCCTGGGCACTGCTAGATTCAAACACCAAATCCATGGAAAAGGGGATTTTCAGTGTCACCTGCTGTATCAAGAACTGCCCTTGTCCCTGCCTTTGCCCATTTGGGCCTCTGTCCTCCCACTTCAGAGATCTTGGCAAGCCGAGATAGTGTTCAGGAGAATCCCCTGGGGGCTGATGCTGAAACCAGCTATTTAAGCGACTCTTCACCATCTCTGTCAGCAGCGGCAGTCCTGGGTTGGAGGACCAGAAGACATTGTAGCTTGAAGACAAGAAGAGAAATAGAAAATATATTCAGGGGGCTGGGGTTGTGGCTCTGTGGTGGAGTGCTTGCCTAGCATGTGTGAAAAGCAATGGGTGCGATTCCCAGCACCACATATTTAAAAAAAAAAAAAACACACACACACAAATAAATAAAAGGTTCATCAGTAACTAATAAAAATATTAAAAAAATAGTATTTAGGAAGAGGTGGTGAAAATTATAAAGGGAAATATGAGGTGATCAGGAATCACGATAAGAGGTTTTAATGCAGGGAATATGGACATTGGTGAGACTAGAAGTAACTAGTGGAAGGAAAGTAGAGAGAAGCGAATCAGGTTAAGTTAGCATCCAAACCACCCCTACTACCACTCCACACTCTTCCCTGAATTACCTGCCATACTTGGGGGCAGTGTCCCCTGGATTGGTTGGTGGCAAAAGTGTAAAGCGGAAGTCACCAAGTTCACTGGTGTGCCCACTGATGAACTTCAACTGCCCCTTTGCCCCAACCTCTGGGAGTAGGACTTCCTGGCCATCTGTTACCACATAGAAGAAAAGGGAGACCAAAGGGAGGGCAGAGGTACCTAAAGCCTGGGTGACCAAGAACAGGGGGGAAAAATAGCATTAAATTGGCAGTTTTTCTTGAGAATCAGCCTTAGTGAGGGAAAGGCATTTTAGGCAGGAGTAACATGGTAAACAATATGTGTTTGGCAATGCTGAGTCACTGAGGCTAAATAGATATACCCAGTGGGATGATCTAAAGAGCCTTACAGAGTTCTCTGGGAAATAATGGAATACTTGTGCTGTGTCCTCTGCTAAGAACTCTACACAGATTATTTTAATTCTTACAATCTTGTGAGTTCCGTGTTACTATTATCTTTGCTTTACCAACAAGGCTTTGGGGTGATACACAGTCATACAGAGAAGTTCGCATTTAAGACAGATTTCGAACCAGTAAGCCAGACTCATGGCTATTAACCCCCACTTCAGACTGCATTTGCTGGCAGCAAGGGAAGGACTGAGGGAGTCTGGGCTGAGGAAAGGGTATCCTGAGGCCCTGACCTGAGGCTCTACAGTCACTCTCCAGCTCCAGTCCCCTCCGTGTTGACCCCCAGGCCTCTTGACGAACTCAGTAGTGAGCCTTAAGGCCCCATCCTGGATGTGTTGCCGCCCGAAGGAGAGGCCGTCGTGGAACTCCCAGCCATAGGGACCCACGCCGTCTCCCTGCTCACACGTGTGCCTGAGCTTAGGGGTCCCTGGGGTGGCGCCCTGCTGCGCCCACATCAGTCCTGGGGGTAGAATGGCCAAGTAAGTCAAAGAGAGAGCGGGAGGACCTGTTCCTGTGGGTTTCTGAGAACTTGAGGGTCATCCTCCTTCTTAACTCCTGCTCCACTCCGCCCCACCCTTGCTCTGGCGGGAAGCTGGGACACCCAGATTAAGAGTGTGCCTGTCTGCCCACCCCGGGGCCCAGTTACCGGTGAGGAGGGGTTTCGGGCTGCGAGTCTTCATGCCGAAGTAGACGTGAGGACGGTAGGTACCCCAGAAGAGGTCAGGGGCCACCGCTGGGCTGGAGGAGTCGGAGGACAGCGCTGGGGGTGCAGAGTGTAGCGTGACCGCCCGCTGTGCACGGTACCACGCCAGCACCCAGCGCCCCGACAGGGCGAGAGCCAGAGCCAGAACCACCACAGCTAGGGCCGCTCCCCCGGCGGCGCCACGGGCCCTGCCGCCCCGGCCGTCCCGTCGCCCNCTCCAGGGCCCCTCCCAACATCAGGTCTTCACTTCCCTGGGGGGTGGCTGGCTCTCCCCTCCCCAGCCTCTGGGGGGACAGTGTATCTCTCACTGGGGACCACAGGGCCCCAAGTCCAGGCCTTTCCAGTGGGGCTCTCCTGCAACGCGTCCCTCCCCTAGTTGGGCATCACAGATGGTGATCCACCCACTAGGCCACCTGGGTGTTTCCTTTACCTGGGCCCAGAATGCCTGCCCCATCCTGGGGTAAGGGAGACAAGCTCCCCACATGCCCTCATCATTTGCACCTGCCTCTGGCCTCTCCCTGCATCGTCCCAGCCCTGCACCCAAGTGGCACACAGTGCCCGCCCGCGACCAAGGGCAGAGGCTTGGCAGAGAAGCATATCCAGGTCCAGGAGAGGAAAGCCAGTGTCACAGCCCCCAGCCCCTTAATCCACAGCATTCACCCCCCTTTCTTTTGCAGCACGGTGTGGGGGGTGGATCCCCGGGTCTCCACAGGCCAGGCACGTGCTCCACCAGTGAGTTACACCCCTGGTCCTATTTATTTTGGGTACCAGGGATTGAAGCCATGGATGCTCTGCCATTGGGTCTTGCTGAGTTAGCCAGGCTGGCCTCCAGCTTGCGATGCTCCTACTTCAGCCTCCCAGAATGGTGGGATTACAGGTGTGTGCTACACCCAACCACACTTATTCTCTTCTACTAGGTGCAACACATGTGCCAGGACGACTGTCCCATTAGTACCTGAAACAGCCAGACATGCAATGTGCCATGTGTGTGTGGAATAAACGAGTGAACCTGGAAACTCCAGAAGGGAAGCCTTGGCCATGAAACCCTGAGAGGTGAGGGGTGGCATCCAGCAACTGCTCTGTAGGGGCTGGAAAGCAGGTCCTTCGAAGGCTGAAGGGTGAATGGAAATGTGATTTTTTTAGTAGGACACGGGGAGCAGGCTTTGATAGGGTGCCGAGTCCCGTGCTGTAGATGGCCATAGCTGATGTCAACAGGCTCCAGGAAGGAGTTGAGATGTCTGGCAGTGGGGGAGTCCTGAGGGCTGGCTTCCAAGGCCAGGAGACAAGAGTGTTCTGCACAGGCAGGTGCCCAGTCTGGCCCTGGGCAGAAAGCCATCAGAAGCCAGAGCCTTGTGTATGATGTATTTTTTTTTTTTTTTTTTTTGCGGGCGAGGGGCAGGGGGGTGAGGGGTGTGTGCTGGGGATTTTCCATGCTATGCACATCCTGTACCACTCTGCTACACCCAGACTATTCTATATTCTTATGCTCTCTCTACCTATTATCATACTTTCCACAGAAACTTATTGCATAAAACTTTATGCTTTATGTAACATGCTCACTTATATTTCACTATAATCTGACTTCTGGCCCCACTCCCTATTGGTAGATTTCTTACTCAACAATCACCCTCTAACCAAACTTAATGCTCAGCCCTGTTTGCACTACCCCATTGTACTTGGTCCTTGTCTCTATTGTAGTACGTATTACATATCTAAATTTCATTTATTCATTTTGTATCCCAGAACTGATCACCTTTATAAGTGCAAGGTAGATGTTAACAATTAATCATGGAGCTGGGGAACCAAATCAGGTTGTCAGTGTGATTTCCACTTTAGAATAAGTTCTTAGATAATAGCACTTATTATTCTCGCATCAACCTTGTAGGCACTTTACAGATGTTAACTCACTTAATGCTGTCAGTTGTCTGAGGCAGACATTCATCCTATCAGTTGACTGATTCCAGGACCCCTGAAAGTCCCTTATACAAAAAGGCCCCTGCTCAAATTCCTTATATAAAATGTCAAGATATTTGCATATAATCTACATATACCCTCCTGTATAGTTTAAATCAATCTCTAGCTCATTGATACCTATACAATGTAAATGCTATATATAGATAACTGTTATGCTGTATTACTTAGGGAATAACAAGGGGGAAAGTCTGCACATGTTCAGTACAAATGCAGTCTTTTTTTCTGTAATTTTTTCAGTCTGAGTGTGGCTGAATTCAAGTGTACAGAACCCATGGAGAGCCATTTATTATGTATTACAATAGTAGAGCCATCTACTATTATCCTTATTTGACAAGAGGAAACAGGCACTGATGGATTAAATAATTTGTCTCAAGCCACACAGCTACTTAAAGCAGAAGTGATATTTCAACCCCAGGCAATCTGGTTATACACTATACTGCTTCCAGGTGGTTTTCTTTTTTAAATGGGGTGGAGAGTGGGGAGACACTTTTTTAGACAGGGAAAAGCTATGGTAACATTGAAGGAGGCTTATGTGAAATGCATATGACAAATTACATAGAAGCCAATGTCTTAAGATCTTTGATTGCCTAGCTGAGCATTCTGAAGTTCTTCTCTAGGACAGGGGCTTCCAGTTTTTTTCCCCCTACAACCACAGTAAGAAATCATCCACACTGCACCCAAGCTGGCATGGTGGCACATGCCTGTAATCCCATCAAGTCAGGAGGCTGAGGCATGAGGATCAGAAGTTCCAGGCCAGCCTCAGCAATTTAGCAAGGCCCTAAATAACTTAGCAAGATTCTGTCTCCAGAAAAAAAAAAGGGGGGGGGGGACTGAGGAAAAAAGTGTGGGCAGGGAGCTGAGGCTGTGGCTCAGGGGTTAAGAGCCCCTGGGTTCATTCCCTGGTACCAAAAAGTAAACAAAGAGAGACCCCCCCTCACCCAAATCATCTATATTGCAACCTAGTACATGCAAACACACACACATTCACAGACACACATCATATATGATTATATGCTTAAAACTAAAATTTCCTAAAAGAAAACTTCCCAATCTATGTGACATACATTTAAAAATTTTATTCCACTTTAAAAAAAAAAGACTGATGTAATTCCCTAAATTGATTTCATTATGCACACTAATGGGGGTTAATCCAGTATGAAAAACTACTTCAGGTACTCTTTACTGAAGGTAGTGGTGAGCACTAAGCAGTCATGTGCTTTGGGAGAATCAAATTAGCCACAAAAGTGATTAATATAGACAAGGCAGGAGAATGCAATAGTGATACAAGACCTTTTTTCTTTAATATTTTTTAGTTGTAGCTGGACACAATACCTTTGTTTTATTTATTTCACATATGCTAGGCGAGTGTTCTACCACTGAGCCACAACCCCAGCCCCTCAAGAGCTTTTTTAAAAAATATTTTTTAGTTGTATATGGACACAATGACTTTTATTTGTATGTGGTACTGAGGATTGAACCCAGTGCCTCACACATGCTAGGCTAGCCCTCTACCACTGAGCCACAACCCCAACCATCAAGAGCTTTTTAATTATTTATTTCTGGTACTAGAGATTGAACCCAGGGGCACTCTACCATTAAGCTGCATCCTAGTCCTTTGTATTTTTTTTTTGAGAAGGGTCTCACTAAATTGCTGAGGCTGGCCTAGAACTTGTGATCCTCCTGCCTCAGCCTCCAGAATCACTGGGGTTACAGGTCTGTTCCACCTCCTGGAATTAATACTGTTTTAGACAAAGAATGTTGATGGCAATTGGAAGAAGCTGGTAGTAAGTAACCTGAATAAAGTGCAGTAATTGGGATTTGAACGAAACGGAAACGTAGGGTTTTACTCCAGAGAGGATAGTTCAAATTATGACAGGGGATGGGTTGCCCTAGGAAGAACACAAAGAAGAAAAAAAAGATGAGGGCAGTATGCCTTTATGTTTAAGAAGCAAGAAAAATCCAAGAGGGGCAGGGGTACCACGAGAAGGTGAATTAAGAGTGACAAAAGCTAATGAGATAGAGAGCTGAGGATTGAGGAAATAGCACGTTTGGTAAACAAGAACAAACGGTATTTTGAGTGATGTAAGAAGCCATATTAAAAAGGGTTAAGCTGTGAGTGAGGGTAAGAAAGAAAAAAATTCAAGTTCATTTAAACCTCTTCTCACCCCTATCTTCTCTTGCCCCCCCCCCAACCATTGTAGTGGCAAAGCTCTCCCATCCCACCCTGCTCCGTGGCCCTCCAGATAGTGATTTGAATGATGAAGTCGCGCTTAAGTGTCCTTGTCCCAAGTCAAAATCTGCTTGTTGGTTTCTTTCGCGATGTCACCGTTCAGTACCAGCGCCAGGTTTGTCCCGGCTCCCCGCTGGGTTCCTGGCCCGAACGTGGGAAGCGAAAGCGATGAACATTTCCTGAGCGGTGAGTTGAGCGCCACGCATTATCAGGCGATGCCCGTCTCCTGGGGAGGATTCAAACAAACGAGTCAGGCACTGGGCAACGCAGTGTGGGGCTGAGGATTTCCTGCCTCCCCCTCTAGCCTGTCTCCCACACGAAGCCCACCGAACAGCACGTCCACGCAGGGCTCGGAGCCGTCATGCCTCACGTCTGCAATAACCGTGCAGTTGAGATTGGTGGCGCGGACCTTCTCGCTGCTCACCGCTTGGAGAAAGGTCCTACGGTGGGAAAAACGGCATGAGTGCCGGGCGGAGAGGGCTAGTGGCGGGAAGAAGAAGCATCCCCTCCCCACCAACATTCTTCTCACCTCGTCGACTCCACGTTTTTCTCGAAGGGGCAAAACTGAACCCGAACCTGCTTGACGGATCGCAGCCCGAGCCGAGCCAAGGCCGCCGCCATGGTGACCTTCGCCCCGGAAGGACTCGCGCTGGCGGAAGTGATGCCGCTGAAAGGTTGCGCCGTCCGCAGTTTCAGCAAAGTTGATTTCCGATCGCCTGCAGCCTGTTCAGGCTCCAAACTGCTGCCCCAGCTCCGCGGCCAGAGAGTAAGGCAGGGAGGTGGTGGGGATGGCTTCGGCACCGAGTACCGAGGGACCCAAAGCAAGCGGCCACTAATTACTACCTATCGTTAATAGTCCTTTTGTTCCACAGTGAAGACAATAGTGCAAAACCCCTTTGTACAAAAATACATCTGTCTTTTGCAGCATTTCCCCTTCCGTATCCTTATGTACAAGATCTAGATTAACACCATTTTATATTCTGTCTCCTTCCAAGGAGAGAACTCTACCACTGCAGGGATTATCTACTTACCGGAGGTGACCCCCTTCAGGTAGCTTTAAATAGGAAGGCCCTACAACCCACTATTCTTAAATGACTGAAAATAAATATAGTACAGGATAAAACCATCCTTGGGATTGATCCATAGGTAGAAATACGTATTCCACCTTTGAGATTCCCCATGAATAAACTGTTTTATTCGTGTTTCTGGGATTTAAGAGGGCACAGCTTCTAGCATGTTTTCTATTGCTTTCCCTTTCCTTGTACTCTGAGATTCAACCCCTAATCCTCCTCCCACTTCCAGCCCTACAATGTCTTCACTGAGGGGGAACTAGGCCTGACCCTTCCAAGGGTGCTGACCTTCAGGTTTCAGCTTCTGGTTTTGCCCTTCACTCTTGATTGCGGGCACTGGAGTGATCTTGGATTCATAGCTTCTGATTCCAAGCTCTGTGTAGCTTAATGTATGCTCTCTCAAGTTCCCAATTCTAGGCTTCTTTAATATGCAGTTCCAAATATCTGGGCTTTTCTAATCAGAGATGGGGAGCTCCTGGTCCTTAGATTTCAGGACTGGTCCCCAGGCACGAAAGAAAGGGCAGTTGCCAACGGGGGTGCTGGTTCAGCCTTAGGGCAAGCCAAGCCTGCTGATTTCCCACCAGGTAAGCCTCAGGGCTAGGTCCTCCTCCCCTTAGGGTGCTTAGCAGCTGATTGGTCTGGGCTGGGGGTGCTCCAGACCGAAGAGGAGGCTCCAAGCTCTCCAGGTTGTTGAGGGTGCTGCTGGGCCATTCTGTGGCCTGGACTTCATTACAAACACCTGGCAAGAAAGAAGTGGAAGGCAGGTGGCTTGTAAAAAGATACTAAAGCAGATCAATGGTGAGTCTGGGCTGTGGGTCACTTAAAACAGTTAGGGAGGGGCTAAGAGAACCTCCGGTTGGGGGTGGGGAGTGACTCACAGCAACAGGGAGGCCTCCGGTGGACTCTAGTCTTGGGCAGGGGCTGCTGTAGTAGACACAGCAGGGCTCCATCTAGCTGCTGGAAGATGCTGAGCATGAACAGAGTCTGCCGAAGCTCCAGGGACAGGCCCCACTGCTCTTCTTCAAGCAACTCCCTGACCACTCCAAAGTCTTGTCTGAGCTGCAGTGCTCCCTGCAGGCTAAATGTCCAGGTACAGTGTGACCACCTGACCTTTGTGCCTCTCCAAACTGCTCTATCCCTCCTAAGCCCTCCCTTTTCCCAGTTCCATTCCTCCTACCACAGTTTTTTCTCCCCACCTGAACCGGATCCCATGGGTGAGGATGTGGTCGAGCCAAGCACCTAGGATGGCTGTCAGTGCCTGACCCAAGGCAAGGGCCTGGGCTTGGGGTGATAATCCCTGCAATCCTTGCAATACAGGCTCCAGTACAGTTCGGACTACCAAACCAGCATACTCACTAGGAACATGGGGAAGTTCTGGAGTGAGAGAAGAGAAAGGACAGGATATGAGACTGTGGAATGTTTGTGAAAAAATGTAGGATTTCAGGAAGGAGGGCATAGAAAGTCAAGACAAGGATGGAGATAGTGGTGTGGAAACAGTATTTGGAGAGGTTGGGATACTGTTACCCCCAGGGACCCTAGAAATAGAAGCTGGGATAAAAAGTTACCAGGACAGAGACGAAGCCTCCAGTACCGACCACGTGGCATGTAGAGCTTGAAGCCCTGTGTGGCTTGTTTATGACATTCTTGGAAAAAGAGACTTAGTGACTCTTCAGGCAGGAGCTGCACAGATTAAAAAAAAAAAAAAAAAAGTAAAAGAGGCTTATCTGTTAGGGACTTCTCAAATTATGATGTTTCTTTAAATCTGAGGTGTTAACTGGCTGTGGTGTTGCATGCCTATCATCCCAGCTATTCAGGATGCTGAGGCAAAAGAATTGCTAGTTCAAGACCAGCCTGGGCAATTTACTGAGACCCTGTCTCAAAATTAAAAGGGCTGAGGATACAGCTCAGTGGTAAAGCCCATCTTGGTTCAATCCCAGTACTGCAATTTAGTCAATCAATCTGAGGTATTCAACTTGGTGTCCATAAACTCCTAAGATTGTATGCATGATTGTGGCATTTCCAAGGAAAGATCTATAGCTTTCATTAAGTTTTCCAGGAGTCCATGACACAAATTATGAACAACTGCCCTAGGAATACTCTGCTTTCAGCTTTATTCAGTGAATAGAAAGTCTTTGAAGTTAATTTTATTCTGTAGTAACTCTAGGGGAAAAAAGAGAAGACACCTTATTACCACCAGTGTTTGCAAGCACATGCCAGAGAGAGGGATCTCTTTCTTTCTTTCTTTTTTTTTTTTGGTGCTGGGGATTGAACCCATGGCCTTGTACATGCAAGGCAAGAACTCTACCAACTGAGCTATCCCTAGCCCATGATCAGTATTTTTGATACCATTTCTCCAGAGTAACATAGCCCACAAAACAAGAAATGACTTATGTGCTGTTTTTTTGTTTTGTTTTTGTGGCTTGTTTGGTAGGTTGTAGTTTTGGAGGAAGAGAAGACAGCAATAAAGAAGGTCTCTGTTTTATAGCCCATTTTGGAAGACAGGTATCCCAAAAAATGCAGTATATGGCAGTTTCTCTGTAAAAATAATGCAGATGCCAGGGAACCTAAAGAGAAGAAAGTAATAGGGGATGGGGAAGGGCCAATGTGACCCAAAGAAAGAGTTTAGAGTTGGACATTATTGTCAGATTTCCAGGCACATCTGACAATAATCTGTACAACTCTAAACTCTTTCTTTCTTCTCCAACAAACCAGATTTCCCCTTCTCTTGAATATCAAGGTAATTGTCCTGTCATCACTGGACATTTGTTAGAAACCTCCACACTCAAAATTCTGAAGAGATACAAGATACACAGTATGAGATCACCCTTGCCCCTTTTGGGACATTACAGTTCATCTAAGGAGAAAACTCATAACACCTGATTCTCTGTCATCCCAGCGCTGTATATGCTGGGGCACCCAGAGGAGATGCCTAGCAGTATAGTCACCAGGCAGAGAAGTGAGGCATACAGTGCTCTGCAGTGTTTGGTCCACATGGTGAACACACTGTCTCTTGTTCCTTTTGCTCTGTTCTTAACCTCATCCAAGAGCTGAACCTTTCTCATATCATGTCTCCCCACCTCCCTTCTATGCAGCCACTATGGCTAGAACAAACTTCTTTCATCATTTTCACTGTTCCTCTTCTCCTGTTACAGTGGCTCCCCATCACTCATGAGATAAACCTTAGATTCATTCAGTGCCCTCCACATAATTTGATGCTAACCTGCTTACTTCTCCAGCCCCACACCCGCTCCCCAACACATAACATGTATATACAGCAGGCTTACACATGTGTGCACGCATGCACACTTGCATACACATAGCACACACAGCCTCTGCTCTGGTCAGACCAACTCTACTACTGCCAAGGATCTATGAACTGTTTCCTTCAGTAACCCCTGCTGCTTTTCTGAGATTGCTCAGCCACCAACTTGTGTCATAGGCCCATGGAACTTTCTATAAAACACATGCCCACCATGGTCTTCCTTCCTCAGGCCTCCCATGACTATCACTATCTGCCCTACTCATAATGAGCCTGCTCTGGGACATAATGAGTTTAAGGAGACAGCGGTATTTTAGATAGAAATGCAAATGCAGATATTGGACTAGAACTCTTTTTTTTTTTTTCTTTTGGTACCAGGTATTGAACCCAAGGGCTCTTAACCACTGAGCCACATCCCCAGTCCTTTTTATTTTTAATTTTGAGACAAGGACTCACAAGGTCTCACTAGGTTGCTTATAGCCTTGCTAAATTGCTAAGCCTGGCTTTGAACCTATAATTCTACTGCTGCAGCCTCCTGAGGCCTTTGGGATTACAGGCATTTGCCACCATGCTCAGATGGACTAGAACTCTTAAGAGCCAGAAGAACTATGGGAGTTTATAGCACCAAGACACTAGGTAAGCAGAAATGCAGAAGAAAGGAGTAGAGGGTTAATATGAACTCTGTCCACAGCCATGCCCCTATTCAAGGCAAAGAGGAGAAAATTGAGCAGAAAGAGAAAACAAAAGACAGACATCTTCCATAGTAGGAATAGATAATATATAGAATGGGGCAAAAATAAAATAGAAGAACAATGGTTTTATTGATAAATATAAAAGAAATCCTAGAAGAAACAGTTAAGCATGGACAAAGGTTACCATTCTGAAGTAGGAATCAATGATGAGGACAAATAATGCATTATTTTTTTCATGAGAAGCCTTATACAATATTCTATGGGCTGGGGTTGTGGCTCAGTGGTAGAGTGCTCACCTAGTATGTGTGAGGCACTGGGTTCCATTCTAAGCACCACATATAAATTAATTAATTAATTAAAGGTCCATCAACAACCAAAAAAAATATTTTTAAAAATATTCTATTTCATTTTTCACTTTTTTTTCTTTTTGGTGCTGGGGATTAAACTCAGGACCTCACACATGCTAGGCAAGCACTCAACCACTAAGCTATATCCCTAGCCCTATTTCACTTTTTTAATACTATGGATGTGCATTACTTTAATAAAAATACAAATTAAGCTTTTAAAGAAAGAAGAAACATTGTATTGAACACTGGTAACAAAGGGGAAAGGTACAATCATTTATCCTGATTTTTCTCTGCAAATTATATCTCAGTGGGTATAGTGGCACATGCCTATAATCCCAGTGTTTGGGGAGGCTCAGGCAGGATTCCAAGTTTGAGGCCAGCCTCAGCAACTTAATAAGAACCTAAGCAACTTAGTGAAACCCTGTCTCAAAAATAAAAAGAGTGGGCTGGGCATGGTGGCCTATACTCCCAGTAGCTCAGAAGGCTGAGGCAGGAAGATTGTGAATTCAAAGCCAGCTTCAGCAACTTAGTGAGGCCCTGTCTCTAAAATATTAAAAGGGGGACTGGGGTGGTGGCTTAATGGTAGAGCACTTGCCTGCACATGTGAGCCACTGGGTTCGATCCTTAGCATCACATAAAAAAAAATAAATAAATAAAATAATAGCATATGTCTGTCTACAACTAAAAAAAAATATTTAAAAAAATATTTAAAAGGATTAGGATGTGGCTCAGTGGTTAAGTGCCCCAAGGTTTAATCCCTGATACCAAAAATAAATAAATAAATGAAAAATTTAAAAAGCAGGGGATAGGGGCTGGGGATGTGGCTCAAGTGGTAGCATGCTCGCCTAGCATGCGTGAGGCACTGGGTTCGATTCTCAATACCACAAAAAAATAAAATAAAGATACTGTGTTCACCTAAAACTAAAAAATAAATATTTAAAAAAAAAAAAAGCAGGGGATACAGCTCAGTGGTAAAGTACCCCTGGATTCAACCCCCCAATACTAAAACAAACAGAAAAACACACACACACACACACACATACACACATACACATCCTTCAGGGTAACCAAATCATTAATGAGGACATGTTTGTCTTTATAAAAGTGATCTAATAAATGAGGAAGAAATGAATGAATAAATAAATAAAATTGGAATAGCACCCCTTTGCAACCTCTAATGAAATAATGAGTTTAGGCAATGATGGTCAGTGGCTGTTAACGTCAAAAAATGAGAGTCTGACATAATTAGAGAGGGTGGGAGGTATATAAATGAAATAAAATTGACCATGAGTTGATCATTGTTAAAGCCCTTATTGGTGGTAGAAACATGGGAGATCCATTATACTCTTCTCTCTATATTTGTATATGTTTAAATTTTCCATAGTAAGAGAGAAAACTAAAATAATCAATAAATCAATAACAGGTTAGTTTAGTAGAGATTCCAAGTTACTGAAATGATCCACTCTGCCCATTCTGTCCACTGTTCCCCCCAAGATGTTACAGAATAGGCTCTTAAACTTCTACTGTCAGGGACCCTGTTCTCCTCACCTGCATCTGTGTAGTGAGCTTCTGTATCTCCAAGCCCAGCTGCTGCTCTACCTCCAGGGCTAAGCTTTCCTCTAAGGCCAGGCTGGACAGAGCTTCTGCCTCATGCAAAAGAGGCTTTGGATAGAAAACAGGGAGTGAGAGCACAGCCCAGCCCAGGCTGCTCCCCTCCCCACTCCCTAAACACTCACAGGTAGGTCCTTTTGGATCAGGAGCAGGAAGGAACCTGGGATCCAAGCTGCCAGGTTCTGCTGAGCTCTGTTCAAGAACCAGAGCAAGGTAGTCTGTAAGGTACAGAGTCCCAGGGCGGCAGGTGCAGGACCTAGAAAGGGAGCAGCAGAGTATCTTAGGGGACATGGAGCATCTTTGGGATAAGACAGACTTCAGAACAGACTGAAGGAAAAAGGATATCCTCAACTGTTCTGTTTCCCTGTCTCCAGGCCTTCCTCTCACCTGGAAGGCGGCAATGGATCAATCCTGACCTCAGTTCTTGGAGAGCATCCAAGAGAGGTGGAAAGAGCTGCTGCAACAGTTGAGTAGTATGAGAGAGTGAGGCAGGGCTGTTCTGATCCCTAAGGGTTGATCCCAAGGCCTGGCAAAAACCTGAGGAAAAGAAGATATAGTCTGATGGGGGAGTGGCAACCTGGGACTTGAGTTGCCCCAGTATCCCTCTTTTCTCACCTTGGTCCCAGCTCCATATAAGAGACTGATGAAGTAGGCTGTGACACAAAGAAGCCAGTTCCTTCTCACACTCCTGAGGCAGGGATGCTAGTGGGAGAAATTACTCTAGAGCCTGAAAACAAGGCCACCCATCCCACAACCCTGCCCACTCAATGATGGATTCTCCAAGACTCAAGAGGAGTGAAAAGCAAGACTTTGCCTTGAAAGCCCTGAAGCTATAGTTAGAACCCTGGGGGTTTCATTCTAAACTGCCTGCTTCTGTTGTCAGACCAGGAGATGAATGAGCAGAGTAGGGAGAAGATACCCCAGCTCTCCCAAAACATGGTCCAGGCCCATCACTCACCCTGACCCAGTGCCTGACTCAGCT
Organism: Marmota marmota marmota; assembly: GCF_001458135.2. Classification (NCBI taxonomy): domain Eukaryota; kingdom Metazoa; phylum Chordata; class Mammalia; order Rodentia; family Sciuridae; genus Marmota; species Marmota marmota. Next base: position 686,958 of record NW_026000170.1, read on the forward strand.
GTTGTGCTGCTATCCTGGGGTCCCTCCAGGGTCCCAGATTTAGGTCCAAACTCTGAGCACAGGCTGCCCACAGCAGGGTCCAATATTGGCTCCACAGGGCTCCAGCCCCTCCAAGCCCCAGTTCACTGTTGGCTGAACTCCCTATGAGGCCCAGCAGCCCTGGCAACAGCTCACGCTCCTCATGGCATCGCTCTCGGAGCTGGTCCCGGAAGTCCAATCCCCAGAATGCCTCATCCAGCCGACCTGCCACCTGGCAACCCCGCTCCCAGGTCAGGAGATGGAGCACACGGGTAGGGGAGAAAGGGCACGCTGCCCTTGGGAGGTGGCCCATGGATTTTCTCTGCAGTTTGTGATAGACAGGAAGCTCCAACAACAGTTCAGCGAGTTGGGACGTCAGGCTTAGGCTGGCGGGCGCCCGACCCAGGGAACGAAGCTGCATCTCAATGGCAGAATCCAGGCAGCGGGCCGCTAGTCCGATGGGGCGTGCTAGGAGTAGCGGCTCAGGAATGTCCCGTAGGCCGATTCTCTGAACCGCCTCTCGAGGTGGGTGTAGATGAAAGTTGCGACACAACTCCTGGAAGGGGCGGATTCCGCTGTCGTGCGTGCGGGGACTCAGGGTCTTTAAGAGGTGCACGGCCGCCTGTAGGTGGCGGGCGCAATCCCGGGCCAGGAGGAGTTGCTCTCGCTCGCGGTGCAACCGCAACAACACAGCCCGGAGACGCTGCAGCGCCAGCGGTATCGGGCGGCCAGCTGCAGGCTCCCGCCTCCAGTCCGCAGCGCCAGCCTCGTGCTCCTCACCCGAGTCGGCCGAGGCCAGCCAGGACTGCTGCCCTCCCGGAGTTCCGCCGGGCCGTGCATCCAGACAGGGAATGCTCCCGGGAACGGGTAGCCCCTGCCTGCCACGATCCTCCCCGCGGCTGGCGCCAGCCCGATTCCCCTCCCATAGCTTCTCCCCAGAGTCCGCGGGTTGCGCCCACAGCTGGGGCAAAGTAGTTAGCGGAGGCAGAAGGCCATCCGAGCGAGAAGCCTGAGCCATGGGCTGCGAGTCGGAAACGAATCTAACGTTTCTCACTTCCCAGCTCCGCCCAACGTCCGCGGTGTTCGGACTCCGCCTCCTACAATGAACCAACTCTCTCATCCGGGACCCGCGGAGACTGTACTCTCTCGCGCTCCGTAATCGACGGCCTCTGCCCCTAATAAAGATGGCGCCTATTCTATCTTACCCCGCCCTTTGCCCGGTATCAAATTCTGGACTGTGTTTCACTTTCGTGTCACTGTTGACGGGAGATGGCGCCGATTCCAAACACTGTGGGGCGGATCAAGCTAGGTGAGTGGGGTGTGACACGACCACAGGGGGCCCAGGAGCGCAGAGGCAGCCCCACTTGAATCTATTGTGGTCTGGACGGCTTTGGTAGGATTTTATGCTTAAGGAGGAGGGTGGAGGACGCTGGTCCAACAATCCCGAGCTCCCTTGAAGCGGCACTGCCTTCCTTTCCTGTAGACTGCCCTGTGCGTCCTGGATGCCCGCTGGGGGTCGCTGCAGTCCCCAAACTCTACAAGGAATTCGTACCAGAGGACAGCGGAAAAGAGGTAAAAAATACTGCCACCTGCCCCTATGCCTGAGCGCGCGCGCACGCGAACGCGCGTAGGTCCTCTAGTTTACGCCTACTTTCAATCAGCTGTGCTTACACCCACTCTGTGCTGGCGCTGCACCCGGCTCTGGGAGCTTTGGGGAGGAGTAGCTTCCGATGCTGCTCTTGAGGATCTTGGGCAGGAATGGGGCGGATAATCCTACTGTAATGAATGCTCGAAGTTGGCAGAACTGAGAAGACCAGGGTTCCTGAGTTGAGGCTTGGATATGAGTGCCTGAGAAAGATACTGTAGACAGACAGGACAGTGCGAGCAAAGACACTAAAGCAAGGAAAAGCTGAGAGAATGTCACTAAGGTCAGATCGTAGTGGACGGTTGGAGATACAGCAAAGAGTGAGTGGAAAGGCCAAAGGTTTGGATGTCCTTAAGTAGGCCATAGGTTACTAAGAGAAGGATAGGATCAGTTTTTTTCTTTTCTTTTTTTTTTTTTTCTTTTTTGGGGGGGGGGGGGGTTGTAGCTACTGGGAATTGAACTCAACGGTGTTGGAACTACATCCCCAGACCTTTTTATTTATTTATTTTATTTTCAGACAGGGTCTTGCTAAGTTGTTGAGGGTCTCTGTAAATTGCTGAGGCTGACCTTGAACTGGCAATCCTCCTGCCTCAGCCTCTGCAGTCACTGGGATTACTATGCCACCTTGCCCCTGCTGTTTGCTTTTCTCTAACCCCAATTTTGGTTCATAACAGGAGCTTCTGACTCCGTTGCTTAATCCAGAAATCTGAGAATAGTTTTGTACTCCCACTTTCCTTTACCTCACATTTAGGCAGTCACTAAAATCTACTTCTGAAATGTCTTTTGAAACAAACCCTCGCCTCATTTACATTCCTGCTCCCACTGCAGGAAAATTGAAATTTTTTTCAATTTTTAGTTTCAAGGGCTCATTCTGTCTGGCCTGGGCAGTTGTAATGGCCTGCTAAATAAACATTACACCCTTAGATCCATCTTCTTCTTCAGCTCTGTGAACAGTTCACTGCCCAGATCAGGTCCATTCCCATTACTGACAAGATAAAGCCCAGATTCACTGGGTCACACAAGGCTTTTCTGACATAGTCACTGGATTTTCTCCATTGGAATAGCCTACTCAGTGATCTCTTTGCTTACTCAGCACACACTCACTGACCACCAGTTATGCACCAAACAGTGTGGTAGGTGATGGGAAGACAGCAGTAAACCAAGCAGACAAAAAAATTTTCTATTCATTGATTGAGTTAGACGTATCTAGTAGAGCGCTTGCCTAGCATGTGTGAGGTACTGGGTTCAGTCCTCAGCACTGCATATAAATAAATAAAGGTCCCTCAACAACTAAAAGAGTTTTTAAAAAGAAGTGTCTAGTAGAGGTAGCCAGTCAATAAATAAATAGCATAGTATGTCACATATAAGAAGTGGGGCAAAACAGCAAGAAGAAGGATGGGGAGCACTGAGTGGAGAAAAGAGATGTCTGTTTTTACAAGGAGCCATCAGAAGCCTTCCTAAGAAGGTGACATTTAAGCAGAGATGTAAAGGGAACAAAGGAGTGAGCCATTCACTGGGGAAAGACCATTCCAGACTGAGGAAATAACAAATCCAAAAGCACTGAGATGGGATCTCAGTTGGTGTGTTGTAGGAACTTCAAAGGATATTACTGTGACTGGAGGAGGATGTCCAAAAAGTAGGAAATTTATAAAGATACTAGGGGGCCAGATCATGTGTGGCCATAGGCTACTTAGTAATATGATAATTCCTATCCTCTGAAGCTTACAATCACTAAGGGAGTGACTATTATCAGAATCATAGGGGGTGGGGACTGGGGGTATCAAACTGTTATCATAATCATGGATGGGAGCACTGAACTCAGTGGTAGAACAAGTGAGGTCCTGGGTTTAATCCCCAGCATCAATTTAAAAAAAAAAATGTGGGTCAAGCCTCAAAGAGTGTTTCCTCATTTCGTCAATGAAAAAGAGTACAATAAACTCAAATGAATTCTACAAAATGAAATATCCAGGCAGTGACAGAATCAATAATGCAATGCAAGTAGCTCCGCTCTAGCATAGCTGTTTTTCCAGTTATGTGCTGCCACACCAACTTGCAATATAAATCAATGAAAAATAAGGTTCTAAATTGTATAAAAGACTATGTGGGTGCAATTTGGTTGAGAGAGGGCAGAAAAATTGAAGATGAAAGGATCTGAAAAGGCTTTGAGGGGAGATGGAATTTGAACTGCCCCTTCAAGATGAGACAAGATGTGACAAGAAGATCAGAGCCAGCAAGGACTGGAGGCCCTAAGGATAGAGGGAGCCTGGTGGCCAAGGGAGGATGGCAGCTAAGCAGGGAAGATTGCAAGGGAAGGTTGGAAAGCTCAGCCAGCAAGCTTTGGAAGGCTCCAAATCCTAGACCAAGGCCCTAGATTCAGTCCTTCCTACGGTCCTGACAATGTGGGATACTGGAAGTTTTGGAGCAGGAGAGATATCTCTGAGAGCTTTGTTTTGGAGAGAAGCAGATGAGAAGCAGGAAAGGCCAGCTGGGAGCTGCCATGCATATATGTTTTGGCATGAGGTAGCTTTGGGTTGGGTGTCCTGATAGCTATTCACATTCAAGGGTATGATGGGACACAGAGGGAAGACAGGTAAACAGGCTCAATTCCAGGGACATTAGTGTAGCTGGCATAGTGGCAGGTCAGAGGAAGAAGACACTGGATGGTGAAGAAGGTTGGGCTGAAGGCCACGCTCAGCCCCAGGGAATGCAGGAGAATAGCAAGGCGAGGTGATGCATCATGAGAGCCAGGAGCAGCACATTTTCCAGGTGTGAATGGGAGAGAGGTCAGAGCCAAAAGGATTCTTTATGTTGGGTGGTTGGTTTGTGGCTGCCACAGTAGAGTTCAAGCCAGCCAACCCTTTGCTCTCTCCCAGAACTTCCCCCAACACCAGCCTCCCCTCCCCTCCCCCTCCCAGGACGTAGTGGATTTTCTTCGCCAGCTTGTGGAGAGTGATCCCCAGGGCCTGCACCGGATCCATGTGGATGGGAGCAGCAGGCAGTTGCAGCAATGGCATCATGGTGGGGAGTGCAGGCCCAGACCTGGGATCAAGGCTGGAACCCTGGGGTGGGCTGGCCCTCGGGTGTGCCCCTCTCTCATGTTCCTCTTTCTTTCCTGTCTCTTTTTCCTTGCTAACAGATTACCCCTTGGACCATTTCTGTGATGAAGGAAACACGACTGGACAGAGTGTCAGGGGCAAGGGGGCTGAGGGACTGGGCACCTACTGTGGTTTCCAAAAGTCCTTCCTATACCCTCCGCAGGGGGCTGAGCCCTGTTCTCAAAGTCCCTCTGCCTCTGCATCCTTCCCCAGTGACTCAGATAGCCTGCTTCAGGTGGCCCTGCCCCAGAAACTCCAGGTGACGGAAGAGGTGAGATTGTCAAGAAGGGGCTTTATGGTCCTTTCAATACATGTATTTCCACCCCTGGATGCTCCCCTAATTTGTACCTTTTAAGGCCCTTCCACACAGCTTGCCTCCCTTTCGCATTCTCTCTCATTTTCCCTGTTTCTTTCTCTTTTTTTGTCACTTGCCCTTCCTCCTTCAGGAAGCCAACCGCCTGGCCGAGGAGCTGGTGGCTGAGGAGGAGCGCATGAAACAAAAAGCAGAGAAGAAACGACGCAAGAAGAAGGTGTCTGCAGGGTGGAAAAAGGGAACCCGGAGGGAATTAGGGAAGGGAAAGAAGCAAACTTTGTGAGAATAGGAAGGAGCTTAAGGTGTCCTGCAGTGGATTCCTTCATCAGGTGGACCTAAGGGGCCCAGGGACTGGAAGGTCTCCTGGAGGCCATCTGGCAAAACAATTCGAATGGCACGGTACTGCCCTAGTGGAATCTACCTCCTCCTTACAGTGACGTCTCTGGCTAGTGACTCTTTTGTCTTCTTTTAACCTATAAAATGAGGATAATAATAATACCTCATAGAGTTGCAAGGATTAAATGAGATAGTATACGCAAAGCTTAGTCTAGTGTGTGATGTACGGTAAAGGTACATCATCATCATCATCATTACAGCGTCAAAAGGAACGGAAACGACAGCAGCGGTTGGAGCAGGATGGTGGGGAGTCCAAGGTGAGTTCTGCAGGCAGGTGCACAGAGCAGCAAGGGCCAGGAAGCTGGGGGCTGAGAAGGCAGGAGACGCAAGATGATCCCAACTCTGAACTTGCACACCTTTCATCCAGGTGAAGGCTACCTCAGACGGGGATGAGAGCCCCTCAGCCAGCCCCGGGAAACCGGCTCAGGGACAGTGTGGTGAGGAAGAGGTGAGGGCCCCTTTCTATCCTCTTAAACTCTTCTCACCCTCTTCTCCGCTATTCCAGGATTTACTTCATCCTCACCCTGTCCTTAACTTTCCTTTTAAAAATTTAAAAATTTATTTTTAAGAATATTTTTATTTTTAATTGACACATATTCATTGTATATATTTTTGGGGTACAGTGACATTTCAGTACAGGTATGTGATATATAATGATCAGATCAGCATGATTGGCATATCTATTGCCTTGGATATTTATCATTTCTTTGTGTTGGGGACATTCAAAATCCTCTCTATTAGCTGTTTGGAAATATTCTATTAATTGTTATCAACCACAGTTATCTTACTGTGCTGTATAGAGCATTAGAAGTTATTCCTGCTCTCCAGCTGTACCCTGTTCCTATTAACCATCTTCTTTCCATCCCCTTTCCTGAACACCCTTCACAGGCTCTAGTAACCATTATTGTATTCTCTACTTCTATGAGATCAACTCTTTAGCTTCTATATACATTATTTGTCTTTTTTTGTGCCCCTAACTTTTCCTTTTGCCCACAGGACCCACTGGATCTATCTAGCACTTTTGTGTCTCTGGCTTTGCGCAAGGTTGGGGATTGGGCCCCCAGTGCTCACCGAGAGAAGGGAGTGAGCCAGGAGCTCCGTATCAGGGGCCAGGGCACCCAGGAGAAGATGAGCCAAGAGGAAAGGAACCCTTCAAAAGAGGAGAGGCCCAGACAGAGTTGTAAAGTGCAGGTGAGGTGGGCAGGGGAACCAAAATGTTCTGGAAAGGCACAAGATCTCAGGGTTGAAGGGACTATCCACTAGGAGTTCTCTGGCTTTAGGGCCAAGAGACCTGGGGTCAGTCTTCATCACTGTCACTCTGACCCTGGGTAGTTTACTCTGTAGGAAAATAGGACTGGTACTTTTATTACATGCTGATTACAGTATAACTTAATAGAGGAGAAAGATTTGGGAGACTGAGGCATTGAAGTTTGCTTTACTTTGCTTCCCATCCCTAGGCATCTACAGGACTGGTGGCAGCTGCCTTACAGCAGAGCCAGGAATTGGCAAGTAAGATCTTTTCTCTTTCTTCTTACCCCAACCTCTGGTGGTACCCCCATTGGAACCTTCCTACTTTCTCTCTTCCCTAGAGTTGGGTACCAGCTTTGCTCAAAGTGGTTTCTACCATGAGGCTGTGGACCTCTTCACCCAGGCCTTAAAGCTCAATCCCCGGGACCACCGGTAGGTAGGAGCTTGGCCACTGTGCTGGGACATCAGGGTAAGGAAGGGTGTTGAGGACCTGGACCTTTGTCCACTTTTTCTGTTTATCAGGTTATTTGGAAATCGCTCCTTCTGCCATGAGCGGCTGGGTCAGCCAGTGTGGGCCCTGGCTGATGCCCAGGTGGCCCTTACCCTGCAGCCTGGATGGCCCCGGGGCCTCTTCCGCCTGGGCAAGGCCTTGATGGGACTACAGGTAATAGAACTGAGGCTGGAAACAAAGGAGAGATTTGGGTGGGATGAGGTAGGGAATAAGTTTATATTGACCTTTTCTGGAGAAGCTTCTGGTTGCAATACTAGGAGGTGGGGACAGCTTGAGGACGGAATCAGTTTTAAATTCTTGGGACCCCTGACACCTAAATTTTGCCTTTTCTAATCTCTCTGGGACCAAAGCGCTTTAGGGAGGCTGCTGCTGTGTTCCAGGAGACTCTGAGAGGGGGTTCTCAGTTGGATGCAGCCCAGGAGCTACGCTCTTGCCTTCTGCAGCTCGCTCTGGTAAGGGAGGTAGGCTTACTCTCAGGCCAGGTATAACTGGTTGGGACCACAGCACCAAGCAGTGCTACCTTGCATCTCATAGGGCAAGGGACACAGGATGGTGGGGTTATATTCCTCTCTCTCTTCCTTCTCAGCAGGATCATCAGCAAGGGAGAATTTGTGTGCCACCTGGATTGACCAGGGCCCCCCAGCAATCTGCCCATTCTGAGCCAGGAGCCTCAGGCCTACTCTCCCTCAGTCATCCTCCAAGCACTGTTCCAAGGTCCCCTGGTCTGGCTCCACCCTTGCATTATCCTCCATATCACCTGAGCCACTCCAATTGGCCTTTCCCTCAGACTCAGAGTAGAAGACCCCACTCTCTTCATCTCCAGGACCCTTCAAAGAACTGGGACATCCTGGGATTTTGGTCCCAGCATCTGCCTCAGGCTAGATGAAAGAAGACCTGTCCCTCATATGGCAAGGCCATGTGGACATCCCAAGGGATTGGGGATACTGTGGGGACAATTCACTGCATGTTTTGAGATGCTGTACTCAAAAGCTGTAGTTGAGGACAATGCTGGCAGTTGTTCTTGCCACTGAAGACCTTCCAATGAGAGAAGGGAGTCCCATATCAACTGAAACATCCTTTCTTTGGTTCTTAAGCAGATGGCTTCTTCTAGGGGTGGTAGGAAAAACAAAATCCACCATTGCCCAAGATAGGAACTATATAGAAGTTCCGGTCTTTAGACTACATAAGAGTCAATAAGGATGCATCTGGGGCTTGCTCTGCTTCTTGGCTTCATTCACCAGCTAGAACTTTGTGCTCAGGAATGAGGTCAGAATAATGAATAAGATTTGAGTCCCACAGTTTAGCTTAATGACATTTACGTCCTCCTCACCCCAGCTCTTGCCCTATCTTTTTAGCTACAACACACAGTTTACTTCAGTCCCTTGTGTCATTTCCTGTCTACATTGCTATGCACACTCTGACCTCTGCTTTGTCTGATGGTCTTAAACCCACATCCTCCTACTCCTGGAAAATTCTTTAAGGTTTGCATTCAAAATGTCCCTTACTGTCTGATTTCTGGAACTCGCGGGGCCCACACATCTCCACATTCCCTACTGCCGACTCTCCTATTACATGGTTCCCAGGCTGCTGCTACCTTGGGCACTTTTTCCACCCAGCACTAGGCATTGCAATTAGCCTTTCCTCAAGAGTTTCCCCATCAAAGGTCCCTGCCCCAAAGATGGCTATAATTCTCTACTTCCTGTGTAAGAAATATGATTTTCTTTTGGCTTCTCTAAGATCCTGGCAGATTCCTTTGGCTGATTCCGTACTGACCCTGCCTAGGACGCTTAGCTCATTTAGGTGTGGATCTGCAGTGGGATGGGGGGGTCACTTTTAGCCCTCTTTTCCAAATGTCTTCCCCAGAGGAATCATTTAGTCTTGTTCAACTTGGAGATAGGAGGTATTGAAATTTCACTCTTATACAAGACTTCCTAAAATTTTTTGTTTGTGATTTAAGCCCCTTAAATACTGTGTAGCAGGTTGAAGTCTACCATTACTATGTGGGTCACTTTGGGCAAACCTCCAAATAGTTAAGCCTCAGTTCCCTCATCTATAAAACAGGCAATTCCTACCTCACAGGGCTGCTGTGAGGATTAACAGAGAATAAGAAAATACCACAAAGTGCCTAGTATATACAGGATGCTAAATAAACTATTTTTGCTTATAACTATCCTATATATTTGTGATTCCTACAGTGAAAAGGGAGGAGTAGAAGTGAATCACTGCCTAAATTCATAAAACCCAGAGTTCCTAGGACTGTGGGTCTCCAAGTGTGGTCTTTGGACCAGCAGCATCAGTATTATTCAAGAACTTGTGGCAAATACAAATTTGCAGACCCCAAGCTAGGCCTTCCAAATCAAACTGGAAACCATAGGAGTGGGGGCCAGCAATTTGTGATTCAATATGCCTGCCAGATGATTGTGATGCACACTGTTCTAGGGCTTAGAGAGCAGACATCCATCCAGAGGCCATTTTGGTGGGACAGGTCTGAGTTTTGTTATCCAAGGCTTGAGTAGAAGAGGTGGCAGCACTGGCATTGCTGGAATTAAGAAACCTTATTTGCCTTGGGATTCCTTGGCTTTTCCCTCAGGAGTTGGCAGGTGGTGGTGGGGTGTGGGGAAGGGTAGTTGTTTTTGTTTAAAGGGTAATTATATTGCAGTGATGCCTTAAGAAGTCTGTCCATCTAGCTTTCCTGTTTTGGGTTGGGAAGGGAGATCTAGGTACTTCTAAGATTCCCAGCCCCTCAAAGCATGGTCACCCACTACTGTGTGGGATTTTAACCTTTAAACTGGGCTAGCTTCTTGCTTTTGTTTGCAAATGTTTCTTCCCAGCTCTCTTAACCTTTTAAAGATTTGAATCTTTAAGCCAAGAGCCACAGAACCCTGACACATTTCCCCACTGTGCCCTATACACACCACTCCTGATTGATAGTGTTCTGACTCAGCAGCCTAAATTCCAAAGTAGTCAGGACTGGAAAGTGGATAACCAACCATGCTGGGTTTTCTGGGTATGGGTCTTGCAGTGTGAAGACTGGGAAAGTGCTGGGCAAACCAAGAAGGGTTGGTCATGGGCTAGAAAGTTTCCAGAGGGACAGTCTTTAGAAAGTGATGAAAGGAATAAGGGAGGAAGGGGAACCAGGGGTGGTATGTGTGTTGTGTATATATTGAGGGGACGACACAGCTGCAGAGAATGTTTCTTAGCAATATAGCAGTGGTCATTTTTTCTGTCCTTGATGCCATCCCCCCCCCCCCAGTTGTACAGGTTTGTAAGGTTGTCACTAACTCCTACAGTCCTTGGTCACTGGGGCAATCATACTGATTCCTCTTCTGTGACCACCTCCTCATCCTAGCCCATAAGTCTAGCCCTGAATTCTCTATCTTCTTACCTTCTGCAGTTGCCAGAGATGTACTGCTTTCTTCCAGTCTCTATCAGTCTGATCCATCATACACATATAGCCATATTAGCCTACCCTAAACATTGCTCTCGGGTCTCTCTAGAACCTCCTGGAACCATGTTCTAAGGTACAATGCCTACATTCCCAACTTTGGCCCTTTCTCCTCTCCTGTTTTTGTAAGTTCTTTGCTTCTTCCCATTAGACCTTGTCCTCTTTATAGGGACAGTAGCTGTAGTTGCTGAAAGCATGTGCTCCTGAGTCAGACAAGCACAAAGGTTAGTTAGCTCCACCTGATCATTTACAAACTGCATGACCTGGCCAAGCTCCCTTAAGCTTCTGTGATTCAGTCTCTTTATCCTTAAAATGAAAACAAAAACCTCTGTCCCTGAGGTCATTGTGAGGATTAATCCACGCAAAGCACTTGGAATGGCTCAATGAGGGATAGTTATTTCTGAAAATGCCAGGTCTCCTCCTGCCTTCCAGCCTGTTTACCCTTCCTGGAAAAACTTGTTGGCCTTCCACCTGCAACTGAGGCCTAACACCCTGGCTACCTCCGTTAAGCACAGGGAGGATCTGAGGAGGTCCGGTCGACTGAGGAAAAGAGGGAAAGCTGGAAAGAGCCTAAGCATGGTCTCCTGAAGTTTGGCTGGGATGGCCAAGGGTGGGGAAGCCCTGCAGCTAATAGAGTTTTCTCCTCCCTTCCCCCATCATCCTGCAGGAGGGTGCTTAATAGCCAACAGAATAAATGAGTGTCAAAAATGTCAGCATTGGGGGCTGGGGATATAGTTCAATTGGTAGAGTACTTGCCTCACATGCACAAGGCCCTGGGTTCAATCCCCAGCGCACCAATGTCAGCAGTGGGCTGGGATTGTAACCCAGGGAGCACTCGCCTAGCATGTGTGAGGCACTGGGTTCCATCCTCAGCACTACATATAAATAAATAATCTCAACTATACACACACACACACACACACACACACACACAATGTCAGTATTGCAGCTAGACTGGATTTCCCACCCTGCAAGCCTGGCTACTCCAAGTTCTGCCTGGGGCCAGGCTTTGCCACCCTCTTGAGACCTGGTGGTGCTAAGAACATTTCTGGCACAGGAGGTGCCAGCCTCCCTCTGCAGAACAGAGAGGCCTCCTAGAGTCCTACCACCAAAGGTAGCCTGTAGGAGCATGGTGGGGAGTGTGCTGGCCCAAGCCACAGCCCAAGTCCTACCCACTTTCTTCTTCCCACCCAGTGTCTCCTAGGCAGAATGACAAGCATCAGCTCTGAAGAGCGAATCCTGACCTCAGGATTCTTCTTTTGTAAAATGGGCCTAATCACACACCTACCCGATAGGGTTGCCACCTGAGTTAAAGGAAACATCAAGTTTCAAGCGCTATACACGGTGTCCGCACCATATTTCCCCAATAACCAGCAGATTTTGCTGTTATTGGCTCTGGGCGCCGGGACTGAGGCATCTTGCAGCAAAGCCTCGACTTTATTCTCAACAATGGGAAAGATGGGCGCCTGGATTGTGGGCCAGACAGGCCCAGGTGGACCTCCTCCCTCCACCCGGGAACCCAGACAGGACAAAGAGTGCGGAAGGGAGGAGTCCGGGGCTCCAGAGTTCAGGGCTGTTATCCGGTTTGCCTTCAATCATCCACCTGTATTTCTTCGTCTGATAGGTGGGACCCGGAGTTAGGCCCAACAGGGTAGGGGCTGGAGTTGGGGCCAGGGCTTTGAGAATCGTGAGGCAGCGCCAGGCTGCACAAGACTCCTGGGGACAATGTGCGTAGCGAGGCCACGTCGGCGCGCATCTCCTCCACATCGCGCTTAAGCTTGGCACGGCGGTTTTGAAACCAAGTAACAACCTGTGCGTTGGCCAGGCCGAGTCGCGCAGCCAGTCCGTCGCGCTCTGAAGGTGCCAAATACTTTTGGAAGACGAACCGCCTCTCCAGCTCCAGCACCTGCTGCGCAGTGAAGGCTGTCCGTGACTTGCGTCGTCTGCGGCCGGCAGGGGCCGGGCCCAAGGCGTCTGGAGCGGCCCTGCCTGCAGGGATAGGGCGGGGATCAGTCTCAGGCCGGCGGGAATTAGGTTGTATCCTTGGAGGAAAAGCTGGGAGTGAGATCAGTCCAGTAGGTGGGCGAAAGAGAGGGAGCCAGGAAAGATGGGGACCAGTACCGCGGTACTTACCAAAAACTGCGGAGGTCAGGTTGAGGAGGGGTGTGGGGAGCATAGCGCAGCATGCCACTGGAGTTACCAGAGGCTGAACACTGAGGGCTTGTGAGGGAGGAAGGGGGCTGGAAGGAGGGTGGGACAGGCCCGAGAAATTCTGGTGTAGGATCAGGCCGCCTGAAGTACAGCTTGGAGGCCTTTTGTAGCCCCAGGTTGTGCGGGCTAGCAGATTTGGGGTGACACCAGAGGTAGGTCAGAGCAGTGGTGCCTGTCCCGGGCTGGTGAAGGTAACAGGACCTAGATCGTGCCCTTCCTTAGACTTCTGAGTCGTGTAGGGCACTCAGCTTACACTTACTTTTTCAGTGATACCAACGCCTTCTATGAGAGCCCCAAAGTTTGATAATGGGAGTACAGAAAGCGAGGAAAGTCGGAGTGCGGTGTCCCGCCCCCAACGCCAAGCCAAAGACCTTTGGCTCTTTGCTCCCCCTCATGAAGAGAGTGACTTGGAGCAGAGCTTGGTCTCCTGGAGAGACCCAAGTGTCGCCTCCCCGCGCTTCTGCCTCGTCCAAGCCCTAGCTCATTAGTTTACAGCCTGCGACTCGAGCCTTTTGTCTCCTACTCTCCGGCCTTTCTCTGTCGAGATTACCCCGCCTACTGCGAACCGACCAACGGGTCGCTCAATTCTGGACAGCCTGGCCTTTTGCTGGTGGCTTCCTGGAGCAGCCACAAAGTCTGGGGAACTAACGGAGGAGAGGCGGAAGCCGGGGATTCGAATCCTGATGCACGGACTGAGGGCAAGCGCCGATTAGGGTGACCCGGCCGGGATGAGACGAAGGTTTGAAACCAAGAACCAGGAAAAGAGAAATGAAGAGACAGCCAAGTTGGGGTCCAAGACCTTGCCCGCGTTATACCTTCAAAGGGCTGTGAAGCGCGCCCGTCAAGTCCGCGGAAAGTTTTACTGGTCAGCTCCTCCAGGGCGCACAGCGGCGACGTCGGATCCGGGCAGGATTCTGGAAGCTGTGGCGCAGTGGGTGCTCGGGGGACCATGCGAGGGCCTAGAATGTCTGCGATGCTGAAGGGTATTCGGGGCTGGCGTTCGGAGTTCATGGCCCTCTGGGTTATGGTGGTCCCGCCACCCGCTGCGCTTGGCTCGGCAGTCACCAGGGCCCCAGCACTGGCTCCCAATCCGGGCCCCCTGACTCGGACCCGCCCCCGGCGCAGGGCTTCAGCTTCAGCCAGGTGCCCCTCCTTCTGCGCCCCCACCCTCTCTCCCCAGGGCCCCAGCGGGTCTGGAGCGGGTAGATGTCCCGGCAGCCTTATATCTACAGTGAGGAGAGGCGCGGAGATACGTAGGCAGAAGAGCCGCCCGCCCGACTAGGGCCTCTCTGCGCTGTGGATCTCTGCGCTGTGGGGCGCAGTCGCGTGTGCACTAAAACTGGGCCTAGTCCCCTAAACTTTGTATGCTGCCGACTCCGCGCCTAGGCGCCGCTCTGGCTCATAAACTTGTGAGCGATAAAAATTGCTTTCCAGGGCCCCAACAGCTGGGAATTTGCAAAGTTTCACAGATGAGGATCCCTGAACTCAGTCTTCTAACCTGGCACCCTTCATCGCCACCAATCCCTGGTAAATGCTCTTAAAATGATCCTGGAGGCTGAAAGTGATTAGTAAGGCACAAGGGGTCAGGGACTCCAGACATGGGACAGGCAGAGCGACTGCAATAGTGGGGATGTCACAAGGAAACAAGGGCAGGTGAGTGGACCCTACCATGGTTTAGAGGCCCAGACTAAGTCAAAACACATGGAACAGCTGGGGGAGTCTTGAGCCTCTGGAGAGACCTGGCAACTCCTGCCTTCAGCCGGTGCTACTCAGGAGCGGTCTTTGCCAGTATTTACTGGTCTCCACTGAGGACCTCCTCTATTGGTCTATCAGTGGATCTTTGTCATTTTATTAAATTTCTATAGTTCAGATGTGTTTTCCTTAGCCTGTAGAGGCTCAGAAACAGCCCAGATGAACAATTGGGGAAGGGGGTGACCAGGATGGAGTCACTCTCAATGGAAGTCTGATTTGAAGGGCAGACTTCTTGGACCCATCAGATGGTGAGATAGACACCCCAGCCAATCCAAGCACAAATTCTGAGGCCTAGTCTATTTATTCCTATTTTTTCAGTGTCCTATTTCTCTTCTCTTCCACATTTAGTCTGGTCCTGGGCTCATACCGCCACAAACCACCACCCTCCTTCACAGAAAGGCAGCTAAGGGACTGCACAGTCCCAGTCCCAGTCCCAGTCCCAGTAGTGGAGTCTTGGCAAGGTTTGGGTTTCTTTCCTATATTCCATCTCAGATAGCTGGAGGCTTCTTCATAGTCCAAAGACAGAGAACATGCTGATCTGCTGCCAGGGCAGTCAGAAATTAATGTTTTTCTGGTTTTGTGTATGTGTGGGTATGTGGGGGCAGGGGTGTTTGTTCTTGGGCAGTGCCATGAAGAACCAGACACATCTGACCTAGACTGTTCATTATGTCACCTTCCCTGTAGACCTCTGAATCTTTTATCAGTTTTGCAAAGTCCCTCTGTCTACCTGTTTATTCCCTGGGGCAGGTAAAGCCTGCAGGTGGGGCTTAGCCATAAAGGCTGGGATCCTCAGCACCTAGGCCAAGGACTCTGACAAGAAAAGGAAGGTACTTTGGTAGTAAGGGTCTTCTTTATAAAGGGCTCCCTACAACTACACTCCCAACCCCCAAACACCCAGTCCTTTACATAGTTCCCTCATGGAGGCCTGGCCTGGGCAACCCACTTGAGGCCTGATGGGCCACTGCTGGGTCAGAGAGCAGAGTTAGGCCACTGTGGAAAGCTGAGCTGCCTCAGGACCTTGTTAATTGCTTGTTAATGGTGGGAGTCAGGGGAGGGGGGGGATTCTCCTGCTTCAGGCCTCAGCTCTCAGCACCATCCTTGTGGTTTCATTTAATCTGCAATTAAAGTGGATCCCAGGAGGCAGCGGGAACTGATCTGCAGCATCCGAGGCACGTCACCAAAAGCAGACACTGCATCCTTCACTCATGCATCCACTACATGGCTTTTATATCCATCTCGACCTCTGCTCTCAATTACTTCTGTATGTCTGTGAGGAGTGTGGGGCTCTCTTGATAGGCTTCTGCCTTCCCTCCCCTTCCATCTCTTCTGCCTACCTTCTCTTCTCTGCAGCAGGGCTCAGGTAATGGGATTGAGATCCCCAGACACAAGCCTGGGGGAGGTGAGACTAGTAAAAGGAGGATGCCAGGGACAACAGAGGCCCAGCTAAGGTTGGCCAGGGACTAGTATAGACTATTCTGGGGCCACAGAAGGGGGCTTTTCCCCAGTGAAGTGTCTGGAACGCAAGCTGGAAAGAAACTGGATCCGCTGAGGGGGGTAGGAGGAGGGTGAGTGATTAATGAGGGAGATTGAGAGATTAAACCTTGGTTCTGGGTTTGAGGGGGTACTCCACTGTCTCAAAGACTTCCCCAACCCCAGCTGCAAAGCACTGAAGCTCCCTGTTTCTGAGTCATTTCACTGGTCTTCCGGCCATACCTCCCACTACAGTGTGAAATCTTCCTGCCATAAGTCCTTCCCGGGAGAGTCACCAACTGTGTCTTCACTGAAGCCTGGCAGGGTCCCAGAGTTTTGCTTCCCCAGACATTCTCAATCTCTCACATCCTCCGATTCCCCTCATTGTCGCTTCAGACATGTCAGGGTCTTGTACTCCCTCCCCTTGTAGAGATCCTCACATTCTGACCTTTACTCCTTTGAGAAGGCAGCTTATTACCATTTAAGAACACTTTTCAAACACCTCTCTTCATCCATTTTCAGATTTCCCATTCTCGGTTCCCAGCACAACCCCCGGTCCCACTCCCGAAACCTTCACCTCTCACCCAAAGATTACTCCACCAAGGCGGGTCCAAGATCGCTACCCTCCCCCGCTTTATTGAGGTCTGTTCAATAAAGGACCATTAGTCTCAGGATTGCCCGCTCTGCACATCTGTCTGAATTGAGTGTATAGCGGGTTTGAGAACACCCAGAATAACCTCCCCGGGGCTGTGGACAGGAAGAACACTCTTAGAAATGTGCTTGCCCTCCTCCTCTCTATGTTTAGGGAAAATTATTGAATCGGAGTGAGAGGACAGTGGGATTTTACGAAGGAATATTCAGGCAAGGAAGGTGGAGCGGTGTATCGCACCTTTTCGCAAACTTCTGGGATATTCTCTTTCAGAAAAAAATTACTGCCGAGTCACCCGATCAGATTTAAATTTTTCTTTCCGTGGGCGGCGGGTCTGTGAGGCTTTCTGGCCCGTTCGCTTGCTGGCAAAGAGCTCTGCATGCACCCACCGCCATCCCAAGTGTGTGCGGCTACGAGAAAGGAGTGGCTGCACACTCAGACTCTCTTTCCCTCATTGTTCTAGGAAAGTTCTTTTCCTCACCCCCGCCCCCCTTAAATTCCTGGGGGAGACTGGCCAGTCCGGGAGAGGGACTAAAGTGTCCCTTCTGTGCGAAAGGGGGTTTCAATTCCTCGGGCTGGAAGTAAGCAGCGGAAATAGCTGCGAAAAAGGTAGGCGGGGTAAGGGCGGGTTCGGCCCTGCAGGCAGGACTGACAGGTCCTTTTCGCAGCACTGAAAAGCCGAGGCGGCGCTGCGGCCGCATCTCTTTTGAACTTGAAAGATCGCTGCGCTCCAGTGCTTTCAGAGTCACGGAGCCCAAGAGAACAGTATAAGTGATTCGCCAACCCTGGCACCGATCGAGACCCAAGTGATCCCGGCGGCAGAGTGGGAAGGGGAAATGGATCCACAGGCCCCTGGGGCGAGCTACGCAAAGCCTGCATATTGTCAACATCAGGTACCGTGGGAGAAGCACCGCAGCTGCCGCCACTACTACGCTGACAGACAAAACCAAGGCTGCCGCGCGGAGCTGGGTTCAGCCTCTGCAAACGCTCCGTCCCAGGGACGGGTGTGAGAGCGCCTTCAGCAGCTCCTTAGCCTCTAGGCCAAGTGTCATTAAAGACCTCATCTTAGGCCTCATGCTTAGATCTTATCTTCGGTCCCACCTTTACACCCCCAAGCTCCAAACCCAACTGGAGGGCTAACGTTGGGCTAGTCAGACTGCTCCCCAACTCCCGCAGCTACCGATGCAAAATGTCCCCTGGAGTGTTCTTTCTTTCCTATTCTCCGCCGCCCCTCCTCCTCCAAACCAGTCACCCTAGGAAATACCAGTTTGCTCATAAACTCTTTGGTAACAGCCTGGGTGCCTCGAGCTCCTGTGGCGACGGCAGAGTTTAAATGTGGAAGGAAGGGAAGCAGGGCGGGGCTGGGATATCATTAATCCCAAATCTCCAGATGTTTTTGAGGCTGGCTCAAAGGCATTAGAAGCTGACTCTGGATCGGGAAGAATTTGCTGGAGGTGAGCAGTGCACCGGAAGGTGTGTGTGTGTGTGGGGGGGGCATTCCAGGCATGAGACCCAGAAACAGGGGAAGCTTTAGTAATCTTGGAGACCTGGGTCAGGATGGGATTGTACCCAGGTAGTTCTGCAGTGTTCCCTCTCAGGTACCTGTCCCCTGCCCCATGCACTAGGGCACTCTTTCTCAGCACCTTCAACCTTTCTATGCTTGCCTTCCCTTGATGGCACACTCTTCATCCACACCCAGTGTTAGAGGTTTCTAGAAAGCACAAGCAGATTATGGTAAGGGGAGGGGAGTTCTAGAAGTGACCTCAGATTTTCCCCACCCAGAGTCAAGTCTCCAGTTTTCTTACCCAATTCAGACAGCCCTCTGTAACCACGGCCAGGCTTTCACCTGTGTCCTCTGCCATCTGGCCTTCACTCACCAAAGTGCAGTGTCTTTGGTTCTCAACAGGTATGCACAGCCACCCCCTTAAAGTCAGACTTAGTGGAGTCGGAAATAGGTCAGTGCCAGAGTGAGATTTAGGCTTTCCAATCTTTCCACTCTCCATCTCCTGACATTTATGCTTCTTGTTCCATCCCACTGTTCCAGACTCAGAAGCAGCCCCCTTTGCTTCCTTCAGGAAGTCTTTGCTTTGGCCTCTGTGCCTGTCTCAATTGCTATCCCATTTAGAGGCCCATAGAAAAAGAACATTGGCTGAGTTTATTGCCAGCGCCCAGAGTGCATGTCCAGGCTTATACAGACAAGGGACGTCTGCCCAAACACTCAGTGGAGCTTGGGCCTTGCTGCTTCTTTCTTGATCATCTTCTTCTTTTTTTTGGCAGGGGGCGGGTACTGGGGATTGAACTCCGAAGCACTCAACCACTGAGCCATATCCCCAGCCTTATGTTGTATTTTATTTAGAGACAGGGTCTCACCAAGTTGCATAGTGCCTTGCCATTGCTGAGGTTGGCTGTGAACTCGGGATCCTCCTGCCTCAGCCTCCTGACCTGCTGGGATCATGCCAAACTCCTCTTGTTCTTTGAAGTTGCCAGTGTTCTCTACATCAGCCAGCTTTCCTCAATTTTCCCCACCCTGGCTTCACTTAGCCACTTCCTTCTTCCCACCGCAGGAAACCTATAAGAATAAGCCAAGCTTCCAACTGTATCCCTGCCACCTCTACCCAATTTCTTTTGTTTTTGTTTGGTTGTTCTTTGCAGTACTGGGAATTGAGCCCAGGTGTATTCTACTACTGAGTCATTTCAGCTCTTATAAAATATTTTATTTTGGAAGAGGGTCTCACTAAATTGCCGAAGCTGACCTGGGATTTACAATCCTCCTGCCTCAGCCTCCCAAGTAGCTGGGATTACAGGCATGTGCCAACACACAGGTCTCAACTGTTTTTCAGATTCCTTCCTTCTTTCTCTTCCTATTACTCAGGTTATAGAACCAGAGTGCAATTCTTTGAATGTTTCTTTAACATATCACTCTTCTTTAGCAGACACTATTGAACCCTAGCCCTCCTCTCCCCATACTCAATTAGGACACCTCCACTCTGCATCACATGCTGCAGCATACAAGGACAGTGAGAGCTGCTCCCAGAAAGCACTCCATTCACCAAAAGGAGCTGGTATGGGTGGGTTTCAGTTGGCTCAGTTTCTAAGTTTCACTATAGGGCCTTATCCCCTTCTCCTTTGGCAAGACATTGAGGGCCCTTCACAGTAGAGGAGAGGCCCGTCTTTAGAGTAAAACTTATGAGGATTTTTGAGGGAAGGAGGACACAGGACAAAGCCTGAGTGTGTGGCAGGAAGAAGAAAGATGCTTTTTTAAAGCTTTTATTTCAAAAAATAAAGCCACAGTTAATTTCACATAAATATCTGGGAAGGGAAAGGGTAAGGGATGGGGTTGGGGCTTGGCCCCTACCTCCTCTTCTCTTTCACACTGTATTGTAAAAGCAAAGGGGATGGCTAAGGAAAGAAAGGGGGAAGAAGTAGTCAGTGGACAGTTTATTATATAAGGGCCCCAGCCCACCTTTGCCTGGCTTACCTTGCCGAACCAGCGGGAGAGCCATATCTGTTTCATTGTCATGTGATCGGGGAGAACTTCATTGTCAAAAAGGAGCTGTACCTAAGAGGCAAATGGAATTCTCCTCTTTGGTCTAGAACTACCCTGGTGTATCCTAGACTTTGTCCGTCCTTTCTTAACTCCTTCTCCTTCATAAAAGGAAATTAAACTACTGTGGGATTACTTACATGCTGTGGATTTAGCATCAAGCGGTGACAAAGGACCCTCCGGAGATGGCGTACCTCAGCTCTAACAGAACATCTGACATACTTATTCTAAGGACAGGGAGGGGAGGGGAAGACAAAGTGCTTAAGGAGGGGCCACAGGAAGTTGAATCTTCTTAGATGAACCCTCCCTTCAACCCCTCTCACCTGCAGAACACTTTTATTCTTGTCTTTGCCAGAACTGGGGGGAAAAAAACACAGGTTAGGGAGCCTCCATCTTTCCTTCCTTCCTATACCAGGAGCCACCCTGCATACTCTTAAAGTACACAGACACTCCCTTACTGCTTGGCCTCTCCACTCCCCTGCTCTGGGCACTATCATTTCACACAACTTCTGAACTGCTCCTCACCTCAGTCGCTCCAAGCATAGGCTTAGCTGCTCATCATAGCGATAGTAGTGGGCTTTGGAGTGGTCGAAGCTGCTGAAGGGGAGGCCAAGGTTGCTGAGGGCTGGCTCTGAGAAAAAAGAGGTTCCATATCCTTCTTTTCCCAGAAAAATAAGGTACTGAGGAGGTTCCATACCCTTCTTTTCTCTGGGGGCTTAGCTTTACCCTCCTGCTACCAGGGACATACCTTCCCCACTGGGCTGAGTGACCCTGTCCAAGCCTCGAGACTGGTAGAATTCCCGAATTCGTTTCTCTTCACCTAGGAGGGTGTGAAGTATGGGAGTAAACTGTTAGTCCTCCTTCTTTGTTCCTTTGGCTGTTGGCATTTTTAAAACCTACATAATTCCCATCAAAACCCTTGTCACCTCAAGCTGTCACCCAGCATTCATTAGATCTCAAGAAGCCTCTCAAAGTCAATTTGATTACTCACTGTCTTGCAAGCCAGGCACTAGCTTGTATACGATGTCCTGCATGACCCGGTCCAGTTTGAGGTTGAGCAGTGGCTGTGTCTCGTGAATCTTGATGTTGCACATGGGGCAGTACTTGCTGGTTTGTAGGTACTTCACGATACAACTTTTGCAGACTGCAGAAGAGAAAAGCAGACTTTCAAACTCCCTGGGAACCCAATACATGGGATGGGTGGGGCAGGAGGCACAGAAGCTCACGGTCTGCTTGGTGAGGGCTTGGGCCTGGAAGAATCAGGTAGGATTTAGGGCACTCACAAGTATGAAGACACTCTGTGATGGTGGTGGCATCCACGAAGTAGCCAGCGCACAGACAGCAAACGATATGCTCATTCAGGTCTTTGATCTTCACTCGGACCTCCTCCTGCGGACACACCCTCCGTCACCTATTATCCATTCCTCACCCCAGCCCACCCCACCTCGTGCGCCTTCCCAGCTTGGGGGTCGTGTCTTTCATCAGACTCCAGTCCAGCCCCACACCCTCCGCTGTCAGCAGAGGATTAAATTCCAGGGGCTGGCAATCCGCCTCCGCCCAGCAGAGGGCTCCGCGCACAGCAGGGGTCTCTTCACGTGGACTCGCCAGACCCTCCTTTCCCAGGGGAGACTACACGGGGTTGGCTGCACAATGCGCAGGCGTTCTAGCTCTGAGTTTGGCAACCCGATCGCAATCGCGCCTGCGCACCGGGAACCCTGTCTCTGCGCAAGCGCATTGGGCTTCTGGCCAGCCACCGCCCGTCCTCTAGCCCGCCCCAGTTCGCACCGCTAGCCGACCACAGCAGTAACCCTGCCGCCCCTGCACCTCGTTCCGTAGCGGGTCCATCTTGTACACTGACTGGAGCTGGTTCCGAAGCCTCATCGCGATCGCAATCTGGCCCCCCTGAGGAGACGCCATCTTAAAGGCTGATCCTGGCCTGCCACTTCCGGTGCCGCCTGCGGGGCGGGACTTGTCTCCAGGCAACGAGGGCCTAGGTCTTTTCGGATTCGCTCATTCTCTGCAAGGCCCCGCCCATGTCTCTTACTCCCCCGAGTGCTCACCTGAGCCCCACTGGCCCCTCCCCCTCCTCAATCCATAATTAGGGAGTGGGGGTGTGTGTGGTAAGGGTCCTATCACTTCCACCTCCTGTAGGAGCCATCAAAGTAGATCCTATCCGACCTCAGGACTAACTTTTGGAGCCTGCCAAAGACTGCCCCTTCCTACCCCAAAAGGCCTGGCGATCACGGCCAGCTACCGCTCAGGCACGTCAGTCTCCAGTGACTGTGACCCAGCTGAAGAAGGCAGGCTTGGGTCTTCTCCTGGGAAGGCCGCCTCGTAGGCTGACGCGTTGCGGAGCTTCACCCAGACGGCAGGCCTTCTTCCAGCTCCGCTGCCGGAGTTTCTAGGGGCTTTGCGGAGTCTCAGAGAGGGTGGGGTGGGGAGGGAGATCCCCCAGGGACTTGGTAGTGATCTTACTACCCCCCCCCACACATTTTCCCCCGGCTGCTGGGGATTGGGGGGGTAGCAAGCCCTGGTTAATGATGATGATTTAATCATCGGCGCCTGCGGAGGCCTGGGACAGACTAATGCAGAGCAGATGCCGAAGGAGGAGGGGAGGACGATAGGACACTGCGGCACGGAGACACGCTTAGGTAGCGAGCGCCTGCAGTAGCATAGGCCCAGCCCCACACTTGGGGAGGACTCTGGGGTCGTGAGGGCTTGTGCACCGCCATCCCTGGGTCCTTACAGCGAAATTTTAAAAGAATTAAGTTTACTATGACGTATCGACAACAAGTGCAACTGGAGATTCGAGAAGGGTGAGATCCCAATAAGACCTCAAAAGGCTTTGAGGAAAAAGTGGGACTTTGTGCGAGCACAATTTAGACATGGAAGAAGGGGTAGAAGTGTGATGGAAATAGAAAAGAAAGGCAAAGTGGAGAGGAATATCGGGAAGGAGGTCAAGGTGTGGATTTGAGAGTGGTGACAGACACGGCAACGACTAAGAGTTGGGATTTTAGCCTTAGGACAACAGGGAGCTAGTACAAGTGGGGGCAGGTGAGGAGGGAGGTGTTCCCCCATGAATGCAACAAAATACCCATTTCTCTTCAAAATGAATTGTGGACAAGCAGCAAGGAGTTATGAAATTCCTGCTTTATTAACCAATTATTCATTATGGCCACTGTTTACTTTCCACTTCTTGGTGGTTGCAATGGCTTCTTTGCATTCTTTGTGTCCACCTTTGCACTTCTTTATCCTGTTCTTTACAGGGCAGCTCAGAAATATTCTGATGTCATGAATCAGAAAGGATACTAGGAAGGTTTTTGATGAACATGTTTTATTTTGATTGTGATGATAATTTCATGGGTATATAGATGTCAAGACATTAAATTGTACACTTCAAATATCTGCAGTTTGTCATTTATACCTCAAAAAGCTGTTAAAATAAAATTGAAAAATCAAGTTATTTTTTTCTGTTTAAAAACTTTGGTAAGTAGTGGTAGAGGCCCTGGTTCATCTCCAAAACTTGTAAACAAACACCAGAAACAAACCTTATTATAGCTTCCCTTTTCAATCATAATAAAAGCCAAAGGTCTTATAAAGGTCTGCAAGGCCCTGCATAGTCTCTCCAGTCACAAAGAACCCTTCAGTATTTACTCCACAGTCACACCAGGGTATGCTGAGTTCCCAACTTGAAATTCTGGGTATCCAAATGGCTCCTTCCTTTACAATTTTCCCTCCATGAAGCTTCTGTGATCACTATCTATCCCCCTTCACTTCCTTGCTCTATTTTTCTTCTTAGCATTTATTAGCATTATTAGTGTTTATTATTATTTAATATGTTTTTCTTTTACATATTGCTAATACATACTTGGTTAATTTTTCATTTGCATTTTCCACTAGAATGAAAGCTTTCAGAGGCAAATCCACCACTATCCATTGTGTTCACAGCTTTATCTCCAATGCCAGGCACATAGTGGGTATTCAATAAAAAAATTTCTGGATGAACAAATAAGTAAGTCCAGGTGGCAGTGTTGGCAGCTTAGATTAGGGTTTTAGCAATGTAGATGGAAAGGGTTGTATCTGAAATTCTCCAAAGGAAAGTTAATAGAAGAAATTAGCCAGGGACTGGATTTGTGGGGCTTGGGCAAGAGGGTGAATGAGGAATTTGGGAGGTAGGCATGTCTTACAGTAGTTTCAGGAATGGCAAAGTGAGCTGGTCAGACAGAAAGGAGTGGTGGGGCTAAAGTATCATGTCCCAGAGTTGTCTCGGTAGATGTGAGAGTTGGGAATACTGGAATGGATGAAACCTGAGCAGATGTAGAAATAATGAAAGCTGAAGTTGCTGAGTATGGTGACACGCACTTTAATCTCAGATACTAAGGAAGCTGAGGCAGGAGGATCCCCAGTTTGATGCCAACTTCCACAATTTAGTGAGACCCCCTCAAAATAAAAACATTTAAAAGGGGGACAGCAAAAATGGGGGCCTGGAGTTGTGGCTCAGTGGTAGAGCACTTGCCTAGCATGTGTGAGGCACTGGGTTTGATTCTCAACAGTGTGTGTGTGTATGAATAAAATAAAGGTCCATCAACATCAAAAACAAAATATAATAAAAGGGGGGGCAGCTGGGGATGTCGCTCAGTGTTGGAGCTCTTGCCTATTATGTTCATGGCCCTGGCTTCAATCCTCAGTATGAAAACAAAAAGGAAAAAGAAAGGAAGAAAGCTCAAGTCTGTGCTCTGAAGAATGTTTGTACACTTCAGTAGAAGGAGCAAAGTCAGTGAAGGAGAGATGTAAGCTGTGACAAAGTCCAAAATACAAAATAATAGAATATTACAGAAGCCAAAAGAAAGGACATTTCAAAAACCATCGATGATCAACAAAGTAAAACATGTTAGGGAAGGCCTGGAAAGATATGCCAGACACTAGAAAAGAAAGTGTCACTATAGGGAAGCCAGTTTGCACTGTGTTAATACAAGAATGAATGATGAGGACATGGGGGCAGTGGACATGGACAGCAAAAAGGAAAAGAAAAACATAATTGTTTTTTTGGAGAATCAGGCAATGATTATGTTCATATGATGTCAGTTGGGGCCAGGAAGAACTAAGCTGATAAATGATTTAGGAGTGGGAACCATCTTGAATAAAGGACATGGATTAATGACAGGAAGGAGGGAATAAGAGTAGCGGCTAGGGTTTGGCTTCTTCCTATGAGGCTACAAGCTCAGACTGAAGACTTGGGGGGCACAGATACAAAGAATATGGTAAGACACATCCAATGTGGTGTGTATTAGGAGGTGCTCACCCCAGTGCCTCAATCTTCAACCTGAACTAGCAGGAACTATCCTTTCCCTGAGAATCATAATCAGAGAGGTAGAGGCAAGAAGAGAATTTCCCTAGCTCTGTGGCTGACAGAACTGGATGCCCTCTGTTCTTGAAGTGGGATACTGAAATAAAAAAAAAAAAATCTCAGGAGATTCATATGTACTATTGAGTTTGTGATCATTCTTCTCAAAGGGTCAACTGAGCAATCTCTCGGTGAGAAGCAGTGCCATCTATACTCACCTCAAAAAGAAAGGGATGTACAGTAAGCCAGTTATGCATGATGTTTCTTTTTTTCTTTAATTGATTTGCCCATTGATTTATTAAAAAAGATTCATTCACCTTGAAATTACTCACTCCCTCCCCAACCACCCCCCTGAGCAGGGAAGGGAGTGGCAAACTCCTAATCTGCAGGCAAGCCCCCTGTCAGAGGCCGCACTTCTTGGCTGGCTATCTCCCTAGGTTCTCTGTTCCCAATCAGTTGAGTCTAGCCTATGCTATTTCTGAGTGTTTTGCCTCAACAGCAGAGACTACACATTTCCTTATAGCCTCCAGCAGCTGCTAAAAAAGGGCAAGTTTCTGGAAGGGATAGGGAAGGTGATGATGTAAATTTCCTACACCAAGATAAAAACACAGCTGTCAAATTGATAGAAGCCCCCCAGTTTCAGAAGGTCTGTTTCTGTGAGCAGGACTGAGGACAAGCTGGAGAAATTGGATGATAGAGGTGGCCAACTCTGGGGAGATTATCACATATTATTAATGTCCACTTCCTCCCCCCATGGCTCAACCAACCCCTTCAGACTGAGGATTTTGGGAACATCGAGGGGTTGGTAGTTTTGGGTGAGGAAAAAACCCATTTGTCTCTTTTTTAATCTTCCTGCCCAGATGCCCAAATATCATTCTTCATTCCCAGGAGGAAAAAGACCCGCTCACCCTGCCTCAGGCGCCAGGCTGCCAGCCCATCTGCTGGGGAGAAAGGAGGGACCAGTTTTTCCCAGGGGATCCTGGGGAATCTATTGGAAGTTCAGTGCTCCCAGGGAGATCCATTTACTGGACTTAGAAGGCATTTCGGTTCACACGGGAAACCTGCAGGGTAGAGCGAACCTTGGAGTAGACTCGGGTTAGGGTAGGGGACTGGCACAACGGGGCGGGGTCTTTTGGCCACCACGTGCCTGAGGCAGGCTGTGCAGCTCATCGGTGCCCACCCGCTGTGGGATGATAAGAGTGCCCCCCTCCCCGCGCCCAGTCTCACCGGCTCGGAGGCGCCAGGCCCCCCCCCAGGGCCGGGGCGGGCTGGGGAAGGTAATGTAATTCCGGCCATGCTAACCTGATTATGGCGGCCTGCACCGGGCAGGGTGGCGGCGGGGGCGGGTCTAAGGCTCTGGGGCCCTCCCGGCCAGGGTCCCATCCCGAGGAAGGACGCAGAGTTCACACACTCCCAGCTCCTGGGTTCTCCGCCAGAGGTCACAAGGTCACCAAGCGGTTTCAGCCTTTCCCCAGCTCCCTTCGCTGGCACGCCCCAGGGTCATTTTCTGGGGTTTGGTTGGGATAAAGTGTGAATGGGAAACTGGGCGTCCGGGATCCTCCCAAGGCCTCAGCGAGTCCCTCGTGCTGCCGGTGGCGATTTTGTCCTCCGGTCTTTAAGAGGGGAAAGTATGCGAAAAGACCTCTTGGGCTCAGAATAAAGGGGCAGAATCCCGCCTTCAGGCTTCCCTGCACTGGGGATGATAAGTCGGCCAAGGTTGAGCAACGGGTTTGATTTGCAGCGATTTCGGAAAATCGAAATTCTAAGAAACATGGCACCAATTACCGATGCGCCCGGACAGGACCGGTTGCTCTAAAGGAGAGGTCAGGAGGTACACTAAGGATCAAGAACGCGGAGTGTTTGTCCCCGGACCGAGCCCGCCGAACTCGCCCTGCCATTCCCTTCCCACACCTGTCCTCTTCTTGGGCCTCTAGATCGCGGGTTGCTGTTCCTCAACCACTTCGTACGCAGCCGGGAAGCCTCAACGAGATTTGATCTTAGAGAACACTTAGGTGGGGGTCATAACGAATCCAGGAGTTGGCAAGAAGGACCCATCGGGAGGTGAAGAGTGGGGCCTGGGGAAAGAAGCACCTGCCGAGGAAGCCGGTGAAGCGGAGGCAGCCCAAAGGCGGAGGCCAGAAAGGATGGAGGCGACGTGAGCATCTTGGCTGACTCAGCTGCCCAAGCTCTGGCCCCTCCCGCGCTGAGCCTTGTTCCTAACATCCTCCCCTCCTCTGCCTCCGCCCCGCACATCCCGCCGGGTGTTTGGCGCAAACAGGCGTCCTTTCCCCTTTAACAGTCGGGCCCCGCCCCTGCCCTACCCCCAGCCCCCACTGCCCACCCGGGGCCGGTCTGTCAGTCATTGCCCCAGTCCGAGCTGGCCAACCCTCTCCACCCGAGACTTGGGCAGCGACCTCGGCAGACTAGCGTCCATCTGTGATTCAGATCGGANCCGCTGGGCTCCCAGAGCTATATATCTGCGGCACTCTACTTATCCACGGAACCTCCTGAGGTCTTCCCAGGCTCAGACCCATGGAGCCCGCGGTGCTGGCTCCGCACAACCTTGCGCACCACGAGCCAATCAGCTTCGGCATCGATCAGATTCTGAGCGGCTCCGAACCCCCGGGGGGTGGCCTAGGCCCGGGTCGTACCGGCCAGAGCCACAGCGAGAGTGCGGCATTCTCGGGTGGATTCCACGGAGCCTCGGGTTATGGCCCTGCAGGTTCTCTGGCCCCGCTGCCCAGCAGCTCCGGAGTGGGCCCGGGTGGCGTGATCCGCGTTCCGGCTCATCGCCCGCTGCCAGTGCCGCCGCCCGCGGGAGGCGCCCCTGCGGTGCCTGGGCCCTCGGGTTTGGGCGGCGCCGGGAGCCTAGCTGGACTCACCTTTCCATGGATGGACAGCGGCCGACGCTTGGCCAAGGATCGGCTCACCGGTGAGGTTGCCCGACGCCTCCAGCGTCATGCCACACTCTGACCCTTTTCCTCTTTTCTTTCTGCTCCAACTCAGGGACCTCTTTTTTACTTCCCCTCAGATTATCTCGGGGGATCCTCCTCCACCCCGGACCTTTTGATCCTGCAGATGAGAGCAATGGGGAGGGAGCTGTCGTCGGTGCCTGTACCGCCCTACCTTGCAATTCCACTGTCCACACTGCGGGGTGGGCAGGGTGAAGTTATGGGGGACATCTCTCCTTACTCATGCGGAGGGCCGTTGCTTCCGATATCCCTTCTTGTCTGGATGCTTCTGCTAATGCTGGGCCGAGCCTGGGGCCCGGGTAAGGACCAGGGTCTCTTCTCAGCGATACCTCGGGCCACCCCGCAAACCCTACCCTGCTCTTTTTTCCTCCCCATAGCAGCGCTGTCGCCCTTCTCTGGGACGCGCCGCATAGGCCACCCTTACCAAAACCGGACCCCCCCGAAGCGGAAGAAGCCGCGCACGTCCTTTTCCCGCTCGCAGGTGCTGGAGCTGGAACGGCGCTTCCTGCGCCAGAAGTACCTGGCCTCGGCCGAGAGGGCGGCGCTGGCAAAGGCCTTGCGCATGACCGACGCACAGGTGAAGACCTGGTTCCAGAACCGACGCACCAAGTGGCGGTGAGCTAGGGAGGACTGGGGCCCGCGGGGCCAGCCAAGTGGCGGTGAGGCGCGGGGTGGGCGAGGACCGCTTCGCTGACCCGCATCTCCGCCCGCCCAGGCGCCAGACCGCAGAGGAGCGCGAGGCCGAGAGGCACCGCGCGGGTCGGCTGCTCTTGCACCTGCAGCAGGACGCGCTACCACGGCCGCTGCGGCCGCCCCTGCCGCCGGACCCGCTTTGCCTGCACAACTCGTCACTCTTCGCGCTGCAGAATCTGCAGCCTTGGGCCGAAGACAACAAAGTGGCTTCTGTGTCTGGGCTTGCCTCGGTAGTGTGAGCTTCGCCTGCTGGATCCGCCGAGCTCTCTTTACCGGACCAAGGCGCCGCGTGGAACGCCCGTTTCGGGCAGTGGAGCGCGGCTGCTTAGGCCCATGGTTTCCTGGCAGCCGGGTGTATGAGAAGCAGCAGGAATTCAGATTATCGTCGACGGCTCTTTGGCCACCGGGTGGGCTCCCAGGCCCCCATCGAGTAGACTCCCAGGGTGCTCACGCAGGGCTTTTCCCGCCATTTTTCACAGTACCGCATCTAAGCGGCCAGTGGAACCTGAGGTGTGAAAGGGCGGGACCTATAGGTTGCTAGCCAATAAGGTGCAGGGAGGGGGATGGGCTGGCCAATGGTAGCTACTCTCTTCAGGGACTAAGGGTTCTGCGGTGAATAGGCTCAGAGCCCTGGACTGAGTACTGAGAGCAGCAAGTGGTGCTGGGAAGGGTTGGCTGCAGCAGGTGCTGTCTAGGGTTACAACAAAGGTGTGAAGAAAGGAAGACGGCAACAACCGAGAAATAATGGAGAAGGTGTTGGAGCGCCAGAATCTGACTGATCACGACAGGGACCAGAGGGTTGTCATGTTGGGCATCTCATCCCTCAACTGTAAAATAATAGCTAAGGATTCCTTCTTGACTTTGAGTCTCATGTTGTACTATGTTCAATCTGCTGGCTGTATTCTCCTTTTCGAGCTTCACAGTGCACTTGGTTGCAGGTGAGAGGAATACTTATACATCAGACAAAATATAACATCTACGAAGAAAATCTGGCTCTGGTGTCCCACAGGGACAGAAAAGGGAGAAGAGGAAACTGGGCAAAATTAATGGGTCCATACTGAGCATAGTGGCACAGGCCTGTAATCCGGGCTATTCAGGAGGCTGAAGGAGAAGGACCACAAGTTAAAGGCAGCCTCGGCAACTTCGAAAGACCCTGTCTCAAAGAAGGGGATGGGATGGGGGGAGGCTAGGGAAGTAGCTCAGTGGTAGATTGAACTGGGTAGATAGTGCTAGGTTCAATTCCTAGTACCCACGGTGGGAGGGGGATGGAGAGAAAGTTAATGGGCCCAGTGGAATTAGGGTGACCAGAATACTTTGGAAATAATAAGACTAAAAAAATTAAAGATAATTTCAGATGGGAAACATGGAGAATCAAGAAATCAATGGTGCTGAGGATGATGAAAGGGGGAATTGGGAAGTTTAATAGTAAGATTAACTCTAGGCAAAACGAATGTTAGACCTAGAAAGAATAAAGTCTGGAAAAGTATCTTTGAGAGACATAAACTGACATCCCCATACAGATGAATATAGAAAATGATGAGAACAGACAGAATCTCCAAGAGAGGGTATTCAGAAGAAAAGCAGAGTTCTAAGGATTAAATCTTGTTTTCCAGCCAAATTCCACAAACATATTTATAATGTGCAAGATGATGAAGAATATCAAAGTTAATAGTCCAAGGGCAAAATGGGAGAAGGTATTCATAGCCATAAAGAAAGAATGTTCCTTAAGTGTCAAGTTCAGCCAGAGGCTGCTGGGATGCTTGTTGATGGTGAGCTCAGTGAGGGGATGGTTGTAGTAACTGTCAAGTTTAAAAAGGAGTAAGCTCTAAGTTGTATGACAAAGGAAAGATTCTGTCTGATTCCTCTAGCACTCCCATTCTTCCTCCCCTGGAGGCTGGAACATTGTGACAGAGTAAAGAGAGGCAGGGCCGATGATAGCCAGACTACTCATATTCTGTGCTTATGTTATGTCAGACAGCATAAGGCTTGACCAGGGGTGGGAGCCAGGCAAGAGGTTCCAGGAGTTGGCCCCAGATCTTTGAAATGATGTCATTTCTTCATGCTTTTTTTTTTTTTTAAAGAGAGAGGGAGAGAGAGAGAGAGAGAATTTTAATATTTATTTTTTAGTTCTCGGCGGACACAACATCTTTGTTTGTATGTGGTGCTGAGGATCGAACCCGGGCCGCTTGCATGCCAGGTGAGCGCGCTACCGCTTGAGCCACATCCCCAGCCCCATTTCTTCATGCTTGTTGTACATTCTGCTGCAAAATCAAAATCAAACTTGGCATCATAGAAAAATCTTTTATAGATCAAAAGGGAGTACAAGAATGGATCTGACATAACTTGGTAGAATGGGGAGCATGTCAGTCCCTGGCAAATAAGGAAAGCAACAAGAAGGCTAAGGGAAGGATTCTACCCGATATAGATTGTGGCTTACCCCATTCCCTCTACTCCTTTTAGATTCCAGAATTTACATTGACCTTAAACTCTGGCTTTCTAAATCTAGTTGTCTGCTTTGGTGTTAGCCTGAAGGAGGACCATGAATTGAGCTCAGCTCTAATCCTTAGGTAGGCAGATCACTGCAGGACACAGGCATCTCTGAACTCCTGGGTGGAGGAAGATTCACTCTCTGCCGATGAATCTGCCATTTCTTTCCTCAATTGGTTCAGGAGATCTCTGCTCTCACTGGGGGGCAAGTTACTCAGGAAATATGGAGGGGCCAACTCCACCAACCTGACAGAGAGAATCATAACAAGATAAGCACTATCTTCTCTTATAAAGCAGACTCTTGAACTTCCTACAACCCCTTCCATGAGCCCTCTCCCCTCAAACCACTAAGATCTCTTCTTCTTAAGTCTCTCTAACTTCACAGTTTTAGTTTTGGTCCCAGGTAGAGGAATGGGCAGTGCAGGAGGTGTGTCAGGAAACTCACATCTGAGGTTGAATTTCAGAAACAATGGAAAGGCAGTTGTCTTTGGATATGGAGAAACTGTGGTATAGCACCCATTGTGGGGGTCTGGCTGGAGGACGTCGATTTTGGTAGCAGCAATTTGAGGAGAGCTGGGCCACATGCTTATGGGTTAGGAGCAGGTAATTTCCAGTCCCATCTGTGTCTCGGGCCACCTCATTGAAAGACAAAGATATTGAAGGAATAAGTAAACAGAAGAGGCAGAGAGTAGAAAAAAGACAAGGGGGCCGAGAAAGAATTAGTAGGGGTAGTGAGAATTTTAAAAGTAAAAATATTACCTTTGGGTGTTGTCTCTACATATGGTATTTCCATAGTCCCTTGTACTCCAAAAACTCAGAGGAATAGTCCCTCTTGGTTTTATATATTCTGAATGGTACTTGCACATAAATATCTGTCTCCTCTGTGTTTATCATTCTCACCCCAAATTTCAGAGGTAGCATATAAATATCTGTCTCCTCTGTGTTTATCATTCTCACCCCAAACCTTTCCCCTAACCTTGAGGAAGTATCCTGACACCAGTGCTTTCTGAAGGTTTCTGCGATTTTGTTCAGAGCCAAAGGCTGGTTGGGTCAAGGGAAGTTCAATTTGCTGCATGAGTTCTTGGAGCTCTCCCCGAAGTTTACAGGCTTGGCACAATGCTGCCCAGTTTAGACCCCGAGCCTGACACCAAGCCTCATTTGCTCCACCTAGGAGAGGAAAGAGACCAGCTACAACTGACGTCCTTGAGGCCTCCTAAAGGATACAACCTATGGCCAAAAGGCCTCCTCTTCCTGAGCTCAGAGATCTGTCAGATGGTTGCACACCACTTTCCTTTTTGAAAAATCTGGGATTAAGAAGGAGCAAAGTGGGCCACTCACTTTGTATAAACGCTTCATAAACCTGGATCAGAGAGCTGTGGTCACCATCGGGGTGTTCCAGACCCCGACGCAAGGCAGCTTCTTCCGCACACAGTGGAGGACGAGTAAACCCAGGGGCAACTGGAGGTTGAAGAGAGGAAGGTGGTTTGAGGGAATGAGAAAGGATAGTAGTACAGGTGTAATATTTAAAAGGTACAAATGCCCCTTTGGGAATTTTATTCAAAAAACATTGGTAACTTCTGCATACTCTGCACTTTATTAGACACTAGGGATTAACACAGTTGGCCTCCATATCTATGGGTTCTACATCTGTGAACTCAAACAACTGTGGATCAAAAATATTCAGAAAAAAAACTGCATCTAAACAGAAAATGTATGGTCTTTTTTTGGTTATAATTCCTTTAAAATATAGTGTTTACATTGTATTTGGTTTTATAAGTAATCTAGAGATGATTTAGGATATATAGGAGGATGTGCATGGTTTACATGTAAATGCTATGCCATATATATATATATTTTAAATATTGTTGATAGACCTTTATTTATTTATTTTGTTTTTTATTTGTATGTTGTGCCTCATGCATGCCAGGCAAGTGTGCTACCGCTGAGCCCAGCCCCAGCCTCATATGCCATTTTATTATAAAAGACATAGGCATCAGTGGATTTGGGTATCCACAGTGGGTCCAGGAACCAATCTCCCATGGATTCTGAGGAATGGCTGTAAATGAAGGAGTCTCTTGCCCTCAAGAAGATTAATTGGTGGGAGAGACCAACAAGCAAGCAGACTTGATAAGTATGATAGGTATATATATAATACTTTGGAAACACAGAAGAGGGCAGCTTTGGGTGATAGGAGCATGGGTGATATAAGAGAAAAGGATGAGGGCTTTGGGGCTAATTTTTGAAATTCTGAGTAGGAATTATTAGTTCAGTGGGGATATTTGAGGCTTTGGGAACAGCATGACTATTAATCAAGGTTAACAACATGGCACATTGGGGAACTGTAAGCCACCTGAGGCAATGGCATGTGGCAGAATAGCAGGAGCTAAAGCTAAAGGTAGGTATATGCAAGGTCATGAGAGTCTGAATGTGTTGTGCGAAGAAGTTTTTTAGGGGTGTGTGTGTGTGTGTGTGTGTGTGTGTGTGAGAGAGAGAGAGAGAGAGACCAGGGATTGATCCCAGGAGAACTTTTTACCATTAAGCTGCATCCCCAGCCCTCCCCCCACCTTTTCTCTTTGATACCGGGTCTCACAGAGTTGCTGAGGATGACCTCAAACTTATGATCCGCTTCCTCAGTTGGTGGAGTTACAGATGTGTACCTACATATATCTTGAAGGTAAAGAATAGCTGTTGAAGGTTGTAGCTGGGGTTTTAGCTCAGTGGTAGAGTGCTTGCCTAGCATGCATGATGCATTGGGTTTGAGCCTCAGCACCACATAAAAATAAATAAATAAAGGTATTGTATTCATCTACAACTAAAAAAAAAATTAAAAAGAATAGCTGTTGAAGAGGAATTTTTTAATAAGGGGGTCCATACATTTGAAAATATTCACATGACTAGTTAGGAGACTACTAATTCAGCGAGCAATGAGGACCTAACATTGGCACTGACAGTGAATATGCAGAGGAATGGATTAATTAAAAATGATATTTATAAAATAAAAATAAAAAAACCTGCAGAAATATTATTTTAGAATTATGGTAGTAGAGGAGCAGAGGTGATGGTATTATCTGAAATTGAGAATCCAAAGAGAGGAAAA
Organism: Marmota marmota marmota; assembly: GCF_001458135.2. Taxonomy (NCBI): domain Eukaryota; kingdom Metazoa; phylum Chordata; class Mammalia; order Rodentia; family Sciuridae; genus Marmota; species Marmota marmota. Next base: position 721,848 of record NW_026000170.1, read on the forward strand.
AAATTTTGTGGTGATGGGTAAAGGAGTAGCTTAATAGGGTCGTGAGTTCAGATACCATGGACTATTCTGGTAGAAATGTCCAACAGAAAATGGGTCTCTCTTCTTCTCCTTTCCCTCTATCTTTCCCTCCTCCTTCCCTCTCCCTCTACAAGAATGGTACTGGCAGAGAGATACGAGGCACAAAGTTTAGATATTTTAAGTATAAAGGCAGAGTTTCAAACCATGAGTGTGGATAAACTTGCTTAGAGTTTGGTGAATGAGAAGACACAAAGGCCAAGGATAGAATCCTGAGGACCAATTTACAATGGATGAACAGAGAATAAGGGAGTCCAAGGAATAGATGAGTGGCACCACAGAAGCCTAGGGAGGAAGCAGTTTCAAAGTGGGAGTGGTCAGCACTTTCGCATCAGAAGGTCACGAATAAAGGCTTAGAAGTCTCCATTTTGAGTTTGTGTATCTGGAAGGTCACTGGTAAGTTGAAAGCTGATATGTGGGCCTGCAATGATAATCCAGTGGTGAGCAACACATTATATAGAATGAGATAGATCATGTTGTATAGCTGAAGAGGCAGAGGTGTGTGGATTTCAGTAATAAGACAGAGATGTAAGCAAGAAGAGAAGTAAGAAGCAGCAGAGAGAAAAGGCTGCAGAAATTAGAGGGATAGGTGATTATGCCCTGTAGGAGGTGGGAACTAGAGCACAGAGGAAAGGACAAGTCTTAGGAGCACTAAAACACAAGAGGAAGGGTTGCGGTGACCACACAAGCAGTGATTTATAGGAGTGAGGGACTGGGGGTGTAGCTCAGTGGTAAAGCACTTGTCTAGCCTGGCTTCTATCCCCAGCACCACACACACACACACACACACACCCCAGACTAACAAGTGATATAACTTTTAACCCCTTTGTGGCTTAAAGCTATAAATATACCAGTGAGCATGGCAGCAAGGGTGAGCATCTCATCTACGCAGTCAAACTCGCAGGAGGCCAGCAGGGCTTTGGCCAGCTCAGGGGACAGGGGAAACTCTGATAGGATGACTCCCAGGTCTGATAGGTCCCCATCATCATCCAGAGCTGCCAGATAGTCTAAGTCTTCCAGTGCCTGCATCAATGCTTCTGGAGCTGGTGAGGAAACAGAGCTTAGAGGGTGTAAAGTCTGTGCAGGTAGGTCAGAGAGCAGCACTTGAGCAGGATGGGTGCTCACCAGGCCGGTCCAGGAAGTGGCACTCCCCTGGCTCTGCAATCTGTCTCCTCTTTAGTAGTAACACCAGGGGACTCAGATTCTCTTCACACACCCTGGGTTGTGGCAGTGGGGGAGCCTCTAGTTCTAGGAAGGACTGAGGGTACAGGCAGAGGCAGGACCCTGAGGGGAGAAAGACCTGGGAAAGTAGATTTCTCAGGGCTGATGTGCTATGACTGCTCTGCTTGACCTCATTGAGGGTAAAGGTTCTTACCTGGTGGGAACCCTCTTGCTCGAAGTCGTCTTGCCTCTGCCTGACACTTGCTAATTGGTCTTAATACTTGTGATTCTGCCCGGATCCGAGGATTGTAAACCTGTTGTCCACCCCCCAACCAAAGTCAGTACAGATCAGAGTGGGCCATTTGTCTTTAGTCCCACTCCCCCTTATCTCTCACTCACACTTCGAAGCTCCAGTCCTGAATCAATGACATGACGGATAGAAGGGAGGGAGAAGGAGAAGTCAGCCAGCCAATGAGTGACCACAACTTTCCGGGCACCCATGTCTGTGTCCTCATATACAGCCTGTATCGCTTGGCCACAGCCTGGATGAAGGGGCAGCACCCGTGGTTGAGGTCCTGGGAGAGCTAAGGTCCCCACTTTCCTGGACAAGGATTCACAGCACAGGGAAATTTCCTGAAGAGAGGGGCAGGCTATTAGGGCAGTTCTCACCTTTTAGGGGGAGTCAGAAACCCCTTTGTCAAACTGATGGAAACTATGGCCCTTCACTCTGAAAACTGTATATACTCAGAAAGTTGGGGATGTTATCATTTCAGTTCACTGAACCATAAATCCCTGCGTTAGAAATCAAAAAGTGGGTGGCAGCTCTATCCTGAAATCCTTGGTGTTTTCCCTAAGACCCCAGCAGAGTAAATACCACCACTCCAGTATCCCATTCCCTCAGGACAGGAAGGCATACATGATTACTTTTTTTTTTTGCAGTATTGGGAATCAAACCCAGGGCCTCATGTATGCTATGCAAGCCCTCTACCATTGAGCTACATTGTCAGCCTAAGCATTTTTTTTTGTAATCCCATTATTTTACCTCCTCACTGGACAGGTACACAAGCACATCTCCTGGAACCTCCTTTTGACACAACTCAAGCACAGCTTGGCAGGCAGCTTCCACCGGATCAGTAGGGATAGTGTCTCTGTAGACAGGGGTGGGACTCCCACCAGGCTCTTTGGGTATATACACAGTAGGAGGATTGCCCCAGAAGGCCTGGAGCTTAGGTTCAAGGGCTGGGTCGGTAACCACAACCACTTTAGGGTCCCCTGGAAGATTTCTCAGCTTGATATCTCGCAGCAGCCCCTGAAGTGAGTCTGAGGCCACCGACCGCTCTTGAGCCTCATCCAGCACCAGCACACCCCAGCCTCCAATGCCCCGGGATGAGGCCACCTCCTGCAGAAGCAGCCTGTCCCAGCAGAACCTGTTGACATTGGTAGTAGGCAGAGGAATCAGGATGGACACTGATTGGTCCTAGAAGTCCAGGGGAACCTCTCCTCAAGGGACCTGGATTTTGATATTGAGAGTCAGAAAAAGATACTGTGACTGACTTTCTGAGCTTGGGGAGTTATAACTATGACACCTCAACTCCACTGAGGACATCTGGTTCACAAACAGGGAAGTTAGATTTTCAAGGTGAATGTGAGGGGAACTCACATTCCTGGCTGGAACTCAGAGGCTTAATTTAATAGTTGTACTGTGCATGATTTAAAAGGGTGAACTGGGTTGGGGAAGGGTATGGACATTTCTACTTGGTGAAGGAAATTAGATTCAGGTCAGGCCTGCAAAGGACCCCACCTGAGCAGGGTGTCAGACTCTGCGCAGTTCTCCTGAGGGATGCTGTATCCAACCTCATGACCCAGAGTCAGGTCCATCTCATCAGCAACCTGCACAGCCAAGCTCAGGGCTGCCAGAGGGTAAGGCTGAGTGACAGTAACCTGGCCGTTCTGGAACCCTCTGGCTAATGCAAACTCTGCACACCACTGAGGGATCTGGGGTAGGGGTAGAAAAGGAAAATCGGTCAGATAGAGGGATTCAGTCAGAAGTGCTGGGGAGGGCCTACGGCCAGGGCTCCTGATTTGGGGAGTCCTTGGTTCTTTACCAGCATAGCCCATCTCCCTTTGCCCAACTCCCCTGTAGCCCCGCACAACCCATCCCTTACCTAGAAAAAGGCCAAATTCCTTAGCCCCTCCCCTTGTCCATTCCCAGAATCTCCCACCACCTGGGTGCTCTTGCCAGAGCCAGGCTCTCCAGACACTAGCACCACTCCAGTGGGGCTGCTCTCCAAATGCTCCAAGAAGGTGAAGCGAGCAGCCCAGATGGGCAAGGCTCGGCGCTGCTCAAGCAGCTCGTAGTAGCGGGAAGAAAAGGGAAGCCCATCAAAGGGGTTTACAGCCAATTCAGACTCCCCAGGACTTGGGCTAGACTCTTCTGCCAGCCTAGGAGGCTGAGAGGCCATGGTGGCTATCCGGCAGAACCTAAAGGAGGCAGGGCAGCTAGTAAGACCTCATATTTGGTGTCTGACACCATCTTCCCACCTCACCGGATTCCTAACTTCTACCCTCAGGTAATAAGGCCCCAGGGTCCATTCTTTCCAGCATTTCTTGTTTGCTGGGAGACAGTGCTAGGTGTTTCTAAGGAACCATACATAGTTAACTTTTAACCTGTAGTAAAAATCTTGTAACACAGGGGTTCTTGGGGGCAGCAGGAATGAGACATAATAACCTGCTGGAAGTTCCCAAGAAGAAAATAAATAATATGAGGGGTGGGGGCAGGACAGCAGGGTCACAAGAATCTTGGATTCAAACCTGCTTGCAGCTGTGAGACGCCTTGGGACGGCAGCCGGTTCCAAACCTACCCAACCAACCCTGACCTGCCTGAAGTACAAAGGTAAGTTCCGGTTCCACCCTTAGGCTAGGCTCAAACTCCAATCCTAAAGTTTGCTTTTAGGGTGGGGCCATTTGCTCCACTTGATTTAACCTATCCAGGAACCTATGGAAAACAGGCTTCTACCAAGACACTGGGCATGTGTGAACTCGAGAGTCCTGTGTTTGTGAAAGACATTCTGGGACTTGTAGTTTTACAGCAGCAGCTTTACAAACCTGTGTATTCATACAGTGCTGAACATCCAAGCTGGGGTCCAGCTGCTGCCTATCTTCATTTTATTTACACTTTCTCAGGATCACTTATTTTTTGGCATGAGATGATTTTGAACAGTTCCATTCTAGCCACCCCTCACAAACCTACAAGGAGACTTACCCGTGTACCCTCTAACCAAGGGAAAAGGAACCTGCTCATGGGGCTTTTGAAACCCAGAGAGGCAACAGAGACCTTGAGTGAAAACCCTGAATTTAATGTGAGATTGGGGGAGCCCCATCCCTCCCTTTTTACCACCCACTCATCCGGCCTTTTGTGAGTTGGGTGAGGGCTGCCCCCAGTCTCCGTCCTGCGGCTCTGGGTGCCATCCTGTTCCTTTGAGCTCAGTCAGCCTCCTGGGCCTGTCTCTCTCTGAATCTCCTGTGGGACACAGGGAGAGACATTGTGTAGGCTTTGTCACATTAGCTCCATAATGCCCTTTGCAACTTGCCCCTTCTTACTCATTGTCCTCTATCCCCCTCACCTTCTTGCATATTCATATAGTGCCTGCTTGCGCTCCTGTAGGCTCTCCTGACGGGCCCAGGAAGACTTGGCAAATGTTAGGGCTGTGGGTTGAGGGGTCACCAGGCCAGAGCTGGGGAACTGAGGTGATCACAATGTCAGAGGGCTTGCGAAGTCATCATCATTAAACACGCATCGAATGCCTACTTTGCAAGAGAGGCACTGTGCTAGGGTCTCAGGATCAAAAAGAGAAACTAGGGATAGGGTATATGTAGACTGCCCCAACCTACCCTAAATCTTGGACTTGACCACTTCCTGGGTCTCACCTTTGGGGTGGAGGCTGTGGGCAGAGACTGAGTTCCCTCAGTGATGTCTTCAGGCATGAAAGCCACAGCCCCCTCAAGCAGATTAGTGATGGTCAAGTCTACACAGCCAGTTCTAGCTGGGAAGAAAGGAAGAGAGGAGAAGGGAGTCCATTCCCTGCTCATCTTCTTCCTTCACAACCCACTTTTCCTCCTTGTGTTTGTCACTGTGTGTGGCCACCCTTTCCCATACCCAGGTCTCTCTGGATGACACCCAGTGGCACATGGGGCAAAACTTCCTTGACTCTCTGAGCCAGAGTTGCCAGTTGTACATCAGGAGAAGGGCCAGGAGAGGGAGGGAAAGAAGACTGGGCTGCAGGAAAAAAAAAAAAAAAGGAAAAACAGAAAAAAGAAAAAATCAGATACATGGTAAACAGAGAACTAGGAAGGAGGAGAGGCTGACTAGCTCAGAAATAGGAAATCACAATAGGCTGAAACAAAACAAAATGAACAAACAAAAACAAAATCAAAAAGCTTTGTGTATAGAGGAAACACACCTGACTGGGGGCGCAGTCTGGGGTGTCTTTGTCGCTTCATGTGTTCTGCTTTGTCTGCTGGTGTGAGGCGTGTCCCTGTTTGTCCCAATTCCTTGGCCAACAACTAGGAAAATTGCAAGGTTTTAAGTGTCAAGACCTTAAGACCTCCTACTCCTCTCCCCAAGGAGGTACTTCCACCCTGCCTGTGTACCCTACCACCTGTTGTACTCGAAGTGCAAACTCCTCATTCCCCTCCCCCAGCTGGCGATGAACAGGATGAAGCCACCTGCAAAAAACAATCCAGTGCCATATTAGGGAACTCAGCATAGAGACTGTCATCTCTTCCTTACTTTGGTACCTCTTTTCATGGGACAGTGATGGTGAGGGTGGGGAAATAGTAAATGTTATTGCCTCTGTGGTTGAACTTTGATAATAAAAAATCTACAAATGGACAGAGCAGAGGCCACTACGTCCTTGACCTTGAGGTGAGCCTCTTCCCCAGCCACCAAAAAGCGAGGACAGTTAATACCTTACTTGATACACCGTGAAAGGGACGAAAAGTGACCACAGCAGTTCTGAGACCCAGGAGGCATCTGACACCGTCTGAGGGGAGGGTATGAAGTGAGGCCTAAGCCAAGACCAGGGGTGGGAAAGTTCCCCTCCAAACCCCAGAGATTCCCTGTCTAGCACACACTCACCACAGAGACCAGGGGTCTCTGAACTTGCAAGGTAAGAGGCTGTACCACATCCTGGATAGAAAATGGCCAGGAACTAGAAGAGAAAAGAGAGACTAGGATGGGAGTCCAGGTAGCCCAGCCAGCAATACCCAACTTAGAAGAGTAAATGGTCCAGCTGCACAAGCAGATAAACAAGGAAGAGATCCAGGGAAAGAACTAAAAATGACAAAAAAAGGGAATGAACTAGGACTGAATGGGACAGGCTGAAAGTTTTGAAAACTAAGTGCCCACGAGCTCAACCAGTTGGAGCCAGATATCTGTGCTCACTCACCTGAAGCGCAGGAGTCCTTCCCGGCCATTGGTGGCCTCTTCCTCAGGAAACAGCAGTAGAGGGGTAGGGGGAAGTCTCGTAGAAGCACAGAATCTCTTGAGTGACTCCACCAACTCCCCCTGCCTATCCATTTCCATGAAGCCCCGAGACCAGCACACAAAGCTGGGGGGACTATTGAGCAAAGGCTGGGAAACGGGAGGAGAGAAAGCAAGAAGAATGGAAGGAAATGAGAAAATAAATGAGATAAGGGGTAGTGGAGTGGGGTCAGGGGCAAGGCTCAGTATCTCCCAAGAGAAACCCCAAGCCGGGAGAGGTGAGCCTTGAGATTGGGCCCAGTGATCCACCCGGTGGCGATCGGGGCCTCGCTCCCGCCCCCACTCACGGTGCTACAGGTGGTGAGCAGGTTGACTATGTTGTGATCGAAAGGTGTCACGTGGTTGGAAATGAGGACCCTGACGCGGTGATCCCTAAGTCCGGAGTCCTCCTGCCGAGCCACCAGCCCCAGCACTGCACACATGGTCCGTACCACGAACCTGGGAATACAGGCTGTGGTGACTGTGCGACCTCCGGCCGGTCCCGGCCCAGAGACTCCCAGAGTGCCCGAGTCGGAACCTGCGAAGGACGCTGTCCGGCAGCGCGCAGCTGACCAGGAAGACGTGGATCCCCAGAAAGAGACGCAGGACGAGGAGGCAGAACCCGATGGGCGCGTAGAGCAGCAGCGCGAGGAGCAGGAAGCCGTCACCTGGGAGCCTGGGGGCGAAAGGCGAGGTGATCAAGTGCCGAAAGCCGAGAGGACGCGGGAGCCGGCCTCTTCTCTTTGGAGCTCTTACCGGTGCGAGTCAAAGAGCCGCTCCGGCCCCGGGGCCGGGGGAGGCTCCATCGCAGCTGCTTCAAGGAAGCCCTGCCGCCGCCGCTGCCGCCATCTTCGCGCCGGGCCGCAGGGGCTCCTGGGAAGGCGGAGTCTTGGGGCATCAGCCCGGGTGCCGGGACTGGAAGTCCGAGGCGCCCCGGAAGGGCTAGCGGTCCCAGCATGCCCCGCGGCCTCTTGGGCAGCCTAAGAACTGGCGTCCCACCGGGACCACAATTCCCGGCATTCGCGAAGCGGGGCGGAGTCCGCCTCCGGGAATCCTGGGTCCCGGCGTGCACTTCTGGAGGACTTCAGGTACCAGCGTGCCCCGCTTCCCGCTGTCCGCCTGCTAGCCTCCGGGGCACCGCCTTTGAGTAGGGCGGGCGAGGAGGCAACCGAGGCGGAGCTGATGGCTGCGCTGAGGGCGGGGCGGGGTGCAGGCTGGAGCCTCCGCGGATTGCGGGCTTTGGGGGGTATTCTCTGGGGTAAGGGACCCTTGTTGACCCCTGACCTCCGGGCCCTGCTGACGTCAGGCACTCCTGACCTCCAGGCCCGGGTGACTTATGGGACCCCCGGTCTCCGGGCCCGGTTATCTGTGGGGGTCCCTGAGTCGCGGGCATGTCTGACGTCTGGGACCCCGGACCCCCAGGCACGACTGACTGCTGAGACTCCAGATCCCCGGACCCAGGAGTCCTCGGGGACCCCTGGAACCCGCTTGCGCGTGTGGCTGGCGGTAGCGCTGGGCGCTGGGGGGGCTGTGCTGCTGCTGTTGTGGGGCGGGGGTCGGGGTCCCCCATCGGTCCTTGCTGCAGTCCCTGCTCCGCCACCCACCTCACCCCGGAGCCAGTACAATTTCATCGCAGACGTAGTGGAGAAGACGGCACCTGCCGTGGTCTATATCGAGATCCTGGACCGGTAATGGTGGGATAGAATTGGAGGCATCCTAGTCGCGGCCCGAGGGCGGGTGAACGGGAGGAATGGGAGCTTCCTCATCTCCGTGGTTCCCTTTCCTATTTCAGGCACCCTTTCTCTGGCCGTGAAGTCCCTATCTCGAACGGCTCAGGATTTGTGGTAGCTGCTGACGGGCTTATCGTTACCAATGCCCATGTGGTGGCCGATCGGCGCCGAGTCCGTGTGAGGCTGCCTAGTGGCGACACATATGAGGCCATGGTCACAGCTGTGGATCCTGTGGCAGACATTGCCACACTGAGGATTCAGACCAAGGTGGGGTTGGAGTAAGTCACATCTGGTTGGAGCTATTTGCTTACTCTCATCTCTAGATGACAGTCCCCCTGCCTCATTCTTCCTTAGGAGCCTCTCCCCACGTTGCCCCTGGGACGGTCCGCTGATGTCCGACAAGGGGAGTTTGTTGTTGCCATGGGAAGTCCGTTTGCACTGCAGAACACGATCACATCTGGCATTGTTAGCTCTGCTCAACGTCCAGCAAGAGACCTGGGACTCCCCCAAACCAATGTGGAATACATTCAAACTGATGCAGCTATTGATGTACGTCCTGATATGTGAGAAATGACAAATGGGATTGGTGGATGTGTAGTACAGGGGCCAACTTATGAGCCTATATTCAGAGGTTGGGCTGCAAAAAGGCAGCTACTCATTCATGGGCTGGGAGAGAAGACAATTTGGAGAAGATGCCTATAACTTGGTTATGTCCCCAGGCTTAGAATCCCCAGAACTCGTCCATATTTTCTTCTTGTCTTGCAGTTTGGAAACTCTGGAGGTCCCCTGGTTAACCTGGTGAGTGTGATCTTTCTTCTAAGAATTCCTGCCTCAGGACAGCGTAGAAATGGTGGTTTTCTTTTCTGACTTACAAATACAAGTTTCTGTGCAATCGCTGTTGCCTCTCTTCCAGTGTCCAATCATATCCCCTCAATAGTCTCTGCTACTCCTGTTCAGGTGTTCCCACACCTTACTATCTATTTGGGTTGTGTCCCTGCAGGATGGGGAGGTGATTGGAGTGAATACCATGAAGGTCACAGCTGGAATCTCCTTTGCTATCCCTTCTGATCGCCTTAGAGAGTTTTTGCATCGTGGGGAAAAGAAAAGTGAGCTTGGCTTAGAGGGAAAGGGATACCTTTACAATGGTGGATGGGATATAGGGCAGGGGCATTCCTTGGGACTTACTGAAGGGGAATTCTTTTTTTTTTTTTTTAATATTCTTTTTTTTAGTTGTTGATAGACCTTTATTTTATTTATTTATACGTGGTGCTGAGGATCAAACCCAGTGCCTCACACATGCCAGGCAAGTGCTCTACCTCTGAGCCACAGCCCCAGCCCACTGGAGGGGAATTCTGTTGGAAGGAGAGGGAGGGGAAGGAAGGATGTAGCTGAGTGGGACTTATTTGTTTCCCTTTCATAGACTCCTGGTTTGGAATCAGTGGGTGCCAGCGCCGCTATATTGGAGTGATGATGCTGACTCTTACTCCCAGGTATGAGCATTAGGAATAGTGACATGTAGGGCCACTTGGTTGAAGCTGTTTGCTTACTCCCATCTCCAGATGACAGGTCTCTTTTACCCATTCTCCCTTTGAAACTTCTCCCCTCACTACAGTGATGAGCTACTGATCCCGTATTGAGCTTTGTTCTCACTTCTGTCTTCATTTAAGATGAGCTGCCTCTCACTGTTAAAAGAGTTGTTCCCTCTTATCAACTTGACTTTTTTATACTACCTGTTACTAGCTGTCTCCCTGTTACTGGATAGATTCCATCCTGTTACTGTTGTGATTTAGTTTTTAATCCATTAATCTGGCACTTAATGGCCATTTTCCACCTGTCTCTAACAGCTTTCTAGATTTGACTTCTGTTACTTCCTACAGGAATACTTTGTTCCAGCCAACCTGATTTCCCACTCCTTTGTCTTTATTTATGTTGTTCTTGTTTTATATAAATATCAGACCCATCCTTAGGCTCAGCCTGTGTTCTATTGCCCCCTTAAAGCTTTTCTTAGGATTCTAGAATGACATTAGTGCTATTGATTTAATTCTGTGTGTCATTTGGAATCAGTTCTCTTTTATGTACATATTGTACTTCCTAATTGCTAAAAGGCAAAAAGGGAACTGCCTTCGTATCTGTAGTACCTAGTGTGTGTCCTAGCCATGCATTTGTCAGTGAGTCTTGAAGTGGGGAGAATGCTAGGTGTGACTGATAGGGTTATCTGTGTCCTTTCAGCATTCTTGCTGAACTACAGCTTCGAGAACCAAGCTTTCCTGATGTCCAACATGGTGTGCTCATCCATAAAGTCATCCTGGGTTCCCCTGCACACAGGTGAAGGAGAGACTGTTTTGTGAGGTGGGGTGGGAGAGGTGTGTATGTGTCCTTGAAGTGGGATATCTACTCCATTTTTCTCCATCTTTCTTCACAGGGCTGGTCTACGACCCGGTGATGTGATCTTGGCCATTGGGGAGCAGCTGGTACAAAATGCTGAAGATGTTTATGAAGCTGTTCGAACCCAATCCCAGCTGGCAGTGAGGATCCGGCGGGGGCCAGAAACACTGACGTTATATGTGACTCCTGAGGTCACAGAATGACTGGATTAGCAAGAGTGTGAGGCTCTTGCTCGGATTTCCTCTTGGACTTCCTAGCCTGTATTCTGAGGGCACCTGGGCAGAGGATTTAATGAACCAGTGGGGGGCAGGTCCCTCCAATCACCAGCACCAATTCCTGGGCTCTGAAGAATCGCAAGAACACTTTTTATATAAAATAAAATTATACCTAGCAACATGTTATAGTCAAAAATGGGAGGGGAGGGCTGGATCTTTCTGCCCACCTAAAGGCTAGAGGTAAAGCTGTAGGCCCCCTGAAATTAGGGGAGCTATGGGAGCTGACCATCCTGACCTCCCCATTCAAGAAAACGAGCTGCTGACATCTATTGTTCTGGGCAGTTAGTCAGGTGCTGCTCTTTGTGGTATGTTCTGCTCGGTGCTGGGCCTGGGAGCAGATATTCCCCATACTTGGCCACAAATACTGACAGCTGGCCTAGGAAGGGGGCAGTAATTTCTACTTGACAGTTCCACATTCATAGTGCACAGGTGGATGAGTGCAGCAGGCCTGTTGACATCAGGCCTTCTGTGGTAAGCTCCTGAGGTAATGGCAGCCTCAGACCCCTGCCATTGGGGGCCAGTGGTGGTTTGCAGAAGAGGGTGGTGGCCCAGCCTTTAGATGATCTGGTTGCTAGTCTGGCCAGGGTAGCGCTCGAACCTCCTGTTGGCCTCTTCACCGAAGGCATCACCTGCAGAATAGACAGGCAGTGTGGGGGATTGTCCTGCACGGGGGCAGGAAGACAGATCCATTGTGGGGAAAGGTTGGAAGAAGTGGAGAGACTGAGGTCCGGAAGTGTATGGGAGCTGGGCACAGTGGTGTAATGCCTATAATCCCAGTGGCTTGGGAGGCTGAGGCAGGAGAATTGCAAGTTCAATGCCAGCCTCAGCAACTTAGCGAGACCCTAACTCAGAAATATATATATATATATATATTTTTTTTTTTTTTTCTCGGCTTAGTGGTTAAGTGCCACTGGGTTCAATCTCTGTTACCAAAAAGCAAAAATGAAAATCAAAATGAAACAAATGCACAGGGGAGATGCAGAAACCACTTAGGGAAAAGCAAATGAAAGCCTTTCCTCCCTTCTCCCAATCCTCCTGGGATTGCTCTTCCCATCAAATACCAATGTGGCAGTTGTGCACCCAGATGCGATGTCCATCATATTTGCAGTTACATTTCATTGCATTGTTGGTGAAGTCACTCTCTGCTACTTCAAAATTTGGGTTGATGACCACCTGTGGGTTAAAAAGGCAACTTGACCCAGCTGCAATTCTCAAGTCCAAATGTGTATGAAATACCCATCCCACCTGCCATCTGGAAGCCCCAGACTCCAGGCACCTGGAGAATGTAGTTTCCTGGCTTTACATCTGTGATGTCAATCCACTGACAGTCGATGTCATGCCTGTAGAGATCCCAGCAACCTACAGTGATGCCCTGCTCTCCAAAGTTGGCACACTCATATCTCTTGGAGACATCTGAAGGGATTGGCATATGTTAGTAAAAAAAAAAAAAAATGCTGTGCTTTGGTGGTGGTGAAGTATATTCTGATTCCCAACTCACCCTCCTGACACTCAGTGTCTTCTAGACAGAAACTAGCTTTGTGGCCCTCAGCCACCTTGGTGCCGTTGGGGGTCAGGATATCATAATGAGTGAAGATGTCCATACTGTGGTAATGCCTGTGGGGACAAGGGAACTCCTGTTTCTTTCCCTGACTCCATCAGGCTTGCCTCCTCCCTGTGACCTTGCCCTTCTACTTGTCACCCTCTGCCCTCTCACCCATGGCATTCATGCCACACCCAGGAGTGGCGCCCAGCCTTGGGCCTGAAATCAGCTCGTCCCAGGTTGTGGATCTGGGAGGAGAATCTGAGCAAACGCCGATGGCCATAAGGCCAATTGGCTAAGCGGGCAGAGCTGGCCAGGCAGTTCTCTTCTGCAGCACAATACAACATGTGCAGCGGCCGGTCCTCGATGTAGGCTGTCTCCTGCACCAGAGCTGAATGCAGCAGCAAATCTGAGGCAGCTGCATGGGAAAGGAAGAAGAGGGATAGGAGTCACTTCTGAGGGGCAGGGACAGATGGGGGTGCTTCCATTCCCCTTAGTGTGAGACTGATTTTCCACGGGGAAGGAGTAACCCCTCCATATTATTATACCCTCTCTCCTTACAAGGGGTGGCCCAGAGTCTCCCTTCTTTCACTTGTGACACCCTAACCTTCACTCACTCTCAGAACAGATGACTCCAGCAGTGAAGCGGGTCCCTGTCCTCTTGCAGGTGGTGTGGGTGCTGTGATGGGCACATTGGTCCAGGGACAGCTCAGTTCCTGTGCAACGTACTCCACTCATCACCACCTCCGTTATATTCCCCGAGTCCCAGTACCAGGTCTCCTGGGGACATATGTAGGTATTTCTGTGAGGCCTCAGGATCCAGCCTGTTGGCCAAGGGACTCATTTCCATAGTCCTTTGCCCAAAACAGGCTTTGAAGACAATAGCTTTAGCTTCCCTTCTCCTTCCTACTTACCTGCAGGCCATGATTGGCGTAGCCCAGACCAAGTTGCCTACAGGCCACCATGGCCTCCAGTGTCCCCCAGTCATCCCCACAGATGAGGCCCCAGCGAAGGTGCCCAGGTCCCCCTACTTGCACCTCAACTCGTCCCTCATGTCGGCTGCGGCCCCCACTGAGTCGGATCTGTAGTGACAGAATGGAAGCACCAGGGGAAGCTTTTGGGGTGGAGTGGTGGGGTCTGTAGTAAGGTTGTGGCTAGAGTGATTTAGCTAGCAGGTGATGGGGGCAGAAGGAGCTGCAGGGTGGTAGGGCAATGGAACAATGGACTAGGGGCTATAAGGCTGTAGAATAGAGGTCAGGACTAGAAAAAATGAGAGATGGGAGACCTGAACAAAGGTGGAAAGTATGACTGACCTTGGTCTCCACTCCAGTGTAGGGCAAATTGCATCGCACCCCAGCATCCTGGCTATGGGAACAGTCCTCAGCTGTGATGTTCTTAAAGGGACACTTCCAGAGAGACGACTCCTGGCCAGAACATCGAACTTCACTCAAGTGGATGGCACCCATGCCTAGGGTGAGAAATAAAAGCTCAGGAGTTTGTAATTAGACCTTCATTGCCCAGGGAACTCTACCTTCCCAAGGAATATGCCCCCTGGGAATGTGAACCTCCTCCTTCCTTCTCCCTCCCATCTCCCTGCCCCCTCACCCTGCCCCATGCGGGCACCACTCAGAGCCTCTCGTGCACTGCCAAAGCCCAGCTCCCGACACACCACGCTGGCTGCCTGCAGATCCCACTTGCGGTCACAGACTGTGCCCCATGTGCCAGACTTCAGGACTTCCACCCGGCCCTCTCCAGGGTGGGCTCCACCTTTTAGACGCACACGTGCCTGTAGAGGGGAGAGATGTGCCCAGCAGAGGTGAATGGAAACAGCCTGGACATGACTAAGTAGAATGTTTGGTGGGAGGGAGTGGGTGTTGTCAGGTCTGTGGCCCACCCCCTGGAAGGTTCCTCTCTGTTCTCAAAGGTCAGGGCTGTGCTTAATGGGAGGGGGTTGGCCAGACTAAAGGGTTTTCCACCTGGGCTGGGAAAGGTCAGTCACTGTCTCACACACCTCCCCCTGAGGCTTCGACTGTTGTTGCTTCTTCTGGCCACTGGACGCCGTGTAGAGAGGGCCTGGCACACAGCTCACCACCGCAGGGCCCCCCCCAGGACACCTGGTGGTTTCATTGGCACGATAGAACTCCAGAGGACAGAGGGAGAGGTGGGCTTCCGTGCCCACGCACGCCACCCCATGCAGACCAAAGGAGTGTTGCTGCCGCTGGGCCAGCAGCCTGGGGGGACAGGAGTGAGGTGCAGTAGGGTAAAACAATGTTCCTGCCTCTGTGCCCCACAAACCTCTGCCCACTCCATTGCTCCCCCATCCCCCCAACCTCTTATGAACACATATTCCCTCTTTTCCCCTTTTGTGTTTCTCTTGAGAGAGACACAGGAATTGCCAAGAGTGTAGCTGAAAGTGCCTTGACCACCCAGACAGGAGGGTCCTTGGGGAACTTCTGCAGCAAAAGAACCCTAGGGAAAGGATAACCAGTCTTGACTTGCTTGACAGAAACCTTGTGGTTTCATGAAGGAGCCAGGAGCTTAGGCTGCTGTACAAATCAAGTGGGAAGCCAGAACTATACAGTCAGAAGCAATAGTCAGTGGGTAGTGGCCAACACCAACTAGATCCTGAATATCCAGAATGAGTAGAACCTGTCTATCATGCTGAGACTGAAGTAACTGAGCAAGTCAGGATACAAAGGATGAGGAAGTCTTGGATCTAAATGGCTTTCCAGAGGCCAGAGGGGCTTCCAGGTCAGAAACTCTGTAAGGTAGAATATGGTGAGCAGTTACAGGAAGAACAGACCAGATGGTGGCCATAGGAAGGACTGGTGGCATACTATAGTGACATGGCCATATCTACATTCATAGAAGCTCAATTCACAATAGCTAAGCTATGGAACCAACCTAGGTGCCCTTCAATCGGTAAATGGATAAAGAAAATGTGGTATATATATACACAAAGGAGTATTACTCAGCTATAAAGAATGAAATTATGACATCTTCCAGTAAATGGATAGAACTGGAGACTACCAGTTCTAAGTGAAATAAGCGAATGCCCCCAAAACCAAAGGCCAAATGTTCTCTCTGATATGTAGATGCTGGCTCACAAATGGGGGTGGTGGGTGGAGGGAGGAGTGGAGGTTCACCGGATTGGACAGGAGAATGGGGGGATGGGAGGGAGGATGGGAATGGGAAAGACAATAGGATGAATCAGACATAACTTTTCTATATTCATATATGAATACATGACCAGTGTAACTCCACATCATGTTTAACCACAAGAATGGAAAGTTATAATCCATGGATGTATGATATGTCAAAATACATTCTACTGACATGTATAACAAAAAAGAACGAATACAAAAAGGAAGGACTGGTGATGGCATAAGCAGGAATGAAGATATATGAATGCAGGACAGACAAAGCTGGAGGGATTGCATGGTCAGAGAAGGAATGTAGATGGGAATAACAGTGACAAAGGTAGCCTAGGATCTGAGCTGAGCTGTAGAAGTCTTTAATGAGATGTCCATGCTTCTACAATTTCAACCCAACGATGTCCCTTAGACATCTGAGCAGGTAAGTAGGACTAAATTAGAGATGGTAAAGCTTGGAAATAATACTGCAGAGAGATGCTTGAGGAGGGGAAGAAAGGGAGGCTTTGTGCAATGAGAGATTGCAGTGAGGTGTGGGGAGAATAGAAGTACCCTTAAAAGCCACACACCTGCAATGCCAGAGACTCTGGAGGTTAAGGTAGAAGGACCAAAAGCTCAAGGCCAGCCTTAGCAATGTAGTAAGACCCTACCTCAAAATAAAACAAAAGGGCTGGGGATGTGTGGATACAGCTCAGTGGTAGAACGAACCTGGGTTCAATCCCCAGTACTGCCAATTAAAAAAAAAAAGAGACGTACCCTCTTTGCAGAACACCTGGGTAGAGCCCAGAGATAAAGGGAAGCAGATAGGTGGAATGGACCTGTGAGGCTGATCTGGTGATGAATTATTGCGGTAATCTTCCCTATCAATGTATGTGGAAGGAAGGAATATAATGACTTGAAGCCATTTGCTAGGAAGACAAAGAAAGAAGGAAACATTTCTAACAAAATGGACAAAGGAAGCCTGGAAATTTTACAGAATATCTTTGGAAATTCAGGGGAAATGGATCCTGAAGATCAAAGAGATAAGGTACCACCCCAAAGTTCTGTTCTACTGCAAATAAAAGTCAGAGAGGCCATCAAAGGAAAAAGTTTCTATTTTCTAAACTCTCTCTTTTCTGTTCTCTACAATGAACAAAATCAATGCAGCAGTGTGTGCTTTAATACTGGGGTCAGGGAAGTGCAGACTATGGCCATGTGAGGCAAAGATGACCATAAGCTAAGACAGGTACTGCAAGAACACCCTCAAGTTTTGAGCTACTTTGCAACCACTAGAGGGAGAAACTGGGGAATAAGGGATACCAGGAGTGACCCTGGAACTTGCTGAGGAAAGGAGGGGACAGTGAAAGAGCTGAATTTTGTGTACCTCGATCACTGCTAAAGAAGTTGTCAGCAGGACTTAATTTTAACATGCAAACTGCCTTTTAGAGATCAGTCAGGAGGAAGGATTGGAAGTTTCCCATTTCCTTAACTTCTTAAGGGGCACAGGAGAGAGTCATGGAACTGGGAGTCTAATAGTGTGAGCAGGGCCAGAGAGGCAGGGACTGTGAATCTCACTCCATTCCTGGAAAGTTTCTCACTCCACTTCAGGTAAACGGGTGGCATTTTAGAAACCTAATTACATAAAGGTAGGATGGGAACACTGATCCCTTAGGCAAACTTAACTTCTTGGGAGAGAGATAAGTACAGTGTCTGAAGGAGAAAAATGCCAATGTATCTAGTAAAACTCACTGAAGGGGACAAACATGTGGAACAAAGTGCAAAAATCTTATGCAAGCTAAATTCCCCAGAGACTGATGTGGGGCCATTCTTACTTAACATTTCCATAAAGAATCTGGAAAGGGCTTTGTCATAGCTCCTGCTCCTCCACCTCTTGGTCAGCTCTTTCAGCCAAAGAGGCCTCTCTTGCATTCATCCCTGACCACAGCCTGATTCCTCCAACTTCATGATTCTGTGCTCCTGCTCCTCTCCATCCATCCCCAAATTTATTTACCTCTTGATTGGCCCCCTGCCCACTCGGGATTTGGGTTTGACTTTAGGCTTGATGACTGGTCTGCAAAAAGGAGAAAGATGTTGGTGGGAGTAGTGGTTAGATATGTGACCCAGGAGATGTAGAAGGTTATTTTCTGTTTCTGGAAAGGACCTTTCATGCAGAATGTGGGAAGGGACAAAGTAAAGCGTGGCTGGACTTCCCCATACACCACCAAACACATGGCAATCAATGTATGCACTTCAGGAACTCATGTCGTTCTCTGGACTTAGCGATAGTGGATGGGAAATCCAATTTTAAAACTCATGCAGAGAAGAGGAGGTTTGAGGGAAGGTTGAGGGAGGAGAGAGAATGAAATTGCAGGTGAACTAAGGGAGGTGAAGAGTTGGGGAGAAGAAGCAGGAATCCAGATGGCTGAGGCTGCAATCCAAGCTATTTGGAGGAAATATAATGATAAGGGACTTCTTAGTTATTTCTACATTATTTCCTCCTTGTGTTTCCTAAAATCAAATCTTGCCCATCCACATGCTTGCCTCCCCACCTTCCCCCAGGAATGGCCATTCTCTAGTCACATTCCTAATCCATCAGCTTGGGTTCTAGGATGGACGTGGATGGTCTGTCATCCATCCATCCACCTCCTGGGTCCTCAGGGGAGTGCAGGAGGTCCCGGGGCTTTTGCCCCATTACCTTCCAAGCGACTTGGAGCGTCGGGCCGAGGCTTTGGCCGCTCGCTTCCTCAACTTTCTGTGAGGATGAGACAATAGTAGTCAGGATCAGTGTAGAAACAAATAGAAAAGGTCAGTGCCATCAGAACGAGGGACAAGATTTCTTTTCCAACAGTCAGATGGGTTCCTGATGGCAGGATATTCTATCATCAGATACTCCCAAGGCTCTACTCTTCATAGCTATTTGTCCTCAAGCTCATGACCAGGTAGGGAGGAAGTAACAAAGACTGTGAGCTCAGGATGAACAGTGTCCCAACACCAGAACAGCGTCCCAACTTAGATAAGACAGATGGGAAAGGGGGACTCCTGGGTCCAGATGTTGATGGCAAACCTTGGGAAGGTATTAGGGTTGCCACAATGACCAGGCTAGGATAGAGAACTAGCCTGGGGAAGGCCTGGGGAAGCTGACTGCATCATTTTTTCCCTTGGGTGCTCTCTTCAAGAAAGACTCTGGCATTGTCTGGGTCCCAGCTGCAAGATCATGATCAAGGACCAAGGCTGGATATCTGAGAACATTAAATTGGCTTTATTGGGAAGTGTACCCTTCCTCTTCAAGTTCCAATCTCATAAGCTTTGGTCATTCACAAATTGAGTTCATTTTCCAAACTTACTTCCAGGGAAATAAATATTTCAGAGTGATATTAATTGACTTATTTTATTCTCAGTTTTTTGTTTGTTTGTTTTTGACTGGGGATTGAATCTAGAGGCACTTGAGCACAGAGATACATCTCCAGCCTTTTTTCATTTTGTGTTTTTTTTTAGGTGTAGATGGACACAACACAATGCCTTTTTTTTTTTTTGAGAGAGAGAGAGAGAGAGAGAGAGAATTTTTTAATATTTATTTTTTAGTTTTTGGTGGACGTAACATCTTTATTTTATTTTTATGTGGTGCTGAGGATCGAACCCAGCGCCCCGCGCAAGCCAGGCGAGTGCGCTACCGCTTGAGCCACATCCCCAGCCCTCATTTTGTGTTTTGACATAGAATTTTGTTAAGTTGCTGAGGCTGACCTCAAACTTGCAACCCTCCTGCCTCAGTCTCCTGAGATTGCAGGTGTGTGCCACTACATCCTGCTTTGAGGGGTTTCATTAGGTCTAATGTCATAACAGACAGAGCCCAGGTCTGTTTCTATCCCTCTTCTCCCTTTAAATTTGAAGACTTTAATTATGGTCTCTCTTTGTCTGGTCTAACTATATATAGATGAATGCAGGTCTTGTCTGTCTGCTCTTTTAAGTTTATGTAATTCCCTGTCATCATCTTAGTTATCCTTTCTTTGAATTTATTCCTGTTTTGCTGTTTCTTTTGAGAAGTCATATTTTGTCATCGTGTACTGCTGAAGGTGCACTAGGATTTTAATATATGCATTTTAAACAGGTTAGAAGGTGTTTGGCATTTCCTCCCCCAGCTTCTTTCTGAGTATCTACTTAGTTGGTCTTTTTGTCAAAACATCCAAAATGTCTACTATTCCTACCAAGGAGTATACAACTCTCAGTTTCCTTTCTTGAGACATTACTGAGAGTTTAGAATGTTTCATCTTATAAATATATATGGTGTGAAACTTTTTCTCTTAATGTCTTTTTCTCAATATGTCTACTATGGGATGCTTTTGGCATTTTCTTTAACCAATGAACCCAAAGAGAACATCATGAGCACCAGTGTAGTACTGAGAATTTAATATTATCTGGAAATTTAGACATACCTCATGGGCTAAGGATGTAATTCAGTGGTAGAGCATCTGCCTAGCATGATTCCCAGAACTGAAACAAAACAAACCAAAACCAAAACCATCTTTTCTAAGTTAAGAATCTTGTAAGGTAGTTGTGTGTGTGTGTGTGTAGTTTAAAATATTGCATCTTATCAATATTAAATTTCTATCTATTAAATGTTTTATAAATGATTTGGTGATTCTTTAGGATCTTTGTTCATATTTGTCTTGATATACATGTCTTCATTTATATATATGTGCTTGTTTCTCACTATTATTGGTTTCTTTCTTCAACCATCAAACATAAATCCTGCCTCCATCTTTACAACTTCTTATTCCATCAAATTGTTTCTTTTCTAAGGCCATTCCCCACAAATGTTTCTGAATTCCATCTCTTACAATTATTTTCTTCTCACACACAACTTCTTCTCAACTAAATCCTTTTACATGGGCAAATCTCTACCACACACATACACAGACACCACACATGCACACAAATACACCCTTCATCCAATACCTCTCCACAGCAAAAAATTCCAGTTTTGTGACTCCAGAAGATCAGAAGAAATTTCAGTCCTCACCATTTCTATGTCCTCTTTCTCTACTCATTCCTTAACCCACTCTCTCTTATTTTCCCTACCCACCATTCTGCAATCACTTTTACATTGTTAAATTCAGATGACATCTTTCAGCCTTCATCTTACAGACTTCGCCATCCATCTGATTCTCCTGTCTTTTCTCTTTCTTTGGATACCATAAAACTACAATAACCTGGTTTTATTCCTAATTCTACTTGCTCTTTCTTGGTCTTTGCAAGCTTCTAGTTTATCTTGTCATTTAAATTTTCAGAGCTCTTGCCAGATGCGATGGTGCACATCTGTAATTCCAGCTCCTCCAGAATCTGAGGCAGGAGGTTGTAAATTTGAGGCCAATCTGGGCAACTTAGGGAGACCCTGTCTCAAAATGAAAAATAAAAAAGGGGTGGGGAGCTGGGTATGATGACACACACCTGTGATCCCAGTGACTTGGAAGGCTGAGGCAGGAGGATCACAAGTTTGAGGCTAGCCTCAGCAACTTAGTAAGGCCCTAAGCAACTGAGCAAGACTCTACCTGAAAAAAAAAAAAAAATGATACAAAAAAAAAAAAAGAAAAAGGGGATGTAGCTCAGTGGTAAAACTCCCAGGTTCAATCCCTAGCATTGCAAACAAAATAACACACACACACACACACACAAAACAACAACAACAACAAAAAAAAACAAAAAACAAAAACTCAATAACAAAAACAAAAACAGAACAAAACAAAAAACCCTTTGGTAGGTATTATTCTCACTTCATACTTGTTTCTCAATTTTACATTGTTAAATTCAGATGACATACTTCTCACTCCATACTTATATGGTCTCATTCATATCGTACCTTATATATTCCACTGCCTTCTTCTTGTTTCTACTTAGATAGCCTTTTTTTTTTGTACTGGGGATTGAACTCAGGGACACTTGACCACTGAGCCACAACCCCAGCACTATTTTGTATACTACTTAGAGACAGGATCTCACTAAGTTGCTTAGTGCCTCACTTTTGCTGAGCTGGCTTTGGACTCTGTGATTCTCTTGCTTCAGCCTTCTAAGCCACTGGAATTACAGGCTTGTACCACTGTGCCCAGCTCTGATTAGATATCTTGAAGTCATTGAAAAATATAATGTAGATCCAAAAACAAACAAACAAGCAAACCAAAAAACCCTCTTAGCAAAAGTCACTCCAAAAACCTAGGAGTCAACCTTGACTTCTTTCCTTGGCTCCTGAAGTCAATCAATAACTCAGTCTTGTCAATTTTACTTCCTTTATATCTATCCAATCCATTCACTCTTACTTTTCTCCAAACTATTTTCAGAAATGCAATCAAAATGATGGTCTGGAATCACAAACCTGATCATGTCATCTCACAGCCCTCTTCATTAGAACACATTTTAATGGCTTCCCATTACTGTTATTATAAAGTCCTGAATACTTTACATGGCCTATAAGGTCTTCTATGAGCTGGTATGTAATTACCTCTCTCATCATTCATTCACCTTTATATTCTCAGCACCTTGGGCAGTGCTTGGCAAAGAGTAGCAGTTCAATAAATATCTATCAAACTGAAATGAGCTAAAGAATGACTTCTTAAACAGCACTGAAGCTCTTAGAGCCTCAATTTCATTACATGTACAAAAGCAGTAAATTCAATTATCTGAACATTCTTCTCTTCTAAAATTCTAAAACTTGCACATGCTGTAGGGTAGAACTACTCCAACAAGTTTAAAAATGATAAATATATTAGGTTATGATCTCTTCGACTTCCACTAAAAGCCAGCAAATCAATTTTTTTTCCCTCGAAGGAGGGCAAGTTTCTTCATACTGTCTTGGCTATCTTTCATAATTGTATTACCTCTAAGGATGCTCCCTCTGTCTGACAAGACCTGTGAAAGAAGATCTATGACTCATCATCATCACAGAGTCTCCCAGGACTTTTGTAATCTCTTTCCCCACTAACAATGACCTCTGTGCTTTAGCATATCTCCTTCCACAGCCTTCGGATCCCAGATTCATTATGAGATTCCAAATGTACAGCAAATATTCCTGCTCTGTGAAAACCACTTCAGGCTATACATATCTAGGGCAATTACAGGTTCTCTAGGGCTTCCCAGGCATGGTCCATCTCTAAAGCTATTTCTATTAACTTGAAGCCAGGAGACATCTGATTCTCTCAGGCAGTTTCATAATCATCTTAGGTGTCTCTTTTCTCATTTTCTATATCCTATTAATCTTCTTAGATCTATTCATTTCCCTCTAACTTAGCTGTCATTCGCCTAATAAGTTTCATTTTTTACAACAAACTTCTAACTAGTTTGCTGCATCTAGACCTTCCTGTCTCCACTCACTACTATCATGCAAACCTTCAAAAGCACTGGCTTTTTTTTTTTTTTTTATCACTGCCTATCCAAAATACCTTTATTGTTAACCTTTTTTCTACAAGGCAATGGTCAAACCTTCAAATCTGGCACTAAAAATTTCATTTTATGATCTCATTCTATTCATTCTGATCTCTCTTTCATTATTTCTCAGCAAAACCCTACTCTCGTTTCCTATCTTCTAAGTATATCTTTTTCATTATCATCTCTGTCCCAGTCAACAATGACTTTCATGTTTCAAAGTCAAATGTTCATTTCTTAGTCCTCATGTTTTTAGATCTCTCAGTGGCACTGATATAGTCAATCTCTCCTTGAAGCTCCTTTTCTGGCTTCCAGGTTACCATACTCTTCTGGTAGTGTTTCTACCTACCTTATGTCATTATTTCCATTTCATCTTATCTTCCTGGCCTCTTAATACTGAAGCTTCCTGAGGTTCAGTCCTTGGACTTTTCCCCCCACCCTTTTAATATATACTCAATCTCTTGGTGATGTTGTGCAGTTTTTAGACTTTGTATTCCTATTATTTCTCCCAGTACTGAGGATTGAATCCAGGGTTTCATATATATTAGGGAAGTGCTCTACAACTGAGCTACACACCCTCAGCCCAGGCCTTTATATACCTTTATTTAACTGAACTCTAGAGTCACATATCCAGTTGCCTTCTTCAACATTACCATTTCAACATCTTAAAAAACCTCAAATTTAAAAGGTCCAAAACCAAGTTTCTAATCTCCATGCCTCTCTCTATCTCCAAGAAAACATGTCCCACCCACTGTCTTCCTTAACAGAGAAGGCTAATACTATACTTAGCTGAGGCCAAAACCTATGGAATGATACTTAACTCCTCTTTCTCTCACAGGATGCTGATTTCATCAGCAAGTCCTGTCAACCCTGCAACTACACACAAAATTGGATCATTTTCCACGATGTCCATTGGTCACCATCACCTTTTACTTTGTCTAATAACCTCTACTAGTTACCCTGTCTTTTTGTGCCTAATGCCTCCTTAGCATCTACTAATAAAGCAGTTAATGGAAGAGGTTAAAAACAGAGTTCAGATATCACACCTCTGTTCAAACCCTACTTTTACTCTGTTCTTATCTTACAGAGTAAAAGCCAATGTCCCAAATAGCCCCACTTATCACCTTTGTTCACAGCTCCAGCCACAATGGCCCCCTGGAGAATAATAATGCCTTTTCTCCTCCCCACTACACTAACACAGTCCCCAGAATCTTTTTATTTATTATCTCTTTTTCTGGAAATGAGATCTATATGTCTGCATAACTTATTCCTTAACTCCTTTAAATGATTTTACTTTTTATTTTGAGGCAGGGTCTCACTAAATTGCTGAGGGTTTCTGGCCAAATTGCTAAGGCTGACCTTGAACTTGCAATCTTTCTGCCCCAGCCTCCCCAGTTGCTGAGATTGCAAGCATGTGCAACCATGCCTAGCTCTGACCTCTCTATTAAAACTACAGTCCCACTTCTACTTTTTCATTCCCTTTCCTGCTTTATTTTTATTTATTGTACTCATTACCATCCTTACACTTTATGATTTTACTTGTTTTCTGATTCTCCCTTAGTCCATGAAATCAGAAATTTTTGTGTTTTGTTCACTGTTGAATCCCTAGTGTCTACAACAACACTTGGCACATGCAGGGTCTCAATAAATAAACGTTGAATGAATGAATCTTTAAAACTTTGTTCATGCTATTCACTTCACTTGGAATGACTGCTATTTAAGTCCTACTGTTCTTTCAGAACCTGATGTTTGAATTAGGAAAGGTAAAGAACAAGCACAGAAAATGAAATATAGCCTCAAATGGATGATAGTAAAGAAACACAGCACATAGCTGTTTTAAAATGGTTTCATTCTCCAGACCAGATAAAGCATATTTCCCAGAGCTGATGGAACTTGCAGATGTGTCTCACTGCCAAGTCAAGGAAAATTTAAGGAATATGGAAAAGATGGGAGATTAGATAATATATTGTTAGATAATTTATTGAGATTAGATAATATATTGTTAAAATAAACAAAAGGAAAATCTATAGATATATAACACTCAAGAATAACTTAGTAAATAGAAAGTTTGTGAGCATTTAGGAAAAAAGATCCTTATAGATCTAAAATGATTTCAATAAAAATATATTCAAAGGATTATTATTTCCTTCAGTGACGTAATTAGTAAATTTGAAGGCTGTGAACATGGTGTATCTGGATTTTAGCAAAGATCAACAAAACCTTCCATGATTTCATTTTAGATAGGATGGCAAAATGTGGGTTACATCATTGTAATGTTCTGTGTTTCTTCACAAATCTTCACAACTGTTTGTTAGAGGCTTGGTATAAACCTAGAGGAAAGTTTTGCAAGAATTAGGCTTTATTTATTTGGTATTGGGGATTGAACCCAGAGGTGCTTTACCACTGAGCCAATTACATCCCCAATCCTTTTTATATTTTATTTTGATACAGCTGGAGAATAATAATGCCTAACAATAGTTGCTTAGGGCCTGGCTAAATTGCTGAGGCTAGCCTTCAACTTGTGATCTTCCTGCCTTAGCCTCCCGAGTAGCTGGGATTACAGGCATGTGCCACCACACTCAGCAAGAATTAAACTTTAGTTTTAAACATTTCAGCAATGGTTTTTATGGTCATCTTGAGGAAGCCAGAAGGCATAGCTATCATGTCTGTCCACCAGAGAAGGCTGGCAGGGGTGACAGAGGGGAAATCATGTCAAAACTCTAGATTATATCACAGGAGCAGCATGAGATGGCTTTTAAATGACATATCAACCCCCTCACCCCACCAAAAAAAGCAACTCAGGGGCTGGGGCTTTAGCTCAGTGGTAGAGCACTTGACTTGCACATGTGAGGTACTGGGTTCCATCCTCAGCATCACATAAAAATAAATAAAGATATTGTACCAACTACAATTAAAAAATATTTAAACTCAATAGGGTAAACTCAACATATATTCAGGTTCAAAAAGGCCTATCAGTATTAAAGGTAAGCAAAGATCTGAATCGGTTTTAGGTGATTACAAGTTCCATGTAAGCAGTGGGATGCTATCTCAACAGAAAAGCAATGCAAATTTGAGGTATGCTTTAATCAAAGATGAATAGATGAACATTTCTATTGTGCCTTGCCCTATCAGACCACATCTGAAGTAGTGTACTCAGTGGAAAATCATCTAAATGTCAAGAGGCCTTTTAGCAAAACTGACCAAGAGCTGAAGAAAATAAGCATTTTGGGCCTGCGAAATAGATTATAGACAGACAGTGGAAAGATTTGCAAATACATGTATGGCTCCCAAATCCGTTTCTCAAAATGACCACTTCAGATGCTCCAAGGAAGGGAGACCTTGTAAGCACAGAACCGTTACCAGTGTGACTCGGTACCCTGGAAACTAGATGAAGAGGGTCGGGCGCCTGGGCCAAAGGATGTTTGGGAGAACTTCCCCAGAGTCCTGATGACTCGCGCTCACAGAAGGCCCGGGCGTCCAGTCCGCGCCGGACACACCCAGGCACAGCCCGGAGTGGCGGGCCGCGCCCTCACTGAACTCGGAAATCGCGAGGCTCCGCGCGCTCCGAGGCCCAGAGAATCTGCCCGTCGACCGCTGACGTCACCCCAGCAGCCACTCAGCAGTCCCCTGGCTCCGACGCGCGCGAGCGGGAACTTCACAGTCCCCATTTCAGATCTCCCTTGGGGACCCCTTCATGGTCCCACACGGTCTCTTAGCAAAAGTTTCCTAGTTTCTTCATTATTCCAGACCCCCGTGTCCCCCCAAAGCTTCAGACCCTTTCAGAGGTCGCTGAACACCATTCCTCAAGGAACACGACCCAGCCTCGGTTCGCTCCACCCATCGCCCGCGCCCCTCACCTGTAGAACGCTGTGTTGACCCGCTTTTCTCCAGGGAAGCCCAACATCCCGCAGACCACGTGGCTGTTGTGGGCACTCCATCCTTTGTCACACACTTGAGACCAGCCATCTGGAAGCCTGACTTCAACCAGGCCTTCAGTCACAGGCAGCGGTCGTCTGCCCCACCCAACAGCTGGTCGAAGTCGCACTTCCTCTACTTGTAGGTGATGTTCTACCTGGCAATGGAACCACAAAAAGGGGAAGGAATCCCAGTATCATCTCTCATATATCCTGCCAACTTTAAGGAACCCCAATTCAGTGTGCTTGCTGTAAACTCAGTGGTGGAATGGGACTGCAGCAGGTTAAGAAGGATGCCACGCCTGCTGTCAGTCTGAGGTTTATGGACTCTTCTGCAACCACAAGAGTGCAGGGACATGCTGTGCACTGAGAAATGGCCAAAGCTGCCAGGAGACGCTGAGGAAGGAAGACTTAGGTCTGCCTTTATGGAGCAGGAGTGGGCACTCCATAAAGGAAATGGCTTTGAAGGAGTAGAAAATAAGAAGGGAGATGTTCCAGGAGAGCAGAAACATCTAATGAGAGGGAGAGCACAGGATGCCTCCTTGGGGTGTCCTGGGATGAGTTGGAGAAGCTCATGCCAAGTTTAGTACCTTGAATGCTAATGATAATAAAAAACAGTGGATTATACAGCTCCTAGAAGCTCTATCATTTGTTCACTACCTCCAAGCCTCCCACCAATTCAAATCACCTCATGGGGGTGGCCTATGGGACCCACTACCTTGAATCTTTAATACCTTCTCTAACTACATAAGACCATCCTACAGTCCCTGCTGTCTGGCCATCCCGATAGGTGCATATGTGTGTGTGTGTGTGGTGTGTACTGCAGACCTCAATGACATTGGAATCTGAGAATCCAGGTAGGCGCTGGTCCTTGCAGATGACTCCGGCATCCTCATCATGGGTACAATCACTGTTTCCCCAACCCCGGGAGGCACATTCAGTCACACTCTGCTCAGTTCCACTGCAGCTCAGGTTGTCCAGCCAGATGCGGCCTATGGAAGGGGTGGGGGATGAGGGTAGAGAGAAGTTTGGGAAAGAAGGATGGAGTAAGGGGGATACTGGGAAGAGTGAACATCAGGGCCTTACACCTGGCCATCTGGCCATGAGAAGGAACAAGGGACCATGGTGGGGAAAAGTAAAGGACATAAGATTGATGGAAGATTGGTAGTGATCTGAGAATACTCAATAATTTAACAAGGTGAATAAAAAACTAAGAACCAACACTGAAGTTCTGATCAGTTCTTACCCATTCAATGATAGTTATAATTAATCAAGTACATACTGTGTGCCAGGTGCTCTACCATGTGTGTATATATAATTAACCATTCTTATAACAGAGCTGCCAGAAGACCATTTTATATGAATAGACTGGGTTCAGAGAAATTAAGTGAAATTATTGCTTAAACTACATTGCCAATGAATGAGGCTTAGGAGTTTGGCCTGTCCATGACACCTGGAAATCTAAGATCCTTTCTCCTCATCCTGGTATTCTCCTATGTGCTTGTCCTGTCTATGTTGCCACATAGTCTCTTGTTCTTTTCTCTGTCTGGACCATACTGAATTCTTATAGATGTCCTCATAGAATTGGGCAGAACCTAAAAGTTGTCTGTTCCTGCCAAGATGCAGGGACCCCCCCTCATTTACACCCTGATAGAACTTACCCAGTTTCTGCTGGGATACCTTTCTCCTTCCCAACAGACTGTGTGTGTAACCATCAAAAAAGTCCTTGTGATTCTTTTTTGTTCTTTTTCTTTTTTTTTCCTTGTGACTATAACTTTCCTGAACCATGTCCGATTCAGTCTTTTCAGTCCCTCAGCCACATGACTGTCCTTTCCATATTTGTAGACAACTATCATGTAATTGCTATTCAAGACCTTTTCTTTTTATACCAAACCACCTCTGGTTTCTTAAGCTACTCCCTCTGAAACTAGGCTTCTGAATCTTTCACATCTAGGCAGCTCTTCCCTGAAAATATTTCCATTTTCTACTGTTCCTCTTAAAATGTGACGTTTGCATGGGACACCTTATTCCAAAGCTGGTTTAGCTAGCGGGAACTGGTGGATCAGTTGCAGGCTACACTCGCTTCTGTCTATCATTTCCACTATGGGTTCATATGTGAAGCACCTCCGGACCTCAATGAGAATTTCTCTTAAGCCTACCCCCTCAACCTCTATATGCCAGTTCTAGTTTGATTCTGTTAGCTGCAGTATCTGTGCTTCTTTCTGACATTAGAACATCCATACATCATTTACTAGCTCTCATCTTCCCTTGAAACCAACTTTACTTTAATCATTACAAGACTCACCTGTATCTGGGCTGTCTTTGTACATGTGTTTTTGTTGTTGTTGTTGTTGTTTGTTTGTTTTTTTTTTTACAATTATCTTTTTGCAGCAGAAAGAAACTTAGAAATCATCTAGTCATTGTGCACATGGTGCATGTGAGGCTCATAGAAAGCAGCGACTAGCCTGAGGTCACAGTTCTGGAAGTAACTATATTGGCTAGTTTGTCCCCTGTGGGTTTACTTGAAGCTGGCTGTTCTTGATGCTGTATGCCCTAGTGGCTGTGCCATTCTGGCATTCTCTCTCCCTGCACTTAGTCCACACTCAGGTATTACCTAGACTATGTCGGGAGTATTACTGACCTACCTGTTCCAGGGCCATATTTGGCACTGTGGGTCCAGCCTGTGGCCTCTGTGAAGCCCAGCTCACGGCAGAGGACATGGGCAGCCTGCAGTGTGAAGTCATCGTCACAGATGGTGCCCCATTCACCAGCTCGCTGTATCTCCACTCGGCCCTCATAGGGTTTCCTGGGGAAGCCAGCGAGCCGGAACCGCAGTCCCTGGCTTCCCGCCTTCTTCTCAGGGCCCGTGGAAGGGGACGGAGACCCCAAGCACAAGCTGCACATGAGGTACAGCAGCAGGCCCCATGGACTCCACAGCCAGATGCTGACAGGTCGCATGGCAGGAAACGCCTAGACACCCCAGAGAGAGTGTGTAAAGCCCAGAGTCAGAGAAAGAAGGGAGGAGTTGTGGGGAAGGAGATTCCCTTAATGACTGAGAGATAGAAACACACTCTAAATGAAGGCAGAGACACAAAGTCAAAGAGGGACACAGATTGGGGTGTGGGAAGGGGTTCTCTTTCCCTTTTGGAAATAATAAAACTCATAAGAAGTAGTTACAACCCACATGTCCTTCCCTAGTTTGCCATCATCTTCATTTATCCCCATTCACCAGTCTTAGAGACCCAGAGATCAGAAGACAGAGGTTAGAAACCAAGAGTCAGAGAATGGTCAAGATAAAGAGAGACTGAGAAAAGACACACAGAGAGGAAGACCAGGACAGGATGTGAGAGGAAGGGAGACTGTGGGAATGAAGGGGGCAACACAGAAAGAGACAGTGGAGAGAGACACGTTGAAGATGGATGGAAAGTGACATGGAAAAGAATCGTGCACACAGTAATGAGGAGTGAGGGAGAGAGACAGAAGACATGTGAGGAGAGGAATTGACAAGATCCAAGGAGCAGGCAGAGTAGGGATGACCCCGATTAGCCAGACAAATGACAGACAGCTATACAGATTGTGGAGAGAGACAGGCAAAGGGAGACTGGGAGACCCTCAGAACCCTTGAGTGGGAGTCCTATCTGGGCAGATTCCTATCTGCAAATTTTTATCTCTTTCCCAGGCAGGGAGGGCAGCCGCAAAGGGCTTGTGGAGAAACCGCTGCATTCCCTTCTCAGCACACAGACTTTCAGATGCCCTGCAGGGGTCAAGGAGCCCAGTAACGCTAGGCCTCATGCTGGGCAGAAAATGGGGTGGGGTAGTCCAAGCCTTCTGCTCACACCAGTGTGGCTGTCACCGGGCAACGGGAGGCCAGGGTGCGTTCTCCACTCTTTGCCCAAGGCCTTCTCTGTCCAGGGCTGAGAACAACCTCTCCACAGAGAGGGGGCTCCCTGAACATGCTTTCCCCAAACCAGACAAACAGCTCAACAAGACAGCTTTGTTTTGGGAACATTTGGCTTTGGGGCTCAGGGGTAGGGCCTCACAGAGGAGCCCCCTGCCTCCCAGCTGCCCCTCATGAAACACCCTGCAGCCCCCACCCTCGATATTTGTTCTTTTCCCCACTCTTCTTGTGTCTCATTCCCCTTAGACAATAATAAAACTCTCAGTTGGTTGGTTTCCCCGACTCCATCCCACACCACCCCTTTTCCTTGGTCCCTCCACATCCTCTACATCCCAAATTCCCCTTTCTCAGGCAGCTTGCCTTCCCTACCTTTGGCTGGAAAGGGCCCTAGGGACTGGGAGAAGAGTCCTGGTCCTGGAGATTAGTGCTAGGACTTCCAAAAAAAAAAAAAAAAAAAAAGTGCTCGGCCAGGGGAGACTGGACCCCCCCTCTCTCCCCCCTCGCTGCTAGTCCCTCCCACGTCCCCTTGAGCCCTCCCACATTCCTCTTTCTCCCTCCATTCCTCTCAAGCCAGTTCCCTCCTCTACGTCCTCCCCTCCCTGGTGGAGCTGGCCACTGCCGCGCCACCTCCCCCCTTCCCCTTATCCTCCCGGCTCAATGAAGCTTTCTTTTCCCGCAGGTTGGAGGCTGGGCAGCTGCGATCAGAGAGCTGGATTGCAAGCGGCCACCGGGCGGCGGCCCCCGTGGCGGTGGGAAGCCTTCCAGCCCCCAGCCCTTCCTCCATGTCCCTGGCTAGCCCGAGTGTAAACAGTACAACTCGGGCAGGGCCACGGGTGGGTTTGGCCAAGGGAACTCAAAGCTTCAAAGGCCCACTTGGCCTTTCTGGTGTCCCCAGGGCTCCTGGGGGTGATGGCACATCCTTTACTCTGATGTCACGTTGAGCACATGACGTCACATGCTGTCCCCAAGACCAGGCGCCAGGGCCCTCTGGCTGAAATCACAAAGTTTCTCTGGGTGGAGCCACTTGTGCGCACCCCAGAGTTGTGGGTAGGGGCCTAGAGGTAGTGCGCCGCCTGTCTTCGGTGGGTACCTTGACTTCTTCCTTCTTGCTCCTCTCCTCCCGCCCTTCCCCTGTTTTAGCTGTGGGGGCCGAGGGAGGGCCGGCCCCGCCCACAGCCCCTCCTCCTGCCTCCCGCCCTCAGGGTCAGGAAGCGCGGAAGGAACTGCCGGGGGCCATGGACGGGGCTGTGATGGAAGGACCGCTCTTTTTGCAGAGTCAGCGCTTCGGGACCAAGGTAGTCGGGGGCAGGAATGCCGAACCCCATCGGGGTAGAAGGAGTGAAAGGGTCCAGCCAGAGGGAGGGGGCGGGTAGCATGTTGGAGCGCCGGGCGCTGGCAGTTGGAGAGCCCGGTGACGTTCTCGCGAAATGGCTTTGCACACTCTCGCAAAATTGCTTTTGCGCACAGAAGCGTGTGCAGAATCTGGATATACACTCTTGATGCTGGAGGTCCTTCTTGGGAAACTTTGTCTCCTGACTGGGAGTGCCAGACCTCAAATTGGCCTGCGCGGGTCCTTCCTCTGCCGTCCGGGTGTTGCTGCTCGCGCACTTCTGCTCCCTCCCCCACCTCTCTTTCTTTCCCTCTCCGCAGAAGTGGAGGAAGACCTGGGCTGTGCTTTACCCGGCCAGTCCCCATGGTGTAGCGCGGCTCGAGTTCTTTGACCATAAGGGGTCGAACTCTGGAGGTGGCCGCGGGGGCTCGCGCCGCCTGGACTGCAAGGTGATCCGTCTGGCCGAATGTGTGAGCGTGGCTCCTGTGGCAGTGGATAGCCCCCCTGAGCCGGGCGCCGTTGCGTTTCGCCTGGACACTGCGCAGCGCTCGCACCTGTTGGCAGCGGACGCGCAGTCCAGTGTCGCTTGGGTGCAGACGTTGTGTCGAAACGCCTTTCAGGTGAGGGGACCGGGGTTCTAGGCGAGGGGCTGTGGCAAGTAGCCCTGGGCTTAAGGGGCGGTTTAAGGTGGGGTGGTTAACAGAGGCAGTCTACTATCCCGTACCCCAGAACTGCGTTGAGGAAATTATAGCGTCATTCATGCTCTCTCTACTACAGAAAGGCAGCTGGGCTCCGGTGCTGGCAGAGAACCCACCTAAGCTTTCTGCCCTGGAGATGCTGGAGAACTCGTTGTACAGCCCCACCTGGGAAGGTAGATACCTGAGAAGGCAGGGGTGGAGTGGGAAGGAGGCGTGCTCTTGGTGAGTTGGTGATTACAGGGGCCAGGGACTCTTAGAGAAGTAGGAAGCCTCTGAGATTCGGCTTCCAAATGAGCGCTTGGACACTACTCCGGAGTCCTCTGGGTCTCCACCCCTGCCCACAGTGCACCATCCCCCAGGTGCCCATCTAACTGTGTATTCCTTCCAGGATCCCAGTTCTGGATAACCGTCCAGAGGACTGAGGCTGCTGAGCGCTGTGGCCTGCATGGCTCCTATGTGCTGAGAGTAGAGGCTGAGAGACTGACACTCCTGACCGTGGGAACACAGAATCAGATCCTAGAGCCACTCCTTTCCTGGCCCTATACCCTGTTGCGTCGTTATGGTGGTGACAAGGTGCAAGGGCTGTCAGGGAGGTCTGTGAGGGTGGGCTTCCTGAGTAGGACAGCTGTAGGCCAGGAGGGGCAGGATAGAAAGATGGAAAACTCCGCCCTTTGAATCCTCCTTTTGCCTATACCCCAACCCCACCCTCCATCCTCAGACTTGTTTGTAAATGCCCTAAGTAGTTCAGGCCCTGTGATCTACCTCTTCTGACACTCCTAGTAATGTGTTTCCCTTCACACCCTCCTCAGGTCATGTTCTCTTTTGAGGCGGGTCGCCGCTGCCCCTCTGGCCCTGGAACCTTCACCTTCCAGACCGCACAGGGAAATGACATCTTTCAAGCAGTTGAGACTGCCATCCATCAGCAGAAGGCCCAGGGGAAGGCAAGAGAGGGGCAAGGTGTCCTCAGAGCTGACTCCCAAGAAGGGGAGGTGGCAGAAGGGAAATTGGCATCTCCTCCTGTTCCCCAGGAGGTACTAGGCAATACCCCAGCCCTGTATGCTGAGCCCTTAGACTCCCTGCGCATTCCTCCAGGCCCTTCCCAGGACTCTCTCTACTCAGACCCCCTGGACAGCACCTCTGCTCAGGCGGGGGAGAGGGTACAGCCCAAGAAACCTCTTTACTGGGACTTGTATGAGCATGTGCAGGAGCAGTTACAGAAGGCCAAGCTGACGGACACCAAAGAGGACCCCATCTATGATGAACCTGAGGGCTTGGCCCCAGCCCCTCTCCGGGGCCTTTATGATCTGCCTCAGGAGCCCAAGGATGCATGGTGGTGTCAGGCTCGAGTGAAGGAGGAGGGCTATGAGCTCCCCTACAACCCTGCTACTGATGACTATGCTGTGCCACCCCCTCGGAGCATAAAGCCCCTCCCAGCTCCCAAACCCCAGGGTCTGGCCTTGCCTGAACCTGGTGCTACAACTGGCAGTGGCAGCAAGGGCCACAGGACAGATACTGCCCTGTACAGTCAGGTTCAGAAGAGTGGGGCCTCAGGGGGCTGGGACTCTGGGTTCTCTAGAGTAGGGAATGACAGAACTGGAGTCAAGACAGAGGGCTCTACCTGAGAATGTTGCTGATATGAGGACCATGGTAAGGTGACACTGGGGATGAAAGAAACCTGTTAAAACAAATAGGACCAGAGAGTGGGAGGGGCCCAGATGAGACCCGAGGATCAAGGGATTAGGGAAATCAAGGGGAGGATCATCAGTCCCTAGAAGTGCTGGGGAGTGGAACTGATGGCAGGGCTGAGGGATAGACTCTGGGGAGGGTCAGCACTCTTAGTTATCCCTCTCCCAAAAGAACAGACAGCTGTTTGCTCAGATCTACAGAAAGGGTACTTGGTTAGAGTGGATACAGTTTGAAGGGCCTGTATGGAGGTTGCCTGGGTACTTACTCCTGCACTTTTCTTTGCCAGAGAAATATTTTTAAAATTTTAAAGATTCTCATTAAAGTCATCTTGGGTTTAAGAGGTCTCTGTGTGTGAATAGACACAGAGTGGGCACAGTGGCAGGGTGTGCTGGGTGAGTGTGGAGGGGATCAAAAAGAGAACCAGGAATTTGTTGGGGGCCATAAGAGGAGGAGAGACCCAGGGAGGGAAGCCTGCAGTGTGGCAGTTCAGAACCTGGGTAGTCAAGTCAAGGCCAATCTCAGCTGGACTCTAACTCTGTGTCCCTGGGTGAGTTGTATGACATCAGTCTTCCCTATTGCCTTCTGTAAAGTACAGAAACTAATAATGTTCTAAATACCTCCTGGGGTGGTTTGTATGAAATGCAAGTACATTTCTGAAGTACTTAGTGTAGTCTGAAGCACAGAGAAAGTATTTTACAAATGGTAAAACTATTCTGTGGGTGGAGGGAGCTGACAGGTGAGTAGAGTTAGGGAGAGAGGAATAAGAAAGGAGCAAGCCTTTTTGACACCATCCTTTCCCCTGTTCTCAGGTATATGACAGCCCCCAACTCCCAACACACACACTTTGCATGTAGGTAACAAGCACCAAGCACTTATCTATTTGGAGCTAAAGGAACGGCAATGTGGTGGGTATACTGGGAAGAGCACTGGCTCTGGAATGAGGCTTGGGTTTCAGTCCTTGTTTTTCTTGAGTGTTGAAAACCTTATTCCCATCTGCTTACATAGAGCTACAAGGAGAAATTCTGGGCTGGGAATGCTCCTAACAATGGTGAAGGTTTACTAGGCATTTAATCTTCATCTGTGACAATAGTATCAAATGATTGAAAAGAAAACAAGGGTCCCTGCTGGAGAAGGGATAGGCTTGGGTGTGTTGCTTCTCAGCCTGAGTGGGGCAGTGGCAGCATAGAGGACAGAGAAAGGAAAGGCTCTTTCTTCGCCTGAGCTCACGGAGGCTCAGGTGGATAGAGGGCAGGTGTGACTACAGATAGCCATTGTGCGGGTCTTGGCATGGACGTGGTGGCTGAGTAGGGTGGCTACACTCTGGTGCTAGTAACTCAGGGCCATGAGGGATACTTTTCCTCCACTCAGAAGGCCGGAAGAAGGCTTCTGAGGAAGCTTTGCTGGCTGCTGGCAACTTAGGGGCTGTGCTCAGGGCTGGAGTCATTGGCAGGGGGAGCACTGTGGCACGAACTCTGTTGGTCTGCAACTGCCCAGCCTGTGAAGAGAGCAAGCAAAGGCTTCTCTGAAGATCAGACAGATGCTGAGGTCCTTTCCTATTCCCCCTTGAGCCTCCTGTCCCTCACATGTTCCCTTTCTAGAGTGAAAAACTCAAGGCCCATGGATATGACTGTGGAGTCTCCATGGCCTGCAGCCTCTACAGTGTCATCTCCTTGCCCACAATCTAACTCATGGAGGGCTCTGTTCCCACACATCTGGTCAATTACTTCCCACTCTAGACTGGAGTTGGGAAACATCCTTCTCCTGTAATTTTAGCTAAGACAAAATGGGAATTTTTCTAAAAGATCTGTTACTGAGAAACTTGGAAAAAATTCATAAGGGCAAAGGGCAGCCCAAATATTACAGAGCATGGGTCTTAAAAAATATTTCTCCTTCAATTTCTTATTTCAACCCTTGTCACCAGGGCCCTGTCTCCAAGTTACCACGATTGATTAGCTTCCCTTTTCTCATCTGTACAGTGAGTATAATACAACTTGCTGGGATGCTGGGAATATTAAATGAGAGAAATATGTGAAAGCACTTGTCATAAAACCTGACAAATGACTGACACTCTATAAATATTATTTTCCTTTCCCGTAGGCAGCTCTTTTTCCACCTTCCCTTCCACTTTTTCTTTCAAGGAGAGAGCTATGGTTGTAGTTCCAGTATATCCAGTTTGCTTAATGGAACAATGGTCTTGTTAAATGACTAATGAGTTACCATAAACACTATAATTAAAACACCCAAGCTTTATATGTAAATGCCTAAGCAGACAAGCCTCCTTATCCTGTGGGGTTGGGATTTCTTTCTTTCTTTCTCCTTCCTTCCTTCCTTCCTTCCCTCCTTCCCTCCCTCCCTTTCGCTGGTACTGGGGATTGAATCCAATGCCTCCCATATGCTAGTTAAGTGCTCTGCATTAAGCTATATTCCAAACTCTTTTTATTTTATTTTGAAACAGGGTCTCTTAAATTGCCTAGGCTGGCCTCAAACTTGTGATCCTCCTGCCTCAGTCTCCCAAGTAGCTGGGATTAACAGGTTGCCATATCCCAGCTCCTTGTCTTTTTTCCCCTCCTTTCTTGGCCTGGTTAATTCCTTCACCTGGGGTGGGATCAGGGCGGAGGGCTGCTCCCTTGAGTCAGGGTGGAGCTGGGGATGGGGATAGAGTGTTCTCTTGGGTTGTAGGAATAAAGGGGAGGGAATGATGTGAGGAAGGCAGGGAAGAAGGGGAGCTGTACCTTTCTTGGAGTCCTGTTCTCCCAGTTTGGGTAAAGCCGCCCCTGAGGCTTGGCAAAAGTGCTGCTCAGGTGTGAGTACAGATGGCTCCAAACCTGTAGTGGGTTATAGGTGGGCTCCAGCTCCAGGCCATCCAGTATGCTCTGAGGAAGAAAGGAGGAGCTTCACTTGGGAACTTGAGGTCACATAATGTAAGATGCAGAGACCCTTGTATGTGAGAGGTTGGAGGATGTATGTAGTCCTTGTGCTGTCCAAGCCTGAGTGCTATGAGGTAAATGACAGCCAAGGGTATGAAAGTAGGGGCAACCCCAAGTGGTTGGGGACTCTGAATGAACTGGCCCTGGGAAGTGGGTCACCAGGTTCTTGGGAGTGGCTAGGACAATCCTAAGGGGTACAGGGATCTGGTGTGGGGGCTGAGGGAGGGAGTGTCCTCAGGTTATACTGTGGGGTGGGGGTTCTCCAATCTGCAAGGCAAGTACACAGAATTCCTGGCCTGAGGTGAGTTGAGCAGAGAAGGAGGGACATAGGAGCACAGCATTCCTGAGCAGTCAGGTTTTCCGGCCACAACATCCTGTGCCAGGAACCACTGGCCCCAAATCGAGACACTGAGTGAGCCACAGCCACTCGTGCCCTCCTCTCTCTGCATCCTCTTGGCTGCCAGGCTCTGTCCTTTCAAGTCTGCTGGCAATCCAGCACTGATATAGTTGATGTAGTTCCGGATCTCCCTCTCCAGAGCCTCCCCATCCCACCCCCAGGCTGGGGAAACTAGCCAAGGAAAAACAGAATCCAAATGTAGAGAAGAGAGGAGGAGAAGATAGCTTTCAGGACTGTTCACTCCTTTGCATTCGAGTCTAATTTTGAGGCCCTTCCTATTCTGGTTCCTACATTGATTGGCTTTTGCTCTTTTCCCAACAAATAGAAATAGATGCCTAGAAACAGGTCTAATACCTAACACCTGTACACATGTACTGCAGAGAATTAGACCTGGAAGAATGCATCATCACACAGACATGCACAGGAGGAGCCACACACTAAGGCACAGACATGCAGCCACCTACAGACAGCACATACACATTCAGGGACACCAAAATAAACATCCAAAGACACTAAAACACATATACAAGCTTCAGTTTCTTGGGCATCTCTTTTCACTCCCTCCTCCCTTCTTCTTTTTTCCTTTGCTATCCACTCTGTCTTGTCTTTCCCCTTTCCTCCCTAATGTACTCCTTTCATTTTTCCAGCCCCACAGTCTCCTTTCCATGATGAAAGTGTTAGAAATTCAGAGGGGGAGAGGAGTAGGCAGGATAGCTGCTAGCAAAGATAAAACTAGACCAGATAGAACAAGAATTCAGTGCTCCACCTAGTGCTGGACCTGCCTGTGCTGACTTCCTCCCCTGCCTCCATTCTCCCTTGCTTGCTCTCAGCTTTCCCTTCTGACACTCTCCCTTTTCTCCTTTGCAGCTCCCCATTGGTGTTTATTTTAATTAGATTTCAGGGTGTGTGTGTTTGTGTTTGTGTTTATGCTCCTCCAGGATGACACTAATTCCCAGTCCTTAGCTTATACCAGTGACCTTTTTCTCTCTCAGTTCTCTTTTCAAACCTCATTTCCCTCAAGCCAAGTAGGAGTTTCCCTTCTACTTCATTTCTCACTTTGCTGCCTTAATCTTAGCGTTGACTACCCACTGCTCTCACCCCCATTTCCCATCCCTGCAGTCTTCTTTGACCTTCATGCCACACCCATGGGATCACTCCCCTCTCTACCCTCCCCCAATTATCTTCTCTCTCCTCTATCTATACCATGAGACCTGGGTTCCACTTGCCTCCACAGTCTTAAGGCTGTCTTCAGGAGGGTCCTCAGGCAGCAGGGGGAAGGGGCTGGGCAGCATGAGTTCCCGTGTGGCCACAGCCTTCACCAGCAATGTGGGCGAGTTCGATGGCATTATCACATAGAAGGTGCTGGCAGGAACTCTTTGGCTGTGTCGTAGGCTCAGGGGTTCCCCTTTGGCCAATAGCATCCATTCTCTTTTCTGAAACAAGGACATATATAAATGCTAATTAACCTTCAGTCTTTGGCATATTTTGAGGATCAGTCTCAACTGAGACTTCCCTGTTCCTCTGGGGGTACTGGGGAGGACAGAACATTTCACTTTGGCCTGGGAGGGAGGGGCTTCCTGCCTGAATCACCAATACCACAAGGTACTATCTTCCTCCCTAGTCCAGGATATGCCAGAGTGAAACACAAGTTAAGAAATGCTCTTTAATTTGAAGTTGGTGGTACCCCAAGTGGATTATTCAATGGTGAGTGTTGGGTTTTAAGAATTATAATTCTTCCTGTATTTGTTTGTTTGTTTGCTTTGGTGCTGGGGATTGAATCCTGGACCTCATGTGTGCTAAGCGTGTGCACTACCATTGAGCTATATCTCTAGCTGAGAATTAGAATAATTTTTTTCCTTTTTTTTTTTTGTGTGTGTGTGTGTGAGGAGTGGGTACTGGGGATTGAACCCAGAGGCCATACCCCTAGCCCTTTTTAATATTATTTTGAGACAGAGTCTTGCTAAATTGCCGAGGCTAGCCTCAAACTTGCAATCCTCCTGCCTTAGCCTCCTGAGTTGCTGGAATTACAAGTGTACATCCCCATACCTGGCTCAAGAATTATAATTATTGGGCTGGGATATAGCTCAGTCTGTAGAGTACATTCCTAGCATGCACAAGGCCCTGGATTCAATCCCCAGCAGCACCACCAAAAAAAATTATAATTCTTAACAATGTCTGGGAACAGAGATGTGTAAACCAGGCACCATGGTGCATGCCTGTAATCCCATCTGTTTGGGAAGCTAAGGCAGGAAGATCGAAAGTTTGAGACCAGTCTGGGAAACTTAGTGAGACCTTATCCCAAATTAAGAAAATTAAAAGGGCTGGGGATATAGCTCAGTGGTAGAGCACCCCTGGATTCAATCTCTAGTACTGTCAAAACAACAACTATCACCACCACACCAGCAAGCTAAGTGACAGAAATGTGTCGAAGGTGGTATAGAAATTCAGGTTTTAATTTGAGGGTGATAAAGTTTGGTTGTGTTGCTACTGACTGCAGTTAGAATGGGATGATTGGGGTGTGCCCCTCTAATGCCCAGAATGGGTTTAAGAAAGTACTCAAAGCAGCCTGTTGGGTAAGAGAAGGAGGGGACAGGGAGAGGAAATCTTTAGTATAACCAGGCTGTGGTGGTGGAGACAGAGCTTTGGAGATCAACCCAGCTAGTCACAGGACAAAGCCAAGGGTCAGGATTCTGGTTGCAGCAGCTCTGTGAATAAAGATAGGTGGCATTTTGCCACATACCATGAAGATGACAGAGGTTAGTACATGGGTAAGGAGAAAAGACAAACAGACTTAAAAGCAGACTTTGTAGTTGCACCTTTTTAAATGAGGCAATTTTCCGTGGTATTTTTCCAAGGAAACCCACAAAACTCCAGGAAATATGGAGCCAGAAAGGTTACAGTCATCTGTAAATTGTGTCCTTTTGTGGGGTGATCATTAGTTATATCTGGCACAAACATAAGTCTCCCTGCTACATAAGATGAAAGAAAACAACACCAGTTTCTAACCACTCTAACTTGTATGAAAAGTTGGAAGAAATATTGTATGAGAAAGGCACAAGGAAAAGGAAAAGCTTTTAAGAGAAAAGAGGGATATCAGTGTCTTAAGGAAGACAAGTAGGAAGTGACTTAGGGAGGTGGCAACACCTGCTGTATTGGAGTTATTCACAGAGGCTGGGTGGGAAGGGGTAGCAGGGGAGGCTCTCTTGACTTGTAAAAGTAGTGTTGTCATCCTACGCAGCACAGAGGTTTGAAGAGTCTCGTAGGCACCAACAAGTGGTGCAAGAAGTGTGTACCGTTCCTGTGGCTGGTGACCTCTCTGTGGGGTGGGAATCAACTGATTTTTCTGGAGGTATAATACTACCTCCTCACAGAAGTTTGTTTGTTTGTTTTTTTTGTGGGTGGTGATGGTGGTGGTGGTGATTAGGTGGTTTGGGCATGGGAAAATGAATCACAACCATAATGATAATCACAAACATTAATGAAATGCTTAACAGGTGCCAGGCACTGTGCTAAGAGCTTTATAGGTGCTTTCAGAAATTCTTGGCATCTTATATCTGGAGGTGTGCTATCTTCCTGAGGGACATATCCAAAATATGATGGGAAATCTGATTCTTACCAAATCCATCAGGTTGGAAATAAATGATATAGGAATCATGGTACATGTGTGTGTTGGGCTATTTGTGTGCCTCAGGGTCATGGCCTCTTTAAGCCCAAAGGGATAACTAGGAAGTTTCTAAGAGCACTCCTCTTCAGTTAGCTGAAGTAACTTCTGATAGGGCTCAGGATTTGAATTATTATTATTATTATTTATCCTTTTTTTTAGTTGTTGATGGACCTTTATTTTACTTATTTGTATGTGGTGCTGAGAATTGAACCCAG
Source organism: Marmota marmota marmota (assembly GCF_001458135.2). Taxonomy (NCBI): domain Eukaryota; kingdom Metazoa; phylum Chordata; class Mammalia; order Rodentia; family Sciuridae; genus Marmota; species Marmota marmota. Next base: position 763,805 of record NW_026000170.1, read on the forward strand.
TGCCTCATACATGCTAGGCAAGCACTCTACCACAGAGCTACAACCTCAGTCCTGGATTATTATTAACTTTTAAATCCAATTTTTACATTAGTTCATGCATTTTTTTGTAAATTTTCTTATTTGTTAAAAATTTATTTAGTGCCTATTATGTTCCAAGCACTAGGTGTATGTTGATAGAAATTCATTAGACATGTTCCTTGTCCTCTTGGAGTTTATAAGAGAGTAAGGAGAAGGCGTATAAACTAATGTTTGTCCAAGTCTTAGGATGCTCAACTTGTCTGGCTTGCCTGTTTTTAGTATTGACAATTTTGTGCCCCAGGTAACCCCTAAGTCCTGGACAAATCCTTCCAAGACTTGAGTAAGCATAAGGTATCTTGCCACTGATGCAAGAGGTTAGGGGCTAAAACTATGCCACTGTGACATTTTTTTTCTTATGTCTGCTAAGACAGACATAAAAGGAAGAAACTTATTCCTGCTACTTTGTGGGGTTACTAAAAATCTTTGAGTGTTGCATACTGAAAACTTTTGAACACTAGAATTTAAGTCTATGGATTTTTAGACAGTAGCTAAGTTTCTGTTGGATAACTGGTAGGTGGAAATGATTACAGTCTTTTAAAAGTCACTGCTGATGCTGGGACTGTCAGAGGACTGGGAAGACTTGTGTTGCTGAAATGATTTTACAGAATGTTTTAAAACTTCTGGATTGATTTACAGAGAGTTTGGTTGAAGTCTATTTGAGGAACTGCAACAAATACATCCTTATTCCATGAAGACTTATCTTCAGTTCCCAGAAGCATTCAGAGAAAGTGAGAAATAGAGAAGTCAAACTTCAAGGTGTCCTTATTTAAGGCTTGGAATTTCTACCCTCTTCCTGGACAGAGATTAATAGTACCAGGGCCCAAGCTTGAAGATATTACTCAAGTCATGGGTTGACCTGCTAGGATAGGCAGTGGTACCTATGATGGACATGGTTAATTGCCATAGCAGGTGTCTGAGGCTGGGAAAAAGCATTGTCTGAGGATAGCCTAGAAGACCAGCCTTTGGGGTCCTTGACTTAAAAACATTGCTTAATGACTGGAGATGACTGCTGAATAATTTAGCATATGTTTTGTGCTAATTCTAAAGAAAGGAGCATGAGTTATATGTTAAACTTTTTACTTACAAGAAGGAAAGTAAAAAGATGTCTGTGTTTATGTTATAGTTAGGAACTTTGTCATATAGAGTGCCAGCCCAGGACACTTAGACTTTATAGAGGGCCTGAAAATCTGTAGAGCAGATGGACAGGGACAGAGTTGAATATTATGTCATACTCCAAGCCTAGCTTAACTTAAAGTCATTTCATTCTTTTTTAAATATTTATTATTTTTTAGTTATAGTTGGACATAATACCTTTATTTCACTTATTTATTTTTATGTGGTGCTGAGGTTCGAACCCAGGGTCTCGCATGTGTGAGGTGAGCGCTCTACCGTTCTAGCCACAACCCCAGCCCTCATTTCATTCTTCACTTAACTTCTAATTGCTAAGGCTATAAAGAAGTTATGGCAATACCTGGCTCGCCACCACTGGCTAGCCACCACTCCCATTCTCCACTCCTTTTGCTTTACCCAATTTTCAGTCTTCAGTCATTGGTCTAGGGGTGATCATGTGACCTGGATTTAAATAATGAGACATAAGTCGAAGTTGCTGGGTGAGTCTTTTGGAAAAACTTTGTAATATTATGGTAGGCCTTTGCCTCTGCACCTTACTCCTTTTTTCTCCCTTGGACAGGACTTGGTATTAGGTGTATCAGCTCTCTTGTGACCAGTTGTAAGGATGATGTACACCTGCTATGAATGCTGGGGCACAAAAACAGAAAGAGCTCTGGTCCTTGAGGTTCTCATTGATCAACTGCTTTTGCCCTGAAATTGTCTATCTTCAGACTTCTTTTTGCAGGAGAAAAATAAACTATTATTTAATTTACAGTTGGATTGTTTTTCTGTTAGTCACAGCCAAATGGATTCTTTAAAGGGAAGGAAGAAGTTGTGGTTACTTATATCTGGGTATATGGCTGGGACAGGAGTGAAAGGAACAGCTTCAGAGGCACTGATGTAGGCTTTGCTTGAAGAGTAGGTAGGGGTTCATTATAGCAGGTGGAAGCTTTAATTTTACTAAACCAGCACTGCCTTGGTTTGCCATCGGTGTGATGGCCTGAGACTAATTTCAGAATGCAATTGAAGAAGCACAGATCAACTCCTGAGTGAGGGTGTTTCAGAGGCAGTCATTGACAGCAGGAGGAACAAGACCACTCATTTTGCTTTGCTTGTGGGGAAGAGATATATTTCATTAGCACAGGAATACATGTGTTCATGAAGTGAAACCACAGCTAGTTAAGGAAATAGCTAAGCATACCTTGGCATAGCTTTTCTTCTTCCTACAAGAAAAGACAGGCTCAGATGCCTTCACTGGTGAAGTCTACCAAATATTTAAAGAAGAAATAACACTAATCCTTCACAAATTCTTAAAAAAATAAAACAAGAGAGAGAATCCTTTCTAAATGGAACCTGGAAGGACATCAGGAAGAAATTAGAATAATTCGATATTTACTTTTCCTTTCACCTCAGAAAGTAAGAAACCAGACAGGGAGAAGAATAATATACAATGTTCAATATTCTCTGCTGTCATACTGACTTCCACAAAGGGGACTAGAGGAAGTGGATAAAAGGGATTCTGGACTGGGGATGTAGCTTAGTGGTTAAGCACTTGCCTAGTGGGGGTGAGTTCCTGGTTTTGATCTATAGCACAGAAAAAAAATCCAAATACCAAAACACCAGATTAAACATTCTTCTCAATTGAACATGGAATATTCAATGTATTTTCTCTAACCACAGTGGGATGAAATTAAAAATAAAGAATGAAAAACAACCTGGTAAATTCACAAATATGTGTAAATTAAACAACATACTTTACGTAATTAATGGGTCAAAGAAGAAATCGCAAGAGAAATTAAAAAATAATTTAAGATGAATGAAAATTAAAATATAACAGTAAAACATGACACAGTTAAAACTGGATTTGGAGTGAAATTTATAGTGGAAAACTCTTACATTAAAGAAGGAGAAATTTCAAAGAAAAAAAATCTAGTTAAGAAACTAGAAAAACAAGTGCAACTAAACTGAAGCAAGCAAAAGAAAAAACAGAGTAGAAATAACTAGTGAATGGAAAAATAATAGAGAAAAATCAATGGAACTGAAAGTGATTCTTTTAAAAGATCAACAAAATCACTAAACTTTTAGTTATATTGATTAAGGAAAAAGGAGAGTTACTAAGTTACTAAAGTCATAATAAAAGTCATAATAAAATACTGACTTTATAAAAATAAAAAGGACTGTAAGGGAATATTTCAAACAATTGTATGCCAACAGGTTAGATAACCTAGATGAAATGGACATATTCTTAGAAAGGTTCAAGATGTACAAAATCTGAATAAATTGGTATTAGAGGACCTAAAGTCCGCCCCTGGGCATAGTGATTCACTAGGAGGACTCACAGGATTCAGTATAGAGTTGTATTCATGGATATGATTTATTATAGCAAAGGGATACAAAGAAATTAGGAAAGAAAAAAGACTCATGAAGCAAAGTTCAGAGGAAACTAGGTGCAAGCTTCAAAGAGTCCTCTTTTCCTGTGGGGTCACATAGAATATGCTCTATTTCTTCAGCACTGAATTATGATAACAGAAGTGAAATTTCTCATCAGACTCAGTGCTCAAGATTTTTACTGGGGGCTGGTTATATAGACACTCTGTAGTTGGCATGCACCAATATTCTTCATTTGTAGAGTAAAAGCAGATGTTAGTATAAACCATATTGATGCCCAGTGAACCACTCTTATTATTTAGGAAATGGTGGGAACTCTCCCAAATTTCAAGTTCTCAAGTGCTAACCAAAGGTCAACCTTGCAAGCAGGACTTTCTAAGGATAGGAGTCTTAGGTCTGTTATATTAACTGTTTTCTGCACAACCTATAACAAATAAAGATATATAGCATTAATAATCAGAAAACTTGCCACAAGAAAAGACCAGGCCCAGATGGCTTCACTGGTGAAGTCTACCAAATTATTAAGGAAGAAATAACACTAATCCTTCACAAGTTCTTCAGAAAAACAGAGTAAGAGGGAACACTTTCTAAGTGATTTTAGAGAAGAATATTGCCCCAATATCAAAACCAGACAAAGACATCATAAGAAAGCTATAGATGAATATACCTTATGAATACATATACAAAAATTCTCAACAACATAGGAACAAACAAAATCTATCAACATTTAAGAAGAATTATATTCCATAACTAAATGGAATTCATTCTGTGAATGCAAGTTTGGCTTGATGCCCAAAAATCAATCAATGATTATATTAATAGAATTATACATTATATTAATAGAATTAAAGATAACAACTACATAATCATCCAGAAAAATCAGAAAAGCTTTTGACAAAAAATAATACTCTGTCATGATAAAAACACTCAACAAACTAGGAACATTACAGAACTTCCTTAATCTGATAAAAGCCTCAATGAAAAACTCCAGCTAACTTCCGCACGTAGTGGTGAAAGATAGAATGCTTTGTCCCTAAGAGCAGAATAAGACATCGATGTCTGCTCCTCCCACTTCTACACAACAATGGTACTGGAGGTGTGCTGAATACCAGAGAGCCATTTCCTATCTTTCTGACTATGTTAGGCCACTTTGATTCTAGGTATAACCCTAGGAGGAAAAGCAACCATGAAGATACTGACTGTGTCAATAACCTGGTACTTGGAAAATAATATTTTCTAAATTTAATTTAAAAGAACATAGTAATATGACATTTCTTATATCAGAAAGCTATGGCACAAATTCATACTGTTATCAGTGCTATGAAGGTTAGATGTGGCAAGAGCTACACTGGTGGGGAAGGACAAAATAAGTGGGGGCAGGGTAAGTTGGGGACAGAAAGTCTTGAAAGGGAAGGTATTTAAGCAGAATCTGGAAAAAAGGAGTAGATCTTTGTTAGGTGGTGACGCAACCTTGTATGTAGTGATGAAAGATGGAATGCAGGGGGATGTGAACAGTATGAAGACACTGAACAAACTAGGAATATAATGGGACTTGCTCAACCTGATAAAAGCCTTTATGAAAAACTCACAGCTAACCTTGTATGTAGTGGTGAAAGACAGAATGTTTTGCCCCTAAGAGCAGGAACAAGACAAAGATGCCTATTTTCGCCACTTAAAACAACTATGGAGGTGTGGAGGTATGAAACAGTTTAGCTTATCTGAGTAACATTTAGTAATTTATTAATGTGGCTGAAATGGAGAATGGAAGGGGCATGGTGAAAGATGAAATAATAAAAATAGACAGAAGTGGGTCACAGGAAGCCCACTGATCCCATGAGGTGCTATCCTCACACCCGTTTTCCATGCATGCTACCTTCTACACTCATTTACTCATTCTGTCCATTTTTTTTAATGGTGCTTAACCTGCCATCACCCTGCTTTTGGCTTGGAGTCTAGGGCTTGACTCTTTGCCTATTCAGCCAAGGACTTTCCATTTCTCCACCCATTTGCAGCCCAACCAGCCTGTGTACTCAGACTCCTGCTGGACACATCCTGGCTGGAGTCCTGTCACTTCTGTGGCCAATTAGGGCAGACATGGCCTGGAAAGCTCTGGAATGTATCTCTAGGGACTCTGACATTTTAAATAGGAAACTGAAAGACCTAGGTGGTATTTTCATTTCTTTTTCTAGTTCACACAGACATGACTTTGTAAGAGAAATGAGGATGTGGAAAGTGAGTCACTAGCTACATAACTGGGACTATACAGTGGACTTTGGTAATTAAAATGTTATTTTCCTGGCAATGGATAGATTTCATCTCCTAAAGACTTGGAAAAATTTTAGTTATTTTTATATTTATTCTTAACACATTACACAAAACAAGTATGTTAGTTTAGAAAAATGTCATATTATTATGTTCTTCTAAAAAGCACAAAAGGACACAAATAATTAAGGAGATTATGCAAAAGAAAAATAAGGGTAGGGCAATAATAGAGCTAAGATTAGATAAACTCTCAGAAATACAAATAACCCATTTTTGCTACAAGGATCCTCACAACTTTTCCTGACATAATGTCTTGGAGAAGCTGTCTTATGGATTCTTGTTGAATAGTGAATATGTTTCAGACATCTCCTGCAATCAGTATAATAACTTTCATGTGGTTACAGAGTGGTTTAGAATTTGGGACCTGGAGCTAGACTTTCTAGGTTCAATCCTGGCTCTACTCTTTCAGCTTCAGATTCCTTATCTATAAAACAGGGATAAGAATTCCTACCTTTTAGGATGGTTGTGGGCATAAATGAAAAGTTGTAAAGTGTTTAGAACTGTATCAGGCATATAGTAGACACTATGGAGTATTACATTTTAAAAATTAAAAATAAATTTAATAATTATCAATGTCTATTCAATTTTGTTAAAGTTAATTGAACATTTCTTAGATATAGATCTATAAAAGTACCAAAGAATGCTATCAAAACACATGGCTCTCTTATGGTCTGAATTAATCTAAGAGTGAAATTTATGGGAATGGTGGACAACATCTATCTTTTAAAAAGACTGAGTAAAGCTCATCTTCTGAGGAAATTGAAGTAAAATATTCAAGTAAAGTAAAAATAATCTCTGAGGAAGACAGAAAGATAATAATTTTCAAGTAAAATCAGGGAGTGGAAATAATGGTTAAGACTGCAGTTGACTGAAGCTCATAACTAGAAAAGTTACACAACTTTTGATGAGGCCTCATGGGTTGGCATTAATCACTAGGATTCAATTATTGCAATATGGACTTGGTTCAGAAGAAAGATTGGAGGAAAAGACAGCATTGAATAAATTTATACTTGTAGGGAAATCCAGGAGCCTGAAAATGAAAACATAATGGAACCAGCCAACTGGCTAAGCACAAATTAGAAAATGTATTATATGTCTAGTCAGATGGCAAAGGGGGAATAAATAAGCATTTAATAAGCATCTACTTCTGTGTCTGGGTTGGAATGGCTAATGGGAAACAGGTTCTCCTGCTTGGAACAAGTAGAAAAACTGCATAATTTACAGGACACTTTGTTCGAAGGCAGTGAGAAGTTGCTGTGGCAATGAGGATTAGAGGTAATTCAGTTTCTAGAAAGGGAGAAATCCAGACAGAAGAGGGAATTATTACAGCTCCTTTTACTTTGAGGGTATGTGTTGATTCTGGGTTGGCCAGGATGGTGGTGGTGCTAGTGGGGCTCAGGAATCTAGGATTTCTGACTCATGAGGCACTTGTAAGGAACAGAGAAACCAGTAAATTTTTAGGTGGAGACCTAGTGGTAGGGAGGAATGGGACTCAAGCTAAATTTCCACTCAGTACATTTTCATAGGGTTGTATATGTCAGGAGGCAAAAACATTTAAGGAGAAAACCTCTAAAAAACAGTGTTTTAGCAGTTTTGGAAGGCAGTGATTAGATTCAAGGTAGGGGATATACACAGTACACTAGGCTTTCAGTTGAGAACTCTGAAAGGCCATAACATACCATGACTAAAATGAGACCATGAGTACAGCCTAGCCTTGACTCAGCACAGTTCCTGAGTAGAGTAGGATGATAAGCTGCCACTTTATCTGCCTGGGGCAGGGAAGGGTGAGCCCTTTCTAGAGGAAGCCTGTACCAACTGGAGACTCTACAATTTTGTTTGATTATTTATTTGTTTACTTACTTATAGTATTGGGGATCGAACTCAGAGGCACTCTATCACTGAGATATAAACCTAGTTTTTTCTTTCTCTCTCTCTCTCTCTCTTTTTTTTTTTCAATTCTGAGACGGGGTTTCAATAAGTTGCTCAGGCTGGTCTTGAACTTTTGATCTTCCTGTCTCAGCTTTCTGAGTAGCTAGAATTATAGGCATGTGCCACTACAATTTATTTATTGACAGTTCATCTTTCACTAAAATATTGTCAAATATGCTGAAAATCAGTAAAATATATCTAAAAACCGAAAGAAAAAAGAGACAATAAGAACAAATCCACTTGACTCCGGTATTGGGGTTAGATGAGAACTTCAAATTGCCTATGATTAGTATGTTAAAGAAAATAGGTAAAAATATGAAGAATTTCTCTAGAGAATTAGACTCTGCCCCCCAATCCCCATTAAAAGTCTAATTAATTGCTGGGAGTGGTGGCACACACCTGTAATCCCAATGGCTCTGGGGGCTGAGGAAGGAGGATTACAAAAGCCAGCCTCAGCAATTTAGCAAGGCCCCAAGCAACTCAATGAGACCCTGTCTTAAAATTAAAAATAAAAAAAGGGATGGGGATGTGGCTCAATGGTTAAGTGCCTCTGGGTTTAATCCCTGGTACTCAAAAAAAAAAAAAAAAGGAGGGGCTGGGATTTTGGCTTGGCGGTAGAGCGCTCGCCTAGCACGGGCAGGACCCAGGTTCGATCCTTACCACCACATAAAAATAAAGGCATTATGTTGTGTCCATCTACACCTAAAAAAATAAATATTTTTTTAAAAAAGGAACTGTGGACATGTGGACATAGCTCAGGGGCAGAGTGCCCCTGTGTTCAATTCCTAGTAGTGAAAACAAACAAACAAAAAACATGCCAATTAATATGGTACCAATGTACCAGGCAAATTAGAAGAGGGAGAGATTGGGTAGGGAAGCCAGTTAGGAATTTACTGAAGAAGTCTTGCTGAGAACAGCCTGGGAACAGACAAGAAAGGGCAGTTCCACCTCAGTGTTACAATGTGACTTAGTGGTGAAATGGGTGTAAAGGGCGAGATGGCTGAAAGTGACTGAGGTTTCAAGCCTGGGTGACTAGACAATGGTGGTGCTGCTATTAACAGAAAGACAGAAGTTAGAATGAGAAGTTAGGTGGAAGGGAAACTCATAGTAAGAAAGAGAAGGCAAGAGAGGAGCTGACTTAACATCAAATCTTAAAAGAACATATGAAAAAAGTGTAATAAAGAATACAAGAGGAAGGATAAAACTAAGGAAGTGTGGTAAACCTGTGACAACAGGGTGCGGGAGGCTAAAACTCGAAAGTCTGTCACAATGTGAATTGTGGTTGAATGAATAAGCTGAAACTTGTGAAAAATTCTTCTCTCTGTAACATACTGCTGTGCAGGAATTTTGCTGCTTGGAGATGTTATGTAGAAAGCAATAAGGAAGAGCCATTTCAATACTGTTTTTCTTTTCTACACTAGGAGAGTGGTCTTTAATTCAGTGATGGAATGAACAGAGCTGAGAGAACAATGGCACAAAATGAGTGAAGAGTGGTTATGAGTGCCTAGCCACTTTAAAAGTGACTTCAAGCCCAGTGAAATACAGAACCGTGGGGGTTAAGTGAAGGGAGGATTAGCCTCAGTGTTGTAGTTTGTACTTATCTGTGTATACACAGGGAAGTTTAAAGCGTGGGCTTTGTAGTCAAATAGAACTAGGTTCAAATTCTGACTTGGCCACTTTGGTAGCTGTGTGATGATTGGTAAATCTCTTGGTCTCTTTACAGCTTTCTCCATCTGTAAAAATAAGGACAGCAATCTCTACCACACATAGTATGGTACTGTGAGGATTAAATGAGGTAAAGCATACAGAACACTTGGTTAAGTGCCTATATTTATTAAGTACTCCAAAAAAATGGGTATCTATTAGTCATGGGTCAATCATATACTTGTGTGTTTGCATGACAGAGGATTGATAAAGATAAGGTCATTTCATCCCTAGGACAGTGCCTGGCACATAGTGGTCAGTAAATATTGTTAAACAAAACAAACAAACAAATAAACACAGATGTTTAATTAACCATGAGGTTAATTGCAGGGAGACTTTGATCTTGTGTATGTAAGCCAGGATGGAAGTGAATACTTTTTCCCATCCTTACTTTTAATGACTACATAATATTTCATTGCTTGGCCAATTATAGATCCTATAATATTTCTCCTATTTATATTTAATCACTTATCTATTTAGGACATTTAGGTTGTTACCATTTTTTTTTTACCATGATAAATAACATGGAGATGAACATCCTGTACACACATCTTTGCCCCTTCTTCTGATTATTTTCTTGGGATACCTTACTAGTAAAAGTGCTGAAGGGTATAATTTTCTATAAAATTTATATTCACTGTAGCAGTGTGTTAAAATGCCAATGTATGTTTAAAATATTATATACTATAAAAATGTATTGAGGAAGCTGGGGGTATAGCTCAGTGGTAGAACACTTGTTAGCATGTGTGAGGCTCTGGGTTTGATCACCAGCACCAAACACACACACACACACACAGACACACAGACACACAGACACACACACACACACACTGTAATGAAGACACGTGAGAAATTCTCCTAAGTGATATATCTTCTCCAGGATTCTGAGGAATTGGGTGGAGTAAATAGTAAACTGAGGGCTGGGGATATAGCTCTGTTGGCAGAGTGCTTGCCTCACATGTACAAGGCCATGGGCTCAATCCCTAGCACCAAAAAAACAAACAAACAAAAAAACCAAAAAGTAAACTGAGCTGTTGGGCACTGACAATCAGAACTGGTCTGCTGTCTCTGCTCTGCAAAGACAGGAGGTGGGTGTTCTTCAGATAGGAAACAGGAACTCAGTGGGTGGACCCTAAAAGGGAGTGTGGGCTTTGAAACAGGAAAAGAAGTTGGCTTCTGATAGAGAGACACAAGGCCGTGCTGTCCTGATCAACTACTTTCTACTAGGTCAAATCCTCATTCTTTATCTGTCTTTGGATTCTATTTGCAGTTATTTTATCTTGATATCTAAGTATTCCATTGTGTGTGTGTGTATGTGTGTGTATGTGTGTGTGTGTGTTCTTTTATTTCCATTTCAGGGAGTGACAAACCTCTAATTGTTCAAGTCAGAAACCAAGGAGTTATTTATTACTTACTCTTCCTCACTCCCAACATCCAATCCTACACTAAGTTCTGATATTTCTATTTCTCTATTTGTTTACTTTTCTCATCTTGACTTCCAATATTCTAATCCAAGCCACAATGTTCTCTACCTTATTTTCTTGTTTCCATTCTTGCTTCTGCTAGTTTTTAGTTCTAATTTCTGTCCAAGTAATATTTTAAAGTTTTAGAGAGATGATATAATTTCTCATGATTTCTTTCTCTGCTTAAACTCCAAAGTCTTTAATTTAGTCTAAAGTTTTGCATGATTTGACCCCTGCTTGCTTCTTCAACCCCACCTATTGCCTCTCTCCCTCCTTTATGTTTTAGTCACAATGGCTCCCCCTCACCCTCCAGCCCCAGCTCTTCATAGTGCTGGGGATGAAACCCAGGACTTTGCACTGAGTAACTCTGCCACTGAGTTACTTCCACAGTTTCTTTCTTTTTTGGTTGCATAATGGGTTTTCCATTCTTAATCCTTCCCTTAGCACTTTCCAGTCTTCAAGTAGCCACACATTCCTTTCCCTGCCTTGAGTGTTCTTCCTACCACATTTCACCTGGCTAATTTCCATTCATCTTGAAGATCTCAGTTTAAATGTTACTGCCACAGATAGGCTCTCTTATAGCAGCTTATTCTTTTCCTTTATAAACTTCTCACAATTAAAAAATTATTTATCTCTTCTATTAGAGAATAAGTTTCTTGAGGGAAAAGAAAATGTCTATTATGTCTTCATTAAATATATATCTATGGCTTAGCACAGAGTCTGGTACAGACCAAGGGATGTTCATTTAAATGAACTATAATGTCTAGCAGCACAGTGTTAGGAGGGAAGTAGGTTTTAAAATATATTATTGTGGAAAATTCTCTGCCATTTAAATGTTAAGCTTGTAAAATAAGGGATTTTGAAGTTTAGTATTATATAACTAAATTCAGGAATTATTCTCTATAGCATACAGTCAACAAAGGTAAATAATATTTATTCCAAGTATCAAAGTATTTCCAGCGTCCCTCCCTGTCTTCTTGAGGGTTGAAGCAGGTCTAGATTAGGAAAGAAATTGTGGCTATTATTCAGAGGCTGGTACTTGACCTCTTTTTCACCTGTGGACAGAATACTCACCAGAAGGCTGTGACACAAAGCATGAAAATGCTGCTGATTTGTCTCCAGCTCATCCCAGTCCAGCTGCCAACAGCTTGTGGGTCTGAGGATGAAGGGGAGTCCATATGTCAATGACTCGCAGAGTCCGCTAGATTTTAGAGCCCTGGGAAGAGATGATGGCAGAGAGAGACTATTCAGTGATATCTAGAACTTCTACCCAGATACACTTAAATTCAGCATAAGTCTAAGACCCCGCTGTGAAAGCTTTTAGATTAGGATCCATGAATTATTCAGTTTTATATGGCCAGTACCTAGCGTGACATCTTGCACACAGAAGATTCTCAAAGCTCAGGAATCTGTGCATGGGATCTGTGGAACTAGGAAATAGTAAAAGTGGCCTTTGCCATCATTGTTCATTCTACCTTAGAATTTCTAATACTTAGAGAAATGGGAGGGGCAGGGATAGATTCTGCGTGCCATTTGCTCCTTGAAAATTGAATTTCTATTCTGATGTCTAAATATAGTAGGCATTCAATGAACATTCACTGACAATTAAACACCTTTCTAGTGATCATGCTTTTCCTGTGTTCAGAGACTTTCTGGATTTCCAGTTCTCATAAAGACCTCAAAGTGTTCTGCAGCAGCGCTTCTTTCACCACCTCCTCTTTTCCCATCGTGTGTTGAGTAGCCTGACCTTGGTTTCTCATGCCAAACTTGTATCAGCTACCTTGGAACTGGCTTTTGCCTGTCTGACACTTGAAAATGTAGTTTAAATCTCTGGACTTCTTAGGTATGGAACCAGTAATAATAGCATTTTCATAGATTGGGGAGATTCCTTGGACCATACTTGATTACTTGGAGTTTGTAACAAGAGGCTGAGGACTGGGAAGCCATCTGGTAGAGTGTGCTGAGGTCTCCTTTGGGGTCATCCATTCTGGAGGCACCGTCAGCTGTACCAGGGAGCAGGGATGGGCTGAGAAGTCGCTCTTGGAGATCACATTTCAGGCACACTATAGTAAAATTGGCATTGGAGGAGAGACTGTGGGTCACAAGTTACTTTGGGCTATGTCATTAAGAGAACATCTTCCACCCATTTCACTTCTACCAGGCAAAGGAGGGATGGGAGGAGGCAGGAGAATGGGAAGAGGAAATCACAATTGGTTTGGGAAGGTAAACCAGGTGCAAAATAGAAACAGTATTTCTATTGCTTTACATGATAGTTAACACATTTTCTGAATCTGACATGATTTTTACTTGTTTTACTTCTAGGTGGGCTGAGCAACTGTCTCACAGCAAGAGATCTGGCTTGTAATCCAGTCTGAGAGAAATTTGTGTCCTCTGTGGAGCAGGCAGCTGATGCCAAAACATGCAGGGGCCTTTTGGTAATCACAGAAGGAAATTTTGTCTTTGCTGCTTCCCTGTGGCTAAGATTTGGCAAGATTGCAGGCCAGAAGAAGGAAGAGCAGGAAAGCAGAAGTCAGGCAGTCAGATGACTGCTACTATTTCTCTGTGGGCTCTTCTAGGGACATTCAGGGGTATGGAAGGAATAAGTTTCTGAAGTAGCTTATTTTTAATTTTTCAAAGAAACCTAATTATTGGATTTTGGGCCCTGGAGCATCACTCCAACCAGCATCAGACAAGAGTTCTGAGGAGGGATGAGACTGGGTATGATCTATTTATCTAGGTATTACACTCTTTGTCTGTATTTAGCTTCTGCTCCAGCAGTTATAGCCTCATGTTATAGGGTTCAGTATTCCATTGCATTAGGCTTGAATCCTTGATATTAAAAAGTTTTCAATAGAACATACCTGAGTTGAATATTGACAACTACAAATCTACAAATGTTGAGTACTTGTGAGAAGGCTGGTAGTTGACAGGAATGAACTGTGAAATGACTAGTGAGGTAAAAACAAAAGTAGAAATAATATGGAAAAAAACAGTGGCAATATAAATGTCAGGTTCAGCTGGTAATCAACTTATACATGGAATCCCTTTATCTCTCATGCCTTTGGACTGAAACCTAACAGCTTGTGTTCACTGGATCCTGAACCCAGTGAATAAGACATAGATATTAATTCTGGGTGAGCTATCTCTTGGCCGGGTATCTCCTAGAGCACAGAAAGTCAGTTGGAGGGACTTTTCCTAGGATTTCAGCTCCCCTCATTTCCTCTGTGCTTGACTTCTCCACTTCTAGTCCCTCGTATTTAGTACTGGGCAGCTGTGTTCATCTAGCTAAAGTTTTTAATGATGGTTGCAATGAAAATCACCTAGAGAAATCTGCCCTGCCCTGTCCCGTACTGGGGATTGAATCCAGGGGTACTTTACCACTGAACTACATTTCCACCCACTTTTTTAAAAAAACATTTTTTAAGTTGTAGATGGATATATAATATCTTTATTTATTTTTATGTGGTGCTGAGGATTGAACCCAGTGCCTCACACATGTGAGGGAAGCACTTTACCACTGAGCTACAGCCGCAGTCCCTTTTTCCACCTACTTTTAAAAAATATTTTTTCTTGAGACAGGGTCTTACTATGTTGCTGAGGCTGCCCTTAAACTTGTGATCCTCCTGCCTCAGCCTCCTGAGTAGCTGGGATTACAGATGTGCACCACTGTGCCTAACTTAAAGAGAACTTCTGAAAAATACTGATGTCTGGGTCTAAACCAGATCAATTAAATCATGATCTCTGGGGATGAAGCCCAGATATATGTATTTTTATAAAGTTTTGTAGTGGTTCTCATTTATTTATTTATTTGTTTTTTAGTTGTAGTTGGACACAATATCTTTATTTATTTATTTTATGTAGTGCTGAGGATAGAACCCAGGGCCTCGTACATGCTAGGTGAGCACTCTACCGCTGAGCCACAATCCCAGCCCAGTGGTTCTTTTTTTTGGAGGGGTACTAGGGATTGAAACCAAGGTACTTAACTACCGAGCCACATCCCTAGTGCTTTTTTATATTTTATTTTGAGATAGAGTCTCACTAAGTTGCCTCATGAGCCACTGGGATTATAGGCATGCACCACCATGCCCTGCCCTCATGTGGTTCTTATTGCAGCTAGGGCTGAGGACTACACAGACTGGAAAAACTGTTTAGCAGGGCTTAGATCTAGATGCAGGCATGCTTCTCACCACCCAGAGCTGAGGTGCAGAGGTGGCAAAGTCCATACTGGAGAACAGGAAAAGATATTAATCTGTGACTGCCTGCATGCTCTGTTTGCCAGAGCAAGATCTCTAAGTGAAGCTCCTAGAGATGAGTTGAGCATTCCTCCTAAGAGCCTACTATAGTAGGAGAGTTCACAGTTTTTGTTTTGTTTGCTTCATTCATTATTTTTGTAGTAAGACACATGTCCACAACTCCATATGTGAGGCAATGCATTAGTTTAAAAAATAATAGCTGAGTACAGTATGATCTTTATTGTGGTTGTTTATAATTTCAGTCAGATCACATCACCCTAGAGGAAGCCTAATTTCCCCTGACCTCATTCCAACTGTGCCTGAACATCTGGGCTCCAAGGAAGATGTCCCCAGTACACCAACTGACTGAAGTCTTGGTCTAAGTTCTATATGTACCTTAAGATTTGAAGATTCTGAAACATGATTACAGATGGATATGAACATTCTGACTCTGACTCTGGTGTTGAAAGCCTTGGAAAAAGGGTGTGGGGGAAGCCACAGAAATTTTAATTAGCATTATAGGCAGATGTCATGTAACAGTGGAGGAAAGACTGGTTGTAGTAGGGCCCCCACCCTCCTAATGAGAAAAGTGAACCTCTAGCTCCTTTATTCAGAGTTGTCTAGCATGGGGCAGGTTAGTGATGGATAAAGGCTCAGGGCCTGAAGGCAGACAGATGTGCATTTTGATTCTCTGGGCTGCAAGTGGTCAGATGTATGAAATACAGATTTTGATCCTAAGGGTAAAGAATGGGCACTGGAATTGTCTAGCTTCAAATGGTGGCTCTGCTATTAATTTTTCTATACACCCATGGAAAAGTATTTAATTTCTTTGTCTCAGCTTTCTCATGTATAAAACATGAAGACATATTTCCCCCCTCACACTACTCTATATCTGTCTTACAATTGCCATTGGCCAGACAGACATTCTTAGCACTTACTACTCTAATCTAAAAGAACTCTCTCAATAAAGATAAAATAATACTTCTAAGTAACAAGGAAACACTGTTTCATGTTTCATTGGCATGTTTTCTTTCTTAGTGGTACATAAAATAGTGATGTATCTTATAATTGATATCATCTTAGATTCAATGACATATGGTAATAGTACCTGCCTCATTACATCATTATAAACACGAGAAGGGATAATTCAAAGAAACAAGTTACCATACTGCTTGGTAGAGAAAGAAAATTCAATAATGTTAATTATAAACTAGCTACTGAATAAAGTCAGTAGCTACCTGGAGGGAAGCAGAGTTCTGATGGCTATCCCTAGCAAGAAAAGGTCTTGGGAAATCATAAACTTTACTTAATTATACCTCCAAAAGGCTCTTCCCTGTCCTGAAGCAACAATGGTCAGAGCAGAGTTCTATTATAGATGAAGAAAAGAGAACAAACACAAAACTCAAATATACTGCTAATGGTCAAGAAAGAGCCCTCAGAGGAGACAGAAACCCCAGTGTATCATTTCAGAGCCTGTGAAGGGCTCCAGGAAGTATCACATCCCACTTAACCTTCATCCTTCAGTGATGTTTGTAGCCACTACCAATGTTCTATTCAATCCACTTTATCCTTTCCCTTAGAAGCTGGTCCCTAAGCAATTGGCTTTCCCAAGCTCAGAGTGACGGTATTGATTGCAGGCCCTGCTAATCTAGTCCCTGACCCAACCTTCAAAGGGATAGGGAGAATAGAAATGGCCTCATTTACTATCTAGTTAAGTACCAAGATCAGCCAGAACAATATGCAGAACCTTGCTGGCATGCCTGGAACATAGGATTGATCTCTTAGTTTCAATTATTGCCCAAACTGCCTTGGGAACATGGTCTGTGAACACTAGTTGTTCTCCCTAGGGCTTGCCTTTGGAGTTGCTTTAGTTTTCTCAATTTTGTACCTGCCTAGAGAGATTTCTATTTAATATTGGCTCTTTTCTTCTTGCCATAGGTCCTGTGGATATTGAGGTATCAAATGACTCAAATTATAGTGCCAATAATGTTTGCCACATTAAAAATGAGAATACTGAGAAAATATATGATTGTGTTCTTATGTAGTGTAGCGGATGACCTATCATTGAGGTATCTAAGTTTTTGCTCCTAAACTAATTAGCTCTTACTATCTAGGCTTAATTAGGTCTAGCTTTTTAACTGTGTTACTTTTAAAAAGTTTTCCTCTTAATCTTTGTGCTAACACTGGACAGCCTCATCCAATCTCTAAGCCTCAACTACTCTGTATTCTGATGGTTCACTGAACTACAGTCCTAATCCTAGATAAGACTATTTATAACCTATATGATATATCTTTGGTGGGTTGTGTACTTGGATTATCCCTGGCACTGGAAATGTTGCTGAAACACTGTGAAGGAAGAAGGAGATGGATGTGTTCTTGGTCTGTTCCACTGTTATGCAGCCAGGCTTTGAAGAAAAATTCCATGCTGATAACATCGTTGTCTATAATCTGAAGTTCAATGTCAGTTCCCAGGATAGAACTCTCTGCAGAAGACAGGGAAATAAATAGTGGTTAAAGTGTTAATTTTTAAATTATAAAATCTGAAAATATAAAATTCAAATGTACCTATCTTTTGACCCATTCATTGCATTTCTAGATATCTAGCCTAAAGAATTCTTAGACAGTACACAAAGAGATATATTCGAAGATGTTCAGGGTATCATTGTAGTCATAACAAATAATCAAAACCCCAAACAGGAGGCAATTCCAGTGTCCTTCAATAAGGGAAAGCTTAAATAAATCATGGTACACTTAAACTATGGAATATTATGCAGCTGTTAACAATGTAAAACTAAATGTACTGACATGGAAAGCTAGTAAATAAATAAAATGAATAAATGAAGTTTTTGTATAACAGATATGATTCAATTTGTACAAACATAAAACCATCTGCCTAAGTACATACATATGTATGTACTTGTAAAGTGCACTTTTCAAAGATCTAGAAGGCTATCATCAAATTGTTAACAGTAGATAGGGAGGGGAAGTGGGGCAGGGCTCTGAGATATGTTCCCTTTTTACTATTCATACTTCTACATTTGTTAATTTTATTGTAGTTGTGAATTTCTTGTGTCTAACAATATTTTAGAATATAAAAAGGAGAGAAATTATACAGAAATGTAAGTTAAATAGTTACTAAGGGGGATTTTGACTTTATGCTATTATTTTATAGTGAAAATATAATTATTACTTCTGTCATAAGAACAAATTTTAATGGGAAAGGCAGCGGAGCACAACAGACACTAGTATGGCAATATGTAAATCAATGGATGTGTATCTGATGTGATTCTGCAATCTGTGTATGGGGTGAAGGTGGGAGTTCATAA